>NW_027411755.1:25976690-26291690 GCF_047663935.1 Musca autumnalis | reverse complement strand
CTCTGCCGTTGCTTATCTGGTTAATGGAGTCGACAAGTTCATTGGTTTTCCGAATTACATCTCTCGTAGAGTTAAGAAGATTTTCATTGATTTTGTATTGCTCATTGTTATTTCTAACGATGGAGTCTTGGCTTCTGAGCAAATTATTCCAATCCGCTGCGTCAGGGTTTCCGGCTACCCATTTCCATGCTGACCCTATCCAATCTATGGATCTCTTCTGCTTCGTAGCGCAACCTAATTCCTCCAACATTTTCTTGATTTGGCCGATTTGGTACTCAATCATATGCTTCTTTTGGGTTGGTGGCATCCTATTCCCGACCAGTTCAGAATTTTCCTCTGCAATTTTGGCGTAGTCCTGTAGGTTGATGACGTGAACCAACTTGAAGTTTCCATCTATTATCCACGCGTTTCCCACTCGAATGGTCACTATGGGGACGTCATACTGAAAAATCGTTGCTCCTTCCAATGTATATATGGCAAAGCCTGCCAAGATGGTGAAGACTTCTCGTAAAAGCATATCTCTATAATGTAATAATTGTGTTGATTAGGGGTTAGTAGAAAGGCAAAGCCCTTTTTTTTTTTTTTTTTTTTGTATAGTTAATTATTGGTTAGTATATATATTTATTTTTGGTTGTAGTATCTGATTACATTTTTTTTTAAAAATTAGTTTATTTTTTGGCCAATGTACATGGGGATATCCCAATTTTCAATTTACTATTATTCTTTATAAGGTGAAGGTCGATTATCTATCATTATAAGAAAGGTAAAAAAGAAGTCTCTTAAGCCATGGACAACTTTTTAGTCCTTCAACCGATAGGAATCTTCCCTACTTAATTTTTTATTTTTAACATATTGTACATTAATTTTTGTCTTGGCCATTTATTATAATCGTTGAAATCGTAATGTTTCCAGTTTTAGGCATTTGCCATTCATATATCATGATTTTTCTCTTTGAGTAATAGAATGATTTTCCATCAGTATAAGAAAGAACAAAAGGAAGTCTCGTTAAGCCATGGACACCTTTTGAACCTTTCAAATGACGGGAATCGTCACCACACTCAGTAATTCATAAATCCAGTGGAAGGAAGTGGAGGATTTTATTTAATTTTTTTCAGATTTTTTATGTGTGCCTTGTGTATCCTTTTACCACTTACCGTGCGAACTGTGACTTTATTATCTTTATCTACAATTTCTTTCCTATAAACTGGCTTATTCTTGCCTTGTATGTTTTTAATTCGGACAAAAATAGCATCGCCCTTCCTAAATTTTCTCGGTGGTGAACGTTTCATATTCATGCGTTTATTTTTTTCTTTTGCATTTCTCTTTATAATATTTCTAAGGTCTCTATTTATACTTATACGTGCCTCTATTAATTTGTCAAAGTCTGTTGTATTAAATCTGTTAAAAAATATATCGTTCGGTCTTTTTCCTGTGACTGAATGTATTGTATTGTTATACCTGTCCACCGCAACGTATGTGAGTTCAAGAACGCTAAGCTCCGCCTTTTCTGCCCTTAAACATCTGTAAATTTCATGAAGAGTAGAGTGAAATCGCTCTACTTGGCCATTCACTTCGCTGCGTTGTGATGGAGTTAGGTATATCTTTATACCCAATCTTTCTAGAAAATCTCTAATTAATGGGCTAATGAAACTACTCTCGTTATCCATTACCAGAATTTTCGGAGCGGTAAAAAAATGTAATATTTTCACGAGTTTTTCTCTGATTGTCAGGACTGACCTATCGCTGATGTGAAATACCTTAGCAAACTTTGAAAATTTATCAAGTACTGATATAAATTTGTGACCTTGAATTTCAACTATATCCATATGCAAAATCTCACAAGGCATCGTCGGTATAGGTGTCTCTTGAAATTGTGGTCTTGTAGGTTTCCTATCATATTTATTTGTGTTGCAAATATCACAATTTGCCACGAACTTCCGAATGTGTGCAAACATGTGAGGAAAATAATATTTGTCTAATATTTGTTTCTTATTTTCTTTGGCATTCCTATGGGCTCTACAATGCTCTTCCTTGAGTATTTCGAATTGTCGGTTTTCGCAGTTAATGTCAGTAACTTTGTTCTGGGCTATCCTGATCTTGTATTTTGAAAAATGCTCCAAATAGAGACTTTGTAATATCGACAAATAACACTCTGGAATTTTTATACCATTAACCACACCTGGGTTCAATAATTCTTTTAATTTTCGTAGTAGTGTTTCTCGATTCCATTCACGAGACGAAACATAATGACGTATGAAATTCTTGTGTGGTGTTTCATTTGATTGGAGTTCCGGTCCATTTTGTATAATTATCTGGTTTCGGAAAACGTTAATTGGGACTTGCATGTGGGGTATAAGGTCGGAAGCATCTTGATCTGCGCTGTGAGCCGTTGATCCTGTGGATTCAATGTCTTCGTTATCGATCTCCGAAACTATTACTGTACCTTCCGATGCTGTTCTTGTATATTGCGAATCGCCTTCACTAGCAGTATCCGTCGATGTCTCACTGATGTGGTTGACACTTGTTTTTAATCTAGAAAGAGCATCAGCGACGAAATTTGATCTACCAGGCTTGTAGATCAACTCGTGATTATACTCTTCTATACGTGCTTTCCATCTTTTTAACTTGGAGTTAAAGTTCCTATTACCTAATGCGTAGGTAAGTGGTTGATGGTCCGTATATATCTTTATACATTTGGCACCGTATAAGTAATTCCGTAGATTATCAAGCGCCCATACGATGGCTAGCATCTCTTTCTCGTTAGTTGCATATGCTTCTTCAGTTTTATTAAGTGAACGTGATATATAAGCAATCGGTCTATCTTTGCCTATTTCTCCTTGTGAAAGGACAGCACCTATAGCATAGTTTGATGCATCTGTTGTAAGGTTGAATGCCTTATCAAACTCTGGAAATGCTAGAACCTCCGCTGATGTTAATAGAGTTTTTAACTTTTGAAAAGCTACAAGTGCCTCATCGGTTAAGTCTATAGGAATCTTCCTAGACTGGTTGGCTTTGACTTGTGCATTTTCCCCCCTGGTCATATTTGTCAAAGGTTTCGCTACCATGCTATTTTTGGTTATCAGAATTTCTCCACCCGCCGTATTAACTACAATTGGTTTAATTAAGGGTGTACTTCCGGCAGACAGGTCTGGGCTGCAAAAGTTTTTGTTCGAGCCGGTGTCGATCAAAAACTGTAATATCCTATTTTTTCGGTCTACGTATTCTATGTAAGGTAGGCTTGATGGCCTTCCTCCATAAAATTCTGTTCACTCGTCTCGTCATTGACTTCGTCAGGCAGTGCTTCCTCACTGATATCATGTGGATCAGGATCTTCACAATTAGCATCTAGGTGAAAAATACGCGGCTGTTTGTCCCTATTATGAATTTCAGATCCATGTCTTTTCTCAGGTTGCCTGGGGCGATTCATGTAATTAACATTCCTTGATTGTACAGAACGATCCACCTCCATAGGCTCATGCTTGATTTGCGGTTTCTTGGGGTATGGAACTGGCCTATAATTCGGGTTATAGTCATGACTGTTATTCTTTGATTGCCAGTTATTGGCTTTGAAGTTATTGTTCTGCCTGTTGTAATTATTGTAATGTTTGGGTGGTCGAGCTGGTGTAGGTGGAGATGTATCTGTTGGACTGATTGTTGACTGCGAATTCTTATGCGTTCCTGGATGCAAAATATTATTCCTCATTGTTAGATTTTGTAGTTCAAGACAAGCAGAATATGCCTCGGGCAATGTCCTTGGTCTTTGTATGATCACCATTCTGGACAGAGCCGGGGTAAGACCTCGTATAAATATGTCTAATGATATTATCATAATGAATGATAATATTTTCTTTACGTCTTTCCAGTCACTGTCGAAGATGTTGTAGGACACCAATGCCGTGTCCGCTTCTCCAATAACTTTTTGCCTAATACTTTGCATGATTGTCCTATATATTGGCTTATCCTTTACGATCTCGAAGTCCTTTAGGACCATCTCCACAGAGTGGACCCAAGAGACATAATGAAGCGGGTTACCGTCAAAAGTGCGCAACTCTTTGACACTATCCGGTAGCCGACATATTGACTTAAGGTCTTCCTCAGTTCTAGGAACTGCTAATGTATACACCGCTTCCTCAGTGTTTGGGGTTCCATTTTGCCTTAGCCGTTCTAACTCGTCAAGTCTCCTATTAAATTCCGTCATATCATTTGATTGTTCAAGTCTCCCTAGTCTATTCTCTACTAACTTGACCTGTTCTAAAAGCCTATTGACCGCCCCCGTAAGGGTTGTCAAAGTCGTTCTCATTTCCTCCATTATTGTCACAAATTGGAATGGTAAAAGGACTCACCTGGTTATACGGCTTGTTTCGTTTTTGAACACTCTCACTTCACTTCTCACTTTATAGGATTTTTTATTTAAGATTTATTTTCTTTTCTTTGGATTCTATTTGAAAAAATTTTAAGGATTTCTTCCTTTTTTTTCTCTCTCTTTCCTTTTTGGAATATTTTCTTTCTTTTCTTTTACAATTTTTTTAAGGATTTTTTCCTTTTTTGTTTGGTATTTTTGATTTATATTTTATTCTTTCTTTCCTATTTAAGGATATTTCTTTCCTTTGTGGAATATTTTTCTTTCTTTTTTTTCAATTTTCTAAAGGATTTTTATTCCTTTTTTGTGTAGTATTTTTGATTTTTATATTTTATTCTTTTTTCCGTTTAAGGATATGTATTTTTTGCTCGTTGAGCCTTAGTTACGCGACGCGACGCGATCGACTGGATATCCTTTGTTATCCTCGCGGAAGGTCCGTATTTTTCCTTTTTGGAAAACCGCTTTTATGCTCACGGTAACCTACTCGGGTACGGGTAGCTTCACATTCACTCCGGTAACCTTCTGTGATATTTTAGGGTTAATTGATCACCAGGAATACCGGTTTGGCGAAGGAGGATAACTAACAATGATTCTGGAGGGTCCCGTAGGATTCGCAGAATTTTTTGTTATTTTAAGGATCCCGCTTTTTTACACTTTTCACTTTTGTAGCGGTGTCCCTGCTCGGGCGCCAGTTAAGGATTTCCAGTCGAGTTAAATTAAAAAAATATATTTCAAAGGCAAACCACGGTGCCTGTTTCTTATTAGTAAAACACTGAAGTTATCACTTTTAATTCACTTTATTAATTTACTTGACACTTATATTATTACTTTGAATTACTTGACACTTTAATTATAAGACAACGTTTACAATCGACTGCGTAACTAAGACTGACTTCTGTATTCGATTAATGTCTCCAGCAGAACTCCCAATCGATGGTATTGCATATATTTTGAGTCGTGGGAAATGCATGATCAGGGAATAGTGTAATTGGGCCGGATGCGCGTGCAATGCTTGGTCAGTGGTTTTAGCTGGTCGTAAGTAAAGGTGAATGGAACTATGCTTTTGATGATGGTATGAGTTGGGCGCGTGCAGAATTAATATGCTGATTCGAACAATTATAATTGGTCGGCAGTGTCGACTACGTTCTTAACTATCATAATAATAATAATTATAATAATAATAATAATAATAATAATAATAATAATAATAATAATAATAATAATTATAATAATAATAATATTAATAATAATACTAATAACAATAATAATATTAATAATAATAATAACAACAACAAGAACAACAATAATAGTAATAATAATAATAATAACAAAAATAATAAAAATATTAATAATAATAATAACAACAATGACAACAACAACAATAATGATAATAATAATATGATAATGATAATAATTAATAATAAAAATTAAAAATAATTAAATAATTTTTTTAACAAATAGGTATTGACCGACATATTTTATATTGGAAGAGGATCTAATGTGCCAACCAGCTATTCTAGTTGGTCACATTAGGATTTTCCAGAGCTTTTTGGTAATTATGTTAAGAGGTACGGACTTGCCCACGAAAAAAATTCGTCTTGTGCCTTCGAACCTGTACCCAAAATAAGTTATAAGGGGAAAATTTTCAAGTGATTTTTTACAACAAGGCCTGAAATGAAGCGGGGTTGTCCGCATACACTTTAGACTTTACATATCCCCACAGGAAAAAATCTAACGGTTTGATATCACACGATCTTGGTGGCCAATCGACCTTCAAAAAACCTGAAATTGCCTGCTCATCGAATTGTTATCTTAATAAATCCATTGATTGATGTCATGTGGGGAAGAAGCGTCTCCTTGTTGAAACCAAATTATAGCCGAGACCACGCGCTTCTTTTTCAAGCACCAAATATTCGGCTATCATGATCGCGATTGAAGGTTACGTTCTCACCGAAATCATTTTGGAATAAATATGGGCTGATGGCCTTGATGACCTTGTCCCGTATGGGATGTTTGTGGAACAATTATATATGGGCTGATGGTTCTACCAGCGGACAAACCACACGAAACCGTTGTTTTTTCTGCATGAAGTGACACCTCTTTAATCTCTTTAGGTTGCTCTTAACCTAAATGCGGCTTCTTTCCTTGTTTACATACCCATTAAGCCAGAAATGGGCATCATCGCTGAACAAAATTTGGCTCCAAACACATTCCTTAAAGAAAGCGAATTTTCGTAATAAAGTTGAACAATTTGCCAAAATAACATGATACCATGACACGACTCACACGTGATCAGTCAACAAAGGCTATTGAAAAAAGTACCTCTAGTTGGATCACACTTTAGAATCGTTGTTACATAATGTACTTTGAAGGCCCATATGTCGCGAAGTATGGATTTCCGCAAGAATAAATTTATCGCACGTGTTCAACTCACGTTTTATAGTTTTCGAACTGTGGGTCCAACTCTTCATGGGTATAATTTCAAGAAGTCCCAACATTTTCGATATCGCAAATTGATTTCAGATATGGACTGCATATATTTCGGTAGCTAGTGGAGGCACATTTCATTCCCCCGTTGGCGCTTGTTCCCAGGTTTTATAGTTTTCGAACTGTGGGTCCAACTGTCCATGGGTATAATTTCAAGGCGTCCCAACATTTTCGATATCGGAAATTGATTTCAGATATGGACTTTATATATTTCGGTAGCTACTGGAGGCACATTTCATTCCCTCGTTGGCGCTTGTTCCCAGGTTTTATAGTTTTCGAACTGTGGGTCCAACTCTTCATGGATATAATTTCAAGTAGTGCCAAAATTTTCGATATCGGAAATTGATTTCAGATATGGACTGAATATACTTCGGTAGCTACTGGAGGCACATTTCATTCCCCCGTTGGCGCTTTTTCCCACGTTTTATAGTTTTCGAACTGTGGGTCCAACTCTTCATGGATATAATTTCAAGAAGTCCCAAAATTGTCGATATCGGAAATTGATTTCAGATATGTGCTTTATATATTTCGGTAGCTACTGGAGGCACATTTCATTCCCCCGTAGGCGCTTGTTCCCAGGTTTTATAGTTTTCGAACTGTAGGTTCAACTGTTCATGGGTATAATTTCAAGAAGTCCCAACACTTTCGATATTGGCTTTTTGTTAAAAAAAACGATACCTAATAATCATCTCCACCTACTGGAAAATCTCCCATTTTTTCTACGTCGAAAAATACATTTATGCCAAATTCCATGCCTTCAGAGTCAGTACTTATGTATCAAAAGTTATTTGTCGTATGGACCCTTTGCTCCTTTCACCAACATTTTATAACGATTTTTTAAAGTACTTAAAGTGAACTTACTCCCACCCAATGCCAATAATGGTGTTTCCTTAAACAAAGAAGAGTAATATTTGTATGCCAATACACTTACTTCAGTGCGGTAGCTCTGAATTTTATTCTTATTTAGTTTTTCCCACTGAAAAGTGCCCAGAATATAAAAGCGGAATATTAAAATAAGAAAATAATATTCCCACATATACGTAAATATTATAATGTTCTTATTATAGGAATAGGGAAACCCCCAATAAAAAATTGAACTTAAGTTTTGTAGCTTCCACCAACCCATTGCTCTGTTCCAGAACCTGCAAGAAGCTACTATTTTTTACTACAATAACATTTTTTCCTTTATATTATCGGAAAAAATAGTAGAAATTAGTAGATTCTTGCAGTACTGGAACAGACCACATGTAAATTTTTGCAATCAAAATATAGCAACAATTGAAAAGCAATGATAACAAAGGGCATCAAAGTAAAGACTTAAGATATGTCATCACCTTCCTTCCTCCCGCACACCCCAACGCTTTCTTTCATGTGTCTTATTGCTTTTGAACTTACCTGCAATGTGTATTTTTCTCCATCTACATCAATATCTTTGTTCATGAACTCAACCCCAATAGTATGGAAATTATTTTCATCATAACGATTAGAAACAAACCGATTCATAAGACAAGACTTTCCCACACCACCATCACCTAAAATTACGACTTTCAACAGGGTCGTTTTGTTGGGGGGACGCATATTCGTCATGGTTGGGTTGGTTGATTGAGCAGCGGAGCTGGTATTTGTATTAGGGTTTGGATCACGGGTGCGGGTAGTTGCAGTCTATTTTGTTTTCTGTTTTCCAACAGACGGAAACGATGGCAACAACCACAACAGCCTAAACTAAGTTTCCAAGTTAATGACACAGAAAAACAACAGCAACAAATTCAATTGCAAATACATAAACAACTATTACACAAGAAATCAATCTGTAAGAAAATAATACAATGGTTATTTTATTCATTTAAAAGGACAATTTTAAGCAGAACTTACATGTTATTATCCTTTTTGGCCAGAACAATCAGAATCTGATTTCTATTATTCTCACAACAATAACAACATTCCTTGATAATTTTGCTACCTATTGCGACTTCCGTCGTTACAATTACTCCTTGTTATTTATATTGTTTAATTAACTTTTAAATGGCATTTAATTGTATTTTTTCGGTATCTGTGTCTCCCTTATCTTTTTTATTGTCACTGTCTTTTTATTTTCTTGAATCGTTTTTTTTTTCTACCAAAAGAAAACAAACAAACCGACGCGACAGACAACCCGACACATCAACTTCATGAATGAAAGCAACAATGCAATTTTTATGACATTGGAAAGAAATCAAACATTTCATGTTTCGAGCTATAGATACATCATATTTATCACGAAACCCTAACTAGAGAACCCTGGCAAAAAAATAAAAAATATACTATGTTTACATTTACGAAATCCACTCGATTTCATCTGTTATAGGCCGTTTACATATAACCGGATTAACCCAGTGAGTCTGGGTTTCAAATGTCATTTCCATTGTGTATACTTCAAATAAATACTCATAAAGAAGGTTAACCCTGCAAAAAACTATAATATAAACGCCGTATTAGTTCCATTGTGTATACGTCAAATGAAAACTCATCCTGTAATGGATTGGATTTCATTTGATGTTTGAGCAATGGAATTGACAGTTGAAATCGAGTGGGTTTCGTAAATGTAAACATAGTATTATGCTTGGTTTACGAAAGCGTTTCGTGATTTCGCGCGGAATCAAGCAAAATTTATCATGATTTCGCATACAAAAATGAAATCATCTCATTTCGTGATTTCAGCCAAATCAACATCGAAATCACAGTACTCATGATATACAACCCTGCTTCTGCCTAAAAAAGTACCAAAAGTTACAACACTTTTCGCGTATCACAATAAACAAGGTAGATGGTCATTTGGTGCAACAAAAAATTTTAGTATCAAAATTTGTACAATGTAAAAAATATTAAATTACTTTGCTACAATGCTTTTCATTGTATTCCCGTACTTTTTAATGGTAATGTTAGCAAAAAGAGCTAATTGTCAAAAATTGTTTTCCAATACAAATTTCTTAAAAAATGCGGGAACGGAAAAATGACGGAAATTGCGAAAACTTCAGAAAAAATTCAAAAATCCATCGTTTTCAGATGCCAAACATGCTGCTATTTTCTACTAGGCCATTTTTTTTAGCAGAAAACAGGAGAAGTGGTTTTTATTTAAAAAGAAGTGCAAGTCTTGCTAGATTTCGAAGTACTGGAACGCATTTCTAGCACCAGACGGGAAAACTACTGCAAGTAGTAATATTTTCCAGGTATGATCACAAATTTTATCTATCAAAATGTATTAATAATAAATTATTATTATGATGTCCCAACGATAAAATTATTTTTTTATTTTCATTTTTTACTATTATACACAATTAATACGATATATAGATAATTTTACTATAATTTTCGAAATAAAGCAGTAAAGTTCTATATTGTTGTCTATTTTTGATGACTAATTCAATTTACAAAAACTTTTTTTGAAGATTCATGTTCGATCAGCTGCGCCTATGCATCTACCTTGATTATTGTGATATGTTTGAAATCAAGAAATAAATACAGTGCCCGAAATAAACATAGGTTCACATGTAAATTTGTAATTTTTTCATAATTCAGATGACTTTTATAGGATTTTATAATTTTGTATTTTGGAGTTGGGCATTCCCCATGATGTCAATATATGAGTTATTTGGTTTTGCGACAAAATAAAAATATAAAAATTTTTTTCCTTATTTTAGGTGCGAAATAATGATAGGTTCAGGGCAATTTTTGCGGATTTACGCGTATAAATTTGAGGAAAACTTTTTACACATCGTTGTTTTTTTAGATCGCCGATGTCCAACGAGTAATTTAGTTTAGAAATTGTCTCCGAATTATTTTCAAAATGCTGATTTGTTCAACACTTTAAAGCAGTTTTCAAGAAACAAATTTTTAACGTGGGAGAGGAGGCGAATCTTTAGTTGTCAGAGGCAAGGATCATTTCAATTTGCTGAAAAGAGTAACAATCAAACAACTAAATCCAATTTTTTAAAAAGTTTCATAAATTGGGCGCAAAATTTGAACGTCAAAAAAGTCTGAGGGTTCTCCAACACCACTTTGACGGCAAGAATCGCTTATTTTTCCCATTTATTGGAGTTAAAATAATTTTGAATCTCAAAACAACAGTCAACGTGATCTTCCGGTATCGAAAATGCGATTTAAACAAACGTTAGTAAGCTCGAATCGACCTAGGAAGAATACAAAAATTGCTAAGGAAAACAGCAATCGAGGCTGAAGAAGAACAGACGTAGGTTTAGGTAAAAATGCTTATGAAAAATGGATGGGAAATTGTTTGAGTAATAGAAAAAATCACAGAATTTTTAGTCGAAATCTGGCGGTTTTCTTTTTTGGGCTCGGTTGCAGTTTTACTTGGCAATTTTTGTATTCTTCCTTGGTGGATTCGAGCTTCCTAACGTTTGTTTACATCGCATTTTCGATACCTAAAGATGAAGTTGACTGTTGTTTAGAGATGCAAAATTATTTTAACTGCAATAAATGGGAAAAATAAGCGATTCTTGCCGTAAAAGTGGCGTTGGAGAACCCTCCAGACTTTTTGACGTTGAAATTTGCGCCCAATTTATGAAACTTTTTAAAAAACTGGATTTAGTTTTTTGATTCATACTCTTTTCATGCAATCTGAAATGATCCTTGCCTCTGACAACAACAGATTCACCTCTTCTCCCACGTTAAAAATTTGTTTCTTAAAAACTGCTTTAAAGTGTTGAACAAATCTGAATTTTGAAAATAATTCGCCAACAACATCTAAACTAAATTACTTGTCGGACATCGGCGATCTAAAAAAACAACGATTTGTAAAAAGTTTTCCTCAAATTTATTCCTGCAAATGCCCAATAATTACCTTGAACCTATCATTATTTCGCACCAAAAATAAGGGAAAAATTTTAAAATTTTACAAATTTTTATTTTGTCGCAAAATCAAATAATTGATATATTGATATCAAGGGGAGTGTCCAACTCCATAATACAAAATTATAAAATCCTATAAAAGTCATAGGAATTATGAAAAAATAGAAATTTACATGTGAACCTATGTTTATTTCGGGCACGGTAAGTGTAAACACCGGGATGTATTTCAGGTTTTCGCGAAATCCAGTGGATTTTGGAGCGTGAATGTAAACTTGGCATTATTCTTGGTTAACATATACGAAATCCACTCGATTTCAGCTGGCAATTCCTTTGTAAAGATTATTTTTATTCATCGTGGATGTTTTAAAGATTATTTTTTCATTCACTTTGGATTTTTAAATATTACTTTTCATTGATCGTGGATTTTTTAAATATTTTTTCATTGATCGTGGATTTTTTAAATATTTTTTCATTCATCGTGGATTTTTTAAATATTTTTCATTCATCGTGGATTTTTTAAAAAATATTTTTCATTCATCGTGGATTTTTTAAAGAAGAATTTTTAATTTCATCATTTTCATTCCATTTTACGATTCTAACTTTCCATCCCTGTAGTTCGAGAAACGAATTTACTGCCTTTGATTCATACAAAAGATACATGCTGTGAAAACTTAGTAAAGACTGCAACCGTTGTTTGTGTAACTAGGCGTTTACACACAGACAGTATTGGCAAGACAATAGCAAAGTTACATCCCTGTAGGAAATGTCAATAGTGAATCTATACTGACTTACTACTGACATTGTCAACAGTACTACTGACAAACTGTAGACAACTAATGTAATTTCCTATAGACATTTTATATGAACGTGTCATTCGAAAGTCAGTACTGACAATGGAACTAGTATGTCAATAGTAAGTCAGTAGTTCCTGAGGAACCATGTGTTGACATTGGAGGTAGTGAGTCAGTATAGACATTGGAAGTAGTAAGTCAGTATAGACGATGGAGGTAGTGAGTCAGTATAGACATTGGAGGTAGTGAGTCAATAGTACCAGATTTTCAATACTACATTTTTTAGCTTATTTGGAACTTTTCATAGATAAAACAGCTATATAGTACGTTTAATAAGAAGATGAAGCTACACATTTATTTAAATACTATATTTCATTAAAGAATAAAACAAATAATATTGAAAATGCTAAAAATGTACAAATTGCGTATTACAGTATTTTTATCTTTTTAAATGGCTAAGCCAAAGATTCCACATAAGTGAAAATTAGTAAATAAAGACAATGTTTTCAAGGCTTCTTAAACATTTTAACATATAAATAATAAAAAACGTTTTCGATTTATTTTCTTGGCCAAGTCGCACCAATGACTTGTCTGCTTAATATAGTTCTTCTTCTGTTGCACTTAACGTTTTATCAGGCGATTCGCTGAATGTTGATATAACATCTAGGAATTGAAAAGAATAAACATGTATAAATAAACATAAATAAAAAATATGTCATTAAATTTGCTTGCCTATTACAGCTGTATAACATTGGAAAAATCTCACAATCGATTTTAGCCAAATAATTCTTCAACATTGTAATTCATTATTATGTTTAGTTGCATTCAGCATTTCCAGCGAGACGGGACAATATATACATCAGGCTCCACAATCTTCTCTAAAGGTTCCACATAATGTCTAATTGTCCAAATTTCACCACAAATGTTAGTCGCCTCAGAATTCGTACTTTGCTATAGAATTGTTTATTTTTCACATGTCTTTTATATTTTCTTTTGCTCATACTTGTTTTTGAAATTATATGCTTTAAGTTTTCACGATATTTTATTGATTTTTAGAAAAACACTTTTTCACCAACCGCAAAAATTATTTTACGCCAAACAATTAAGAAAATTAAAAATGGATGCTTCGTTGGGCTATCATCTGTCAATATACACAATGCTTCTTCTTATTAAGGTAAAGGTATCAATAGTTGACAACCTGGTGACAAAGTGTTGACTTTGTCACCATATTAGTAGACAAAGTGGCGACATGTCAACACATGACCCCACACTTCCTACAGGGATTACAAACCATTTTCACCAATACATTCACACTTTTCTCTCATTGTAGAACAAATATAAGGTAAAGTTAATACTACAACAAATACAACTCGAACAACAACCACAAAGGAATTTGTTTTTGTTTGTAACGTTACTGCCAGTTGTATTTGTAAACAAAACAAGGAAATGTCTATAAATTATTGGAATTTAAAAAACTAATAATTTTTCACATTTGGTTGAATATTTTGGAAAACATGAATGAAAATTCGTTACATTTTCAATTTTTATGTTTCCACATCATTCCACTAAATGCATAAATTCTCGCAGAAAGTAGAATTCTTGCAGAAAAGTTTGGGGTCGCTGGAAATTCATAGAAAAAGGAGAAGCTGTTTCAATGTTTTGTTTTGGAAATCAATGAAGCACACGTTTATTAGGGCTATATTTTTTTTTAAATTTTAACAAAATACCTCACATATTAACAAACGTTGTATCGCCTCTACAAGCGGGGATTTACTGCGCGGCTTATCGTTCGAATTGGAGGAGGTTGCATATCATTGATATGAAGAAGTCTTTCTGGGAAATGGCTTTTTCCGAATGATATATTTTTTTCTAAAAAAATATATGTCCCTAATGTACATCGAAATAGAAATAAATGTATAAAATGTCATATGAAATTTGACACTAACGTTACAACCCAGTTCAGTCAGCTGTGTATTGCTGCTACCTTTTCTTATTCTACCATGCTTTTCTCTATACATATTTAAAAATTTATAAATGTAGTTGTGAAAAAGGTTTGTATTTTTGCTATTGTCTTGCCAATACTGGCATTTGTAAACGCAGGGTAAATATCAAACTCAAGGGGGTTAATGCTTGGTTTACATTTACGAAATCCACTCGATTTCAACTGTCAAATCCATACGCTAAACGTCAAATGAAATCCAGATGAGATTTCACTTTCATGCACTCGGCTCGATACATTTTAGAAGCACTCGCTTATAGATCCCTAGCCAAGCAAGCCAATTTTTTGATCCCTACAGTCGCATTCTTTTTTTTTTTTTTTTGAACACAAGAAAGAGTGTCTAAAATTATAAGAATTTGTTAAAAAAAAAATAAAGAAATACAAACTAAGAATACGAACATTAGCTTTGTTCCTTTACTTTTTAATGGTAAAAGTGGTAAAAGAGAAAAGTGTCCAAATTTCTGAAAATTACTCTCTCATGAACATTTTTACCAGAAAAGTAAAGGAACGGAAAAATGGTAGGATCTGGTAGCAATGTCAAAAAGAAACAAAAAAAAACATTTTCGTCTTTTATTTCACAGTTTTTAATTTAGTTTTGTCAGCGTTCTACTTTTTCTTCTGTTTTCTGACCATCTACCTTGTTCATTGTGATACGCGAAAAGTGTTGTAACTTTTGGTACTTTTTTAGGCAGAAGCAGGGTTGTATATCATGAGTACTGTGATTTCGATGTTGATTTGGCTGAAATCACGAAATGAGATGATTTCATTTTTGTATGCGAAATCATGATACGAAACGCTTTCGTAATCCAAGCATAATACTATGTTTACATTTACGAAACCCACTCGATTTCAACTGTCAATTCCATTGCTCAAACATCAAATTAAATCCAATCGATTACAGGATGAGTTTTCATTTGACGTATACACAATGGAACTAACTTTATATTATAGCCTTTTGCAGGGTTAACCTTCTTTATGAGGATTTGTTTGGCGTATGTGTAATGGAAATGACATTTAAAACCCAGTGGGTCTGTTAAATCCGGTTATATATAAACGTACTATTACAGATGAAATCGAGTGGATTTCGTAAATGTAAACATAGTATATTTTTTATTTTTTTGCCAGGGTTCTCTAGTTAGGGTTTCGTGATAAATATGATGTATCTATAGCTCGAAACATGAAATGTTTGATTTCTTTCCAATGTCATAAAAATTGCATTGTTGCTTTCATTCATGAAGTTGATGTGTCGGGTTGTCTGTCGCGTCGGTTTGTTTGTTTTCTTTGGGTAAAAAAAAGATTCAAGAAAAGAAAAAGACAGTGACAATAAAAAAGATAAGGGAGACACATGTTTGGTTTACATTCGGCGTCTTTTCGTGATTTCGAAGGCGTTTCGTGATTTCGCGCGGAATCAAGCAAAAATTATCATGATTTCGCATACAAAAATGAAATCATCTCATTTCGTGATTTCAGCAAAATCAACATCGAAATCATAGTACACATGATATACAACCCAGTTTGTGACTTAAAAAGTACCAAAAGTTGCAACACTTTTCACGTATCACAATAAACAAGGTAGATGGTCAATTGCTGCAACAAAAAATTTTAGAATCAAAATTTTTAAACAATGTGAAAAAAATATTAGACTACTTTGTTACAATGCTATTTTTCATTGCGTTCTCGTACTTTTTTAATGGTAATGTTAGAAAAAAGGGCGAAATGTCTAAAATTGCTTCCCCATACAAATTTCTTAAAAAATACGGGAACGAAAAAATTACGGAAATTGCAAAAACTGCAGCAATTCAACGTATCAGCTATCGTATTTAGATGATAATGAACATGTTGCTAGTTTCTACTATGCCAAAATTGTATGGCAGAAAACAGGAGAATAGGGTGTTATTCGGCGCTATTTTTGTTTAAAGAGAAGTGTAAGTCTTGCTAGACTTCGGAGTACGGGAACGGGTTCTATACACAATGAATACGATATATAGATAGTTTTACGATAATTTTCGAAATAAAGTTGTAAAGTTCTATATTGTCGTATATTTTTGATGACTAACTCAATTTGCAACAACTTGTTTTGAAAATTCATGTTCGATCAGCTGCGCGTATGCATCTACCTTGATCATTGTGATATGTATGAAATCAACAAAAAAATAAGTGTAAACACCGGGATGTATTTCAGGATTTCGTGAAATCCAGTGGATTTTAGAGCGCAAGTGTAAACTTGTCAACAGATACCGAAAAAATACAATTAAATGCCATTTAAAAGTTAATTAAACAATATAAATAACAAGGAGTAATTGTAACGACGAAAGTCACAATAGGTAGAAAAATTATCAACGAATGTTGTTTTTGTAGTGAGAACAATAGAAATCAGATTCTGATTGTTCTTGCCAAAAAGGATAATAACATCCCTGTAGGAATTGTGGGGTCATGTGTTGACATGTCGCCACTTTGTCTACTAATATGGTGACAAAGTCAACACTTTGTCACCAGGTTGTCAACTATTGATACCTTTACCTTAATAAGAAGAAGCATTGTGTATATTGACAGATGATAGCCCAACGAAGCATCTTTTTTTAATTTTCTTAATTGTCTGGCGTAAAATAATTTTTGCGGTTGGTGAAAAAAGTGTTTTTGTAAAAATCAATAAAATATCGTGAAAACTTAAAGCATATAATTTCAATAACAAGTATTAGCAAAAGAAAATATAAAAGACATGTGAAAAATAAACAATTCTATAGCAAAGTACGAATTCTGAGGAGACTAACAACATTTGTGGTGAAATATCGACAATTAGACATTATGTGGAACCTTTAGAGAAGATTATGGAGCCTGATGTATATATTGTCCCGTCTCGCTGGAAATGCTGAATGCAACTAAGCATAATAATGAATTACAATGTTGAAGAATTATTTGGCATAAATCGATTGTGAGATTTTTCCAATGTTATACAGCTGTAATAGGCAAGCAAATTTAAGGACATATTTTTTATTTATGTTTATTTATACATGTTTATTCTTTTCAATTCCTAGATGTTATATCAACATTCAGCGAATCGCATGATAAAACGTTATGTGCAACAGAAGAAGAACTATTTTAAGCAGACAAGTGATTGGTGCGACTTGGCCAAGAAAATAAATCGAAAACGTTTTTTATTATTTATATGTTAAAATCTTTAAGCAGCCTTGAAAACATTGCCTTTATTTACTAATTTCTACTTATGTGGAATCTTTGGCTTTGCCATGTATTACGTATTACAGTATACGCAATTTGTACATTTTTAGCATTTTCAAATATTTTTTTTATTCTTTAATGAAATATAGTATTTAAACAAATGTGTAGCTTCATCTTCTTATTAAACGTACTATATAGCTGTTTTATCTATGAAAAGTTCCAAATAAGCTAAAAAATGTAGTATTGAAAATCTGGTACTACCTCCAATGTCTATACTGACTCTCTACCTCCATTGTCTATACTGACTTACTACCTCCAATGTCTATACTGACTCACTACCTCCAATGTCAACACATGGTTCCTCAGGAACTACTGACTTACTATTGACATACTAGTTCCATTGTCAGTACTGACTTTCGAATGACACGTTCATACAAAATGTCTATAGGAAATTACATTAGTTGTCTACAGTTTGTCAGTAGTACTGTTGACAATGTCAGTAGTAAGTCAGTATAGATTCACTATTGACATTTCCTACAGGGATGTAAGTTCTGCTTAAAATTGTCCTTTAAATGAATAAAATAACCATTGTATTATTTTCTTACAGATTGGTTTCTTGTGTAATCGTTTATTTATTTGCAATTGAATTTGTTGCTGTTGTTTTTCTGTGTCATTAACTTGGAAACTTATAGCACGGTTACACTACAGCTTTTTGCCGGGTTAACCCACTTCATGAGGATTTATTGCTTAATCTGGTCAAATCTGACCAGATTTGCCATACAAAAATTAAATCCTCTCACGACTGGGTTTATTTTAAATCCGGCACAAATCCACCAAAAATACAGTGTTGTATTCGGTATTTGTGCAAAAAAATCCAACTCTACTCAAAAAGTACCAAAAGTTGCAACTGGTTTTGCAACAGAGTTAGTCGTGTTTTACACGTTTACGATTGGTCGCATGAGATTTTATGGAGTTAATAAATCTAAAGTTATTTGAAAATCATAAAATTATTTATTTTTTTTTTACATTAGACACTTTTTAACAAAAATTACGCTTGATATCATGATACAAAAATGTATCCCTGTGTGTAAAATATACCAATATTAGCAAAGAGGGGATGATATCTCATACGAGAAATTGTAAAAGTGTAACACACGACTTTATTAGTTATTTTGTATGTATACGTAAACAAACATCAGCTGACAGTTTATATCCTCGAAATGCTAAGTGTAACCAGCAAAGATTAACCCACTGGATCTATTAAACCCAGTGGGTTAACCTTCAATAGTGTAACCGGGGTATTAGTTTAGGCTGTTGTGGTTGTTGCCATCGTTTCCGTTTACTGGGCTTACAACTACAGAAAACAAAACAGACAGCCAGCCCGTACTAGTAGCAACTACCCGCACCCGTGTTCCAAACCCTAATACAAATACCAGCTCCGCTGCTCAATCAACCAACAAACCCCTCTACGCACATGTGAGTTGGGTACCGATACAAATTACGGATCATCATCAACACCTCTGCCACATTCGAATCAGAATGTGGTAAACATGTTGCGACTCCAATCATACATCGGATTTGAGCAATTAAATCAATCCGCGGCTAGCTGACAGCTATCCCAAAGTTAGTAAATGTTATTGATTGTCTGATGGACCAAATCCTTAGATTCCCCATCCTTGCTAGTGTTAATACTTACGCTCTTGTAGACGCTCTTCTAAAGCCGGTATTGCTGTCGTCCCTATTATCAGAGCTTATGACTTTCCAAGACGGTCTTCCAATAGCATTCAAATGATCCTCACTAATACTCATGGTGGAATAGGAAGGTGTTGCATCAAATCATACCAAACGTCAAATTTGGTCACAATAAGTACTTCTTATATCTCTTTTACTGAAAAAGTTTGTTATCGAACAGCATTTTGTAAAAGTTTGTACAAATTTGTACAAATTTTTGAGTCATCGTACAGACCTTATGTATTATTGTGTATTGCTTGTTTACATTTTGTATGTGTTTTTATTCACAATAATGAATTTTGACAACTAGTGTGACAACCAGCTGTTTTTGCCGCTATACCTGTATTATTGTTCCATGCATCAAATCATTGGTCTGTTCCTTTACTTTTAAAAATGGTAACAGTGACAGGAAATGGTAAAAGTGGTAAACTGCTATCATATAAATTGTATGCTATTAAAAGTAAGGGAACACTTTACAGGTTAAAAATGGTAACCTCAGGCACGTAAAGAAACAGAGCACATGTCAAACGTCAAATTTGCTGACAATAATGCATTACTGTGAATTGCTTGTTTACATTTTGACAACTGGTATGAATATCAGCTGTTTTTGGCGTTACACCTTATTATTCCACCATGCTAAGGGCGAACGCGTGTTGCGTGTGCGTTAAAAAAAAAAAAAAAAACAAAAACAAAATACATGTGTTTTAATTTGAGTTGAACAACTTTGTTACCCTTTCGGAAAAATCCCTCACTCTCTCTCTCTTCTTTAAAAAGACAGAGAGAAAAGGGAGTTTACATTCATGATCGGGCTCCATATCATTCGGTAAGTAGCAAATGTTGCTTTGTTGTAGCAATTCGCCGATGCAGCAGGTAATTAAATTGCGATTTTTCCTCACTTCATTACAAAATTGACCAGGAACTTCTACAAACTAGGACACCCGCTATCGCCGCTGTCGAAAATTGGCATCCAAGATGCCCAATTGGCTTAACCGAATCAACCACAACGAAGCTGAGAAGATATTTCGCTGATACATGTGAAAAAGAAAGGATGGCGGCCTTAGCTTCTACTCGCTACGAGTTAAGGTCCCAAATAGAAACCTTAAGAAGATGCAGTATGCATTCATTCTAACCGGCCTCTTCGAAGATTGGACAATTTTCATCGGCACATTAGGCCAAGAAAGTGAAACAACAGTGGTTGATTTGAAAAATTTATTAAGAATAGTGTACACAGCAGATGAAAACATCAACGTCAAAATTGTATACAACGTTTGCGACGCATTCAGTTTGCATTTAACGCTATTGCCAAGTCTGGGTATAGGAATTCCAATTTGTGATCCTGCCGGACGATTGGGAACCAGCCGCATGAAGCTTTGGGGCCTCGATGCGCATCATATCCTCGTCAACTTATCGAAAGCTTTCAAAAACAACAGATTGTGGTACCGCAAAACAAAGCTGAATTTTGAGTATGTTAAGAATTTCTGCAGCGACCTAGACCGATTTGGAAAACGGTATGCATATGAGAAATTTACAATGGAGACGTATAAGCAAGTCTTCAGCGCTAATGTTGCGCGAAATTTGAGAAATCGGACTGTGGCTGGTCACCAACGAAAAGACTTGGCGTATACAAAAAAGTTTGTATGCGTGACGACTAAATTCATCCGCCTATTTTGCCAAGATGTCCCTCTGGAAGTGAAAATAAGCATACTATCCGAAATGCGAACACTTTTTGAAAAACTTAGAGGGCCGAAAACAAAATATTATTTTAGTACTGTGAAGTCTTGGGAAGAAATGCTGAAAATACACGGCGATGTAAATTTTAAGAAATTAACATCTCATCATACCGTTGAAAATTTTTTCTACAAAATAAGAAGACGTTGTACCGGTACGCCAACTATCGGTACACTGTCTTACGCCAAACGAAGATTCGATGCGGCGATAGAAAATACCAACAATAATATAGATGCAAATAAATTATTTTGGGTCGATAAAAGATTCCCAAGATAAAAATTCCCATGTTAATGTTAATAATAAAACATTAAGAATTAAATTAAGAATTAAAAATTATTTAAGAATTAAAAATTATTTAAGAATTAAAAATTAATAATTATTTAAGAATTAAATAAATAAATGAATTGAAATTTAAAATTTTATGTAACTTCTTTAAAGGGGGTTTCTTATAAATTTTTTTTTTGAAACCAATGTTTCGTACATTTACTTCGGAAATACTTCCGGTATTAAAATTTTTATGGAAGGATCTTGCCTAGAAGACGATGACTGTTTTTAGCCACTGTACCAAAAGTATGGTGACAGTGAATCATTGGCGGCAGATGGCGGTGACTATTTCTAGTCGACACACAATTTAATGAGTTTTCTCCGTCATCGGAGTCAATTCCCATAACAGATGGGGAAGATCTTAGTGAGGAAATCTGAAATATCTGATATTTTCTTCAGCCCAAATTCTTGAAAATTCTGAATTGATCAATTTTATTGATTCAGTACAGATTCATAAAGAAGTTATTTTGATTCTACTAGAAGTTTCTCTCAAACGGAGTATTCAAACCAAAAAAAAGGAAAAATTTCTTAGACAACTTGTTAATCAAATACATTTTCGGTACAGAACCTTCTGAAGAATATAATTTTGCATTTTAAATTTCCAAAAATAAAAATAATTTTAGAGAAAGCACGTAATAATTTGTTAAAGTAGCTCAAAAAATGTATCGGACCAAACCATTTCGTACGTACATTATCTGAGTCTGTTTCCAGATATCCTTCATCATCTTGATGCTCTTGAACCACTCAGCGGCCATGACCCGTATATATATCATAGCTGATAATCGGGTATCAAAAATATACACAAACAGATTTGCAAACGCTAGCTGATTAATATGAAACTACATTCCATATGCAAATTTTACAAAATTCAAAAAAAATTTTATTGGCAGTACAGTTAGAATAGAATATGTTGCTCAAAATTTCGAGTGGATCGGACAAAAATAGGCTGAGAATATGGGCGTTTCATATACATATACACTTTCATACGGCCTCATTGAAATAATGGTTTTATGTTTGGACGAAATGTGTTTCAGACAATTTGGAATTGATTTAGCATGTTTTTGGGGCCCTAAAATCCAAGGTGGATCTGACTGATGTAGGTCTGTACCATTTTACCTTAACCCAGTCGTACATGTAGTACATCTATTATTTTTAGGTTCCAGTGTGGCAAATTTTTGGAGGAATCTTATGATATCGCAACTGTACCCGTCGATGATGGTGTGAATAATTACATTGCAGATGAAGATTCTGGACATGAAAATGAAGCTAATTTTAAAAAATTACCACCTCTATTATTAAAGGATGATGCTGTCTTTTTCGAAATTGTAGAGCATGTAATCAATAGATAATATGAAATTTCCAATAGCTCTTTTGTTTCAGCATACAAATGCGTGAGAAAATCGGACGCAGGTGATGTTCCTTCAGAGTCTTTCTTTATTTATTGTTCGTTGGCTTCCTTGACCAAATCAATTTTATTTTAAGCATCCATCATCACATCAATCAACCTCTAAAATTCATCTTTGGGATACCAAGATAATGACAATGGTGTCCTGACATCCAAATTTTTTAAATCTTGCTTCTGCAAATTTGTTTTTCGTACAGTCTGTGCCTACTACCTAAGAAGGATGAAGGGAACTACATATCTACATATGAAGAGTACTACTTACTTTTTTTCTTCAATTGCAATTGTTATTTCAAAATTAAATTTTTTTGTAATTTTATTCTTATTCATTGCAATTTTCATTTCATTTAATTCTTTAATTCTTCTAAATTAATTGCTTAAATTTGTAAATTTGATGTTTTGATGTTTACAAGCCAAGAACAAGAAAAAATAAGTTTATCTAAGTTGTCACTTCCGAATGAATAGATAAGATAAGTCATCTAAGTTATCACATCCGAATGAATTTTTTACACGTTTTTCCATACTCTCATATTACTCAGTAGTCACACGCGCAAAATTTGCGGCGAAACTTTCCCATTATTTTGGCGTTCACAGATCGAGTTCCATACTAAAGTAATTTTATGGAAATGCTGTATTGGGGAACTCGATCTATGAACGAAAAAATAATGGGAAAGTTTTGTCGCAAATTTTGCGCGTGTGATTACTGAGTTACACGCTAAAACTTTCATACGAAACTTTCCCATTATTTTGGCGTTCATAGATCGAGTTCCATACAACAGTAATTTTATGAAATTACTGTAATGGGGAACTCGACCTAAGAACGCCAAAATAATGGGAAAGTTTCGTATGAAAGTTTTAGCGTGTAACATAAGTGATAAGAGATAATTTCCATAATTTGACGTTTCGGTTCAGTTAGGGTACTCTAGATTGAATCCGGCAAACCTACATTTACATCAAACAAGATTTAAGATTTCAAATGAAATTTTTATGTATTCAAATGGATTGTTGTGACAACCCCACACATCAACTTCATGAAAGAAAGCAACAATGCAATATTTATGATATTGGAAAGAATATCAGACATTTCATGTTTCGAGCTATAGAGACATCATATTTATCACGAACCCACGAACCCTGTGAACCCTGGAAAAATAATGCTTGGTTAAGATTTACGAAATCTACTCGATTTCAGCTGTCAATTCGGCCGACTTCCGTATTGTCAGTTGCTTTGTCGATGGTCAGACCACCAAGGTTTCTTGAAACCAATTTCGTTAAAGTTTCTTTTCATGTTTCGTTAGTGTCCACACACGCTAACGTGAAATTTAAGATTTTTGCGTGTCCTCTTTATTTTACCATTCGCGTTTTTTGTGTTTCTCATACCAATAAAAACAAAACAAACATAAATAAACTAAAAAACAATACAAAATAACGCTGCAGTTACACATGCCAGTAAATTGGTGCCAGTTGAGTACATGTATTATACTCGAAAATGCTGAAAAAGTGTTCGACTGGCATGCAGTTTCCTTGTGTGTCTACAAATGCCAGTGCAAGTTCACTTTCAAAATTATTTGAAGCAGCATATAACACACAAAATTGCATTATATTTTAGATTTAAAACGTAATCCACAACATATTTTATTATTTTTATTTTATTTCGTTTTAAAAAGTTTGTCTTCAATCATAAACATAATGAATCTGGTATTGCCGTCTATTCAGTATTGTATAATCCCAGAGGGGACATTATTTGTCAACCTATATTTTCATGAAAAAAAAAATCAAAATTATGACTTTATTTATTATTGCAGCTACCGAGATGTATTATTTGTGTTTCATAACCTTTTGAAAATATGCATTAAATCTTTACATTCTTAAAAGAAACAAAAAGGTACATGGATTAAAAAATAGTCTCGGCAACTCTTTTTTCATTTTCGACATATCACTGTATGTATTGAATTTTTCGAACTGTCACTGGCATGTGTAAACGCTGGGTAATTAACATTAATAATTAAATTAATATTAGCTTTGTTCCTTTACTTTTTTAATGGTAAGAGTGGTAAACGAGAAAAGTGAAGGAACGGAAAATGGTAGATCTGGTAGCAATGGCACAAAGAAACACAAAAAATCAATTTTCGTCTTTTATTTCATAGTTTTTAATTTAGCTTTGTCCGCGTTCGACTTTTTCTTCTGTTTTTCGTCCATTTTTTTTCTTCATTGTGAAATAATCATCAAACAAAAGTCGAAAAATCAGTTCTACCTTTTTTTACCCGAAGAAATTTGTCTGGTAGCCTGTGGTAGAAGAGAAAGGCATATATGCTCTCTCTCTCTCTTCTCTCACTCTCTTAAAAATTGCTGCCGGTTTTACCACTTTTTGGGGTTAAGGAACGCTTTACAGGTTAAAAATGGTAACCTCAGGTAATACCCCGGTTACACTATTGAAGGTTAACCCACTGGGTTTAATAGATCCAGTGGGTTAATCTTTGCTGGTTACACTTAGCTTTTCGAGGATATAAACTGTCAGCTGATGTTTGTTTACGTATACATACAAAATAACTAATAAAGTCGTGTTTAACACTTTTACAATTTCTCGCATGAGATATCGTCCCCTCTTTGCTCATATTGGTATATTTTACACACAGGGATACATTTTTGTATTAAGTATCAAGCGTACTTTTTGTTAAAAAAGTGTCTAATGTAAAAAAATAAATAATTTTATGATTTTCAAATAACTTTAGATTTGTTAACTCTATAAAATCTCATGCGACCAATCGTAAACGTGTAAAACACGACAAACTCTGTTGCAAAAACAGTTGCAAATTTTGGTACTTTTTGAGTAGAGTTGGATTTTTTTGCACAAATACCGAATACAACACTGTATTTTTGGTGGATTTGTGCCGGATTTAAAATAAACCCAGTCGTGAGAGGATTTAATTTTTGTATGGCAAATCTGGTCAGATTTGACCAGATTAAGCAATAAATCCTCATAAAGTGGGTTAACCCGGCAAAAAACTGTAGTGTAACCGCACTATAAGTAAAGGAACACAGCTATTACTAGTTAAAATTTCACTATTTCATTAATGTTTTTATTAAATCTTTTTATGTTTGTTTTGTTGTTAACGTTTGCTTGAGAAAATAAAAATGAAAGAAAATGGAAGAAAAACACTTGCAACGAATAACAGGAAGAGGCAACACAACAAACACAGAAAACCATTTACATGGGTTTCACTACTTCATACCCCTCGCCTATAAACTTGACGTCGCCATGTTGAAATCGTGCTAGTCCGACCATCGACTTAGTGTCCACACACGTTAACGTAAAATTTAAAGCTTTGTTTACATTTACGAAATCCACTCGATTTCAACTGTCAATTCCTTTGCGTATACGTCAAATGAAAACTCATCTGAAATCCATTCGATTTGATTTGACGTTTAAGCTATGGAATTGACGGTTGAAATCGAGTGGATATCGTAAATGTAAACCTAGCATAAGATTTTGCGTGTCATCTTCATTTTACCATTCGCGTTTGTTGTGTTTGTTGTACCAATAAAAACAAAACAAACTTAAATAAACTAAAAAAACAACACAAAGTAATTAATAATTAACATTAATGAGATGAGATTGCTTAAGAAAATAAAAAATGAAAGAAAATGCAAGAAAAAATCTTGCAACGAATAACAAGAAGAGATTCGTGCATGAAACTAGGGGTTCTTAAATCGAGTTCCATACTAGAGTAATTTTATGAAATCGCAGTAGTGGGGAAATCGATATAAGAACCCCTAGTTTCATGGACGAATACAAAGCAACTGACAATACGGAAGTCGGCCTTTGGAAGTCGTCAAATCAAAATCTCATCCGAAATCTATTGGATTTTATTTGACGTTTAAGCAATGGAGAATTGACAGTTGAAATCGAGTGGATTTCGTAAATGAAAACCTAGCATTAGTATTATAGTACGGTTAAACTAGAGTATTTTGCCGGGTTAACCCACTTCGAGAGGATTTATTAGACGTTTGCGCTATGGAATTGACATTTGAAATCCGGTTAAGTGTAACCGGGGTATTACACTAAAGTTTTTGCCGGGTTAACCCACTTCGAGAGAATTTATTTGACGTTTGCGCTATGGAATTGACATTTGAAATCCAAACCCACTGGGTTAATCCGATTAAGTGTAACCAGGGTATTAAATTGTATTTCAAATCCAGTAGACTTCGTAAATACGTTTATATGTAAAGGAATTATTACTGTACAAGGGTATGTTTACATCAAACAAGATTTGATAAAACGCGTCGTTTGTTTATAATTTTATGTATTCAATGGAATTGACAGCTTATAAAAGGTGTTTTTAAACGCATTTTACACTTGAACTTATAACAGGTGTTTTGGGAGTTTACGTCATTTATTTGACAGATATTGTATGGAATTGACAACTCATATGATGCATGTTTTATAAAACATGTTAAATGTAAAATGCGTTTTAGCCCGTTTGAGTTTGATCATGGCAGAACTACCAGGTAGTGGTATCACACCAGCTGATCGAATATGAAAAGTCAAATCCCTTTATAAAAAAATATTTTTGTTGTAATTTCCCCAACAACATAAAGAAAGTTTTGACATAACATATTCATAACATATTTTACGATGCCACTACCTGGGTAATTGTGCCATGAGTTTGATATTACACACAAACAACACAACGGTTGCAGTCTTTACTAAGTTTTCACAGTATGTATCTTTTGTATGAATCAAAGGCAGTACATTCATTTCTCGAACTACAGGGATGGAAAGTTAGAATCGTAAAATGGAATGGAATGAAAATGAAGAAATTAAAAATTCTTCTTTAAAAAATACACGATGACTGAAAAAATGCTCTTTAAAAAATCCACGATGACTGAAAAAATGCTCTTTAAAAAATCTACGATGACTGAAAAAATGCTCTTTAAAAAATCCACGATGAATGAAAAAGTATTCTATAAAAATTAACGATCAATGAAAAAATATTCTTTAAAAACCCCACGATTTATGAAAAAATATTCCTTAAAAAATCCACGATCAATGAAAAATAATCTTTAAAAATCTAAAATGAAGAAATAAAAAAAATCTTTACAAAATCCACCATGAATTAAAATAATCTTTAAAAAATCCACGATAAATAAAAAAATATTCTTTAAATAATTCACGATCAATGTACAAATATTCTTTAAAAAATCCGCGATCAGTGAAAGAATAATCTTTAAAAATCCAAAATGAAAGGAGAAATACTCCTTGAAAAATGCAGGATGAATTAAAAAATAATCTTTAAAAAAGCCACGATGAATTAAAAAATAATCTTTAAAAAATCCACGATTAATGAAAAGATAATCTTGACAAAAGCCACGATGAATTAAAAAATATTTTTTAAAAATCCACGATATATGAAAAATCTTCTTTAAAAAATTCACGATTTATGAAAAAATATTCTTTAAAAAATCCACGAATAATAAAAAAATCCACGACGTATTAGAAAGTATACTTTAACAAATCGACGATGAACGAAAGTAAATTCTTTAAAAAATCTACGATCAATGAAAAAATATTCTTTAAAAAATGCAAATTAGTGAAGTTGAATAATCAGGATCAATCTCAAGGTAGTAAACAAGTTGGACCAAACTCACCCTCATTTGCCTAAGAGAAAAAAAGTTGTAAGAAGCACCGTTTCCTTCAGAAAGGTTGTATAGAAGCACATCTTCTTTCAGAAGGGGTTTATAGAAGCACATCTTCTTTCAGAAGGGGTTTACAGAAGCACTCTGTCTTTCAGAAAGGTTGTGTAGAAGCATTTCTAAATTCCTGTAGTTAGTTCTCTTTAAGTATCATGAGAAGTATGGACTTTCCCAGGGAATGTTTTATATCGTTGTGATCAGAGTTCCAAGGACTACCTATGGGAAAAATTTCAGCCCGATCAGAGAGGTGCCCCTAAACTAGACTCATTCCTTTTTTAAGATTTGTGATATATTTCAAGTGCATTTAGGTCCACCACTCTGGAGGGTATTTAGTTTAACCCACATAAAGCCACTGGCCGTTTAAACGCCACAAAAAATGGTTGCAAAAATTTACGAGTTTTACGGGCATTTTTAGATATTTTTGTGGGTTTTTTTTGCATTTTGCTATAATATTGTCTATTATCTATTATTACAAGCTTCATTTGGCCTCTGCATTTCCATGCAATTGGCCTCAAACCCAAGCTATTCAAAAAATGGACTTTTTTGTAATTTTAGACTTTTTAATGAAAAATTTAAATATGCGATAAAAATTTAATCATAATGGCCGCGGCACATACGGCACGTGGAGCGTCGCGTTACAACAACCACATGAAAACTTCAAGAACAAACTTGGTATCACTTACACATTTTTCATGTGGTTGTTGTTTTCAACGACCGTATGTATTTGGCCCATTAGAATCATATAAACTCAGGGATTTGTTAGGAATGTAGTAAGAGTATTTTCTTAATCAAAAAGAAAGGGATTATCATGTAAGAATACACCTGCATATATTACCCTTCAAAGTTTTACAGCAAAAAGTTATTAGGAGGGTTGGCGTTTTTTTATTTGGGATGGCAACTTCTATTTTGTTTTTCAAAATACTACAACAAATACAACTCGAACAACAACCACAAAGGAATTTGTTTTTGTTTGTAACGTTACTGCCAGTTGTATTTGTAAACAAAACAAGGAAATGTCTATAGGTGTGTACGATAACTTTCCCAGCAATAATTACTCAGTCAGTTCCAGCAACCTCTCTCAGTGAATTTTACTCTCACAAGCAAGAAAAATTTCAGAAAGTTATCGAACAGCATTTTGCAAAAACTAGCAAGAAAGTCAGCTGTTTCCGAAAATGTATGAAATTTGTTTTTGTTTCTTTTGGTATTTTAAACCAAACGGAACAAAAACATAAATTTTAAAATTGCAGTTGACTTATTTAATGCTATAATCCTATCCAGAACGCTTTAGAATCTAAAAAAATGTGAATTGTGAAATTTTCTTGGTCAAAAATGTTAACATTTCGATTTGTTTACATTGAACAGGTGATTAAAAGTCAGCTGATCAGACTTGCAAATTTTTGCGGGACAAATTTTCCCAGCAAAAATTTGCAACTTCTCAGTCACAAAACTCTCCAAAAATCTCTCCAAACTCGCTCTCTTTTGCTGGATAATTTTGTTATCGAACAGCATACAGCAAAAATTTGTACGAATTTGTACAAATTATTGGGTTATCGTACACACCTTATATGTGTGTTCGTTTACTCAAAATTTGTACAAATTGTTACTGGATGTTGTTCGTTTACTCTACAGTACAATGCAAGAGACCTTAGCCGATTACCAAAAGTTACTAGACTTGTAACAATTTGTACAAATTGTTGAGTAAACGAACACACCCTATAAATTATTGGAATTTAAAAAACTAATAATTTTTCACATTTGGTTGAATATTTTGGAAAACATGAATGAAAATTCGTTACATTTTCAATTTTTATGTTTCCACATCATTCCACTAAATGCATAAATTCTCGCAGAAAGTAGAATTCTTGCAGAAAAATTTGGGGTCGCTGGAAATTCATAGAAAAAGGAGAAGCTGTTTCAATGTTTTGTTTTAGAAATCAAAGAAGCACATGTTTATTAGGGCTTTATTTTTTTTAAATTTTAACAAAATACCTCACATATTAACAAACGTTGTATCGCCTCTACAAGCGGGGATTTACTGCGCGGCTTATCGTTCGAACTTGGAGGAGGTTACATATCATTGATATGAAGAAGTCTTTCTGGGAAATGGTTTTTTCCTAATGATATATTTTTTTTCTCAAAAAATATATGTCCCTAATGTACATCGAAATAGAAATAAATGTATAAAATGTCATATGAAATTTGACACTAACGTTGCAACATAGTTCAGTCAGCTGTGTATTGCTGCTACCTTTTCTTATTCTACCATGATAGTCAGGCTTAATCACATAGTCGTTGTTTTAATATTTTATTAAAACAACTTTAATTTATTAGTGGGAAAAAATTGGCGATGTTTACCAAGGGGTAAGGCAGGGAAGACTATAGTTTCAGATCTCGCCACAGATCTTCATCACTAATAAATTATAGTTGTTTTAATAAAATATTAAAACAACGACTATGGGATTAAGCCTAACTATGTTGAAAAACAAAATAGAAGTCGTCATCCCAAATAAAAAAAACGCCAACCCTCCTAATTGTGAGACCAGGGGGCTGGATTCTTGTTCTATGAAAATTTGAAATGAAAAATATTTCCTTTATAATTTTTTCATTTGACAGTTTTTTCCTTTATAAAAGTTTTCATTTCACATTTTCATAGAAACAGAATTGAGCCCAAGTTTTGAGTTTTCTCGCAAAAAAATTCTCTGGCTTAGAGGATTAAAAATATTTTTTTTTTTAAATTTTGGCGATTATTTTCTAGTTCGGGAAAGTTGTTATTCTTTCTGATAATTCCACCTGTGGCAGAAAACCGCTAAATTGACAACATTGGTCAATAGATAAATCCCACAACGGTCCGGTGAGAATCTCGGTGAGATACAAATGTTTTGCGAAAGCAATGCTCAATTTTAATAAAGATAAATAGGAGAGTAAAAAAATGGAATCGGTGGGAGAGTAGAAAATCGAGAAACAAATTTCAAATTTATTTATTTTAAAACTTTCAAAGCGAGAAGATGTTAACGTCGGAATAAATTTTAAATCTTAATAAAGCGGTTCGAAAGTTAGTTGAACGGTGTGCGATACTTATTTTTTAGTTGTTAATTTTAACGTGTGTTTTTTTTTTGTATTGAAAGGAAAGAATTAAAAAAATAATAATAAAAAATAAATATTAAATAGTAATGGAAGAGCGAGAGAGATGCATGGATTATTACACAAAAATTGTGATTTATTAAACAATTTCTTTTACAATTTATCCAAGAATAATGAAATAAAAGTCTGATCAACAAAAAAATACATCCAAAAAATAGTGTTTCAATTCTGCTTTGAAATGTTGTATTTGAAAAGAAGCAAACAAAAATAAGTATACATGAAGAAGAGAGGAGAAATGCGGTGGTGCGTGTGAGAGCGAGTGCCAAATAACAACAAAAATATAGCCCAGAAAAAATATAATTTTTTATGTAAAGGTCATTTGATGGGTAGAAAAAGAAGAAGCAGATGAGAAGAGTGTAAAAAATACAAAAGAAAAAATAAAATGTAAAACAACATCAGTGGAAAACAACAAAATAAATAAAAAACCAAAACAAAAAATAAATTTATTACGAAAAAATAAAGTGAATGTTGTGCATTTTATAAAAAAAAAATAGAATTTTTTGAAGAATTTTTTTATAACGTCGAATTTTTTATGAAAGTAAAACTAAGAATTATTACAACTGGATTTTGTTTCCCATTTACATTTTTCTTTTGTTACTAAAGGTAAGTTTGTAGTTTCCTTTCAACTTCTTTTTATTATTTATTTTCGTCTTGTTTGTATACCCACTTAACTACCAGTCAAGCCGAGCAACAAAATGTATTCAAATAGAAAAAGAAACAACAAAAACAACACTACAAATTGAAGGTTATTTTAACATGATGGCACGTAGTAGATACCCTCTCTGGCTCTATATTCCCTCTCTCTCTAGTTTATCTCATCTGTTTGAAATAACCTGCACTACTCTCTCTATATCTGTAGTTGCGTTATGACGACGAATGTAAACAAAAAATCAAGTGTTTGAATTTGTTGTTGCTGCTGTGTTTGCGGTGTTGTTATCAAGAGAGGGAGATAGAAAAAAACATACGTCCAATAAGCAGCAGTGTTGTTAGTACTTTTGAAAAAATTAAAAACGCCAAAATGAAAACATCTTTGGAAAATAATCAACCAAAGATTGGAATAATTTAACACAAAAAATTAAGTAAACAATAATTATCACTAAATGAAACCACAATAACTTAAAAATATGGCAGCTGCTAAAAATTAAAAAAAGTAAAACTAGTACTTCTACTATTTTTGAAATTTCCCTCAAATATATGTATAAAGGAAAAAAGATTGTAAAAATCAGCTGCCCCACCCTAGATCCTATTTTGTTTTGTGAAATTTAGCTAATTTTTATTTTTTATTAATATAAGTTCAAAATTTGTTTGACTGTTATTTCACATTATAGAAAAAATGAACAAAAACAGAAGAAAAAAAACCGTGTTTTTGTGCGATATTGGTATCGGATCTTACATTTTTTCGTTCCTTTACTTTTCTGGTAAAATTAGTCATGAGAGAGCAATTTTGGCAGTTTTCTTTTTTAGCAAACAAAGCTATACATACAGTGAATCACAGTCAAAAGTATCCACTTCAGTTTCTTTCATTAAAACTGCGATTGCTAAGAATTGGTTAATGATAGCGATTTCATTCCTTCTTATATTTTTACATTAGTGTCTTAACTTAAATATAATAAAATAAAATTAACGAAATTCTGGTAAATTTAGATAAAACAAGTTAAAAAGTGTCAGTCGGCTTTGCCGACAGATATATACCCTCAGCCAATGTGAAGTGAAACTTTCACCTACGGACAGATCGAATGTATTTAAGGTATCTTCAGAATTTTGTGACCCTTTTTGGACATTTAAACTTGCCTACAAAAATGTGGATTAGGAATTAACTGCACTACTTAGGGAGGACCTGCAGGTACCCTTAGAAGTTAAACTACATTTTGATAAAATATTAGATCCAAAGTTTGGACCAAATTGGTTGCCCCATTCTAGTGATATCGTCCTAGCATTTTAGTGAAATTTTTTAAGTATTGGGGAGATGTACCGAAAGTTGTGGACCGGTATTGCCCATGAAACTAAGTTTGGATATAATATGACGAAGACGAAATGTTGGGCCAAATGGGTTGAACTGTTCAAGAGTTATCGTGCTCTCCGACCGCCACATATGGTGACATAGGGGTTTTTTACACCTTTCGGGCTGTTTTCCCAAGAAATATGGACTTGCCCCTGAAAAAACTGTTACCGTCGTAATGGAGGTAGCGAATGCAAATCGCTTCAACAAAAATCAAAGTGATTCGAGAGCAGGTCTTAAAGTGAACTTGTCCGAAATTTTGTGTGAGAGGTACCAGAAGGAGTAGACAAATATAGTCCATATTCGAACCTGATCTATATCTAAAAATTTTTCCGAACATTTTATGGGGGAGGTACCTGAAGGAGTGGACCGATATAGCCAACTTCGAATTTAAACTATGTTTTGATATAATATTACGAAGGCCAAATTTTGGACCGAATCGACAGATCCGTTCGAGAGTTATCTTGCGATCCAAACACTACACAAGGTGTCATAGGGGCTTTTTGCACCTTTCCGGCCATTTTCTCAGGAAGTATGGACTTGCCCCTAATGAAACTTGTACCGTCGTATGGGGGAAAATGAATACAAGTTGCTGCAACAAAAATCAAAGCGATTCGAGAGCAGGTCCTAAACTGAACTTATCCGAAATTTTGTGTGGTAGGTACCCGAAGGAGTGGGCCGATTGAGTCCATATTTTCCCCTCATCTAAGTCTGGTAAAAATTGCACGATGTGCAAAGTATGGATACTCCCTTCAAGAGTTATCGTGCCCACAAATTTTCCGAACATTTTGGAACTTTTGTGGGGGAGGTACAGGAAGGAGTGGACCGATATAGCTCGTCTTCGAACTTAAACTAAGTTTGGACAAAATATTACGAAAGCCAAAATTTGAACCGAACCGGTTCATCCGTTCGAGAGTTATCGTGCGCACCAGCCAGACAGACGGACGGACATTGCTAAATCAACTCCAAATTGTCTGAAACACATTTCGTCCAAACATACTTGGGGTCTAAAACCATTATTTCGATGAGGCACATTTTGCCCTTTCTAGCCTAAAGGCTGAGGGTATAAAAATAAAAATGGTTAAACAACATCGATTTCTACCTCACAGTGAAAAGTATGCACTCTAACAGTTTCGTGAAACAAAAAGGATTTTTTAGGGTTTCAGCCCTTGATATGACATCCTTTGTTATCCTTTACAGCTTTTAGCCTTTTTATACCCTCAGCCTTTAGGCTATGAAGGGTATATACACTTTCATACGGGCAAAATGTGCCTCATCGAAATAATGGTTTTAGACCCCAAAGTATGTTTGGACGAAATGTGTTTCAGACAATTTGGAGTTGATTGAGCAATGTCCGTCCGTCTGTCTGGCTGGCTGGAGCGCACGATAACTCTCGAACGGATGAACCGAATCGGTTCAAATTTTGGCTTTCGTAATATTTTGCCCAAACTTAGTTTAAGTTCGAAGATGAGCTATATCGGTCCACTCCTTCCGGTACCTCCCCCAAAAAAATTCGAAAATTTTCGGAAAATTTGTGCGCACGATAACTGTTAAAGGGAGTAACCGATATGGTCCATACTTTGCCCATCGTGGAGCGTGTAAAAGACTTAGATCAGGTTTTAATATGGACTCAATTGGTCCACTCCGTCGGGTACCTCCCACACAAAAATTTGGAAAAGTTCAGTTTAGGACCATCTCTCGAATCGCTTTGATTTTTGCTTTAGCAACTTGTATTCACTGCACTCCATACGACGGTATAAGTTTCATCAGGGGCAAGTCCATACTTCCTGACAAAATAGCCTGAAAGTTGCAAAAAACCCCTATGACACCGTGTGATGAGGTTGGAGGGCAAAATAACTCTCGAACAGGTCTGCCGATTCGGTCCAAAGTTTGGTCTTAGTAATATTTTGTCCAAACATAGTTTAAGTTCGAAGATAAGCCATATCGGTCAACTCCTTCAGGTACCTCCCCCACAAAAGTTCAAAAATGTTCGGTAAAATTGTGCGTACGATAACTCTTGAAGAGAGTGGCCGAATTGGACCATACTTTACACATCTTAATATATCTACCAGATATAGATCAGGTTCAAATATGGACTATATTTGTCCACTCCATCCGGTACCTCCCACACAAAATTTCGGATACATGTTCACTTTAAGACCTGCTTTCGAAGCAACTTGCATTCGCTGCCTCAATTACGATGGTAAAAGTTGTTTCAGGGCAAGTCCATACTTCTTGAGCAAACATCCCTGAAGTTGTAAAAAACCCCTATGGCACCATATGTAGTGGCTGGAGATCCATTCTTTTTAGTATCTCCTCCGCAAAACTTTTGATCTCTAATCCTAATCAACATTTTTGTCAGTTAAAACGCCCAAAATTCCCTAAATACATGCGTTTTTTTTGGAAAAAAATTGTTTCAATATACACAGGCTGAGGGTATATCTCTGTCGGCCAAGCCGACTGATACTTTTTTACTTGTTGGCAAAGATTTAACTAAGTTTTCGGGGCAAGATATCGCCATTTTTCCCCATGCTTTTTATATTGATAAAATTGAAATGTTGTCCCAAATACCATTTTTTCAGCGCCTAAATTTCAAATTATCCTTTCATAATGTTTAAATAGTACATCTTATCCTTAATTCCTTCGATAAAGACACGATTTCCTACACCGGAAGCAGTCATACATCACCATACCACAACAGAGTCTCCTCTGTGCTTTACTTTTGAAATTGTGTGTTTGGGGTCCAAGGCGCTATTTGCCCTATGACATACCTTAATTGGTCCATATGATGAAAACAGGCCGCCAATGAAAGCAATGAAGACAACTTTAACCAGTGATGCACAAGGTTTACAAAGAAAATTCAACTATGCTTGGCTAGACCAATATGCGCCATGGTTAGTCTATTCTAAGCTTTTAAAAGGTGCTCTTTGCAAGAACTGTGTACTGCTTCCACCAGTTCCTGGAACTATCCGAGGAGTATTGGGTTCATTTATGATCCGGCCTTTTTCAAGATAAAAGCACGCGAGCATAAGTCTTCACCTAACTGCAGCCGCTGCAGCAAAGGCTTTTGTTGATGATGTGCTTATAGATGTGCAATTACAAAACAGTAACCAAAAAATTACAGAAGAAAATAGAAGCATAATGTCATCAATTATTTCATGCATTATATCTTGCGGAACTCACGATATGCGTGCTAATAGATTTAATAAACCTGAGGATCGATTCAGGTGACGCTATATTGAAAACCCATATAGAAAAAGGCCGCCGAAATGCAATTTACACTTCACCACAAATTCAAAATGAGTTAATAAAAATTGCCGGGGAAGTTATTAAAGGCCATATAATATCCGACGTAAAAAAACAGTTGCTTATTCCGTATTAGCAGATGAAACTGCTGACATATCCGGGAAAGAGCAGCTATCAAATGGTTTGCGCTTTTACGATAACGCAGAGGGTAAAATAAGAGAAGAGTTAGTAAGATTTACAGAGCTCACATCACAAGACGCGCATACACCATTGCTGCTGAAATAGACAAATTTTTGATTAACAGCGGATTAGCATCAGAATATTGCGTTGGATTTGGCTTCGATGGCTGTTCTACAATGGCAGGTAAAGAAGGCGGAGTACAAGCCATTTTAAGAAAAAAGTATACTCGCGCACAAGACTTCCATTGCGCTAACCACAAACTGAATCTTGTTGTAAATGACGTTAACGCGGTTCCACCAGAAATAAGAAATACTGTTTCTACAATAAAAGGTGTGATTAACTTTTTCCGAGAATCGACAACGCGTAGGAATAATGCTCCTAATATATCCCGTTTGCGTGAAACAAGATGGTCTGGTACAAAGCAATTAGTAAATTTGCTCAAAATTTTACTGATATTGTCAATGCTTTAATTAAACAAGCTGTCAATAGAGGAAAACTCTTGCACAAGAACGTTTAGCAGTTTTATTCTGCACATACAAGGCCAGTGGTCATCATAGCTTTAATGACAATTGTAAAGTATTCAGCTTTATTGGAACCTACAGCAAACATTTTGAAAACAAACTTCATTGCGGTTGGTCAGCACATTGAAAATATTTTGTGTGTGCTTCAAAATGATCGCATAAATGCAGAGGGAATCGCAGAGGAATTGATTGGCAAATCGCGAATGATTTCAACCGAACTAGGAGCAGAATTGTCTCTGCCACGTTCAGCTAAAAAACAGAAGTAATCCACCAGCAGCTAATGATAATGAATACTGGCGACGCTCTATAATTATACCGTATCTGGATTCACTAACAACATCTTTGCAACTATGATTTTCAAATGAAAAGACTCCGGCTTTTGCATTATCTAGATTGCACCCATTACATATGAGTGAATGTTCTATGGAAGAGGTACATAATAACTCTAAGCTTTTCCAATAGATGTATGACCTAGATATCGAAGGTGAATTGCTTATTTGGTACAATCTCTGGAAGAAAAAGAAATTGTGCGAGCAAGACTTGAAAGGTATTGAAGTTATTGAGCTATTTAATGACACAAACGAATTTCTTCCTACGATACATAATCCATTTCTATTCTGAGTGCTTTGCCATGTACAACAACGACTGTGGAGCGTTCCTTTAGGACACTTCGTAGAGTTAAAACGTGGTTGAGGAGCACAACTGGGGAGGAAAGACTTTCCGGAACATGTCTGATGAGCGTGCACAAAAAATTGTTAATGAAAACCATATGATGATTGAGAAGGAAATAATTGCAAATTTGCAGAAAAAGACAAAATACCAAATTTCAGCAAATTCGGTGAAATAATGAGGCTACAACTTTCAAAATACCGATAATCGGGAGGTACCGTTCATCAAAACGTTGACCTATACCGACACATTTCTGAGAGACATTTTTGTAGCCCAGAAAAATACTAAATACCAAATTTCAGCCACTTCAGTGGAATAATAAGGCTAAAACCTTCGAAATACCGAAAATCGTACGGTACCGTACCTTTGGGAGCTATATAAAGACGTTTTACACCCTCAACGAAGACTATGTAAAAATTTTTAGCCATTTCAGTGTTATAATGAGGCTAAACCCTTCAAAATACCGGAAATTGGGATGTACCGTTACATGGGGGCTAAATGAGGGCGAGGACACAAATTTCTGAGGCAAAGTTGTATACCGCCAACGAACACTAAATAAAAAATTTTAGCCAAAGAAATGTATATAGATGTAGAATTGTACGCTGATCAAGAATATATATAGTTTGTGGGGTCTGCAATGATTATTTCGAGTAGTTACAAACGGAATTCTTTTTTATTTACTCATCCGTTATCCGGATATAAGTGATCGTATATTACATTTTGTTTTTTAATATTTATCGCATTATATTTATGTTATTGTATCTTGCAGCATTGGGTCCAGTCCATGATGTTTTTGAGCCAGGATGTTTCTTTTCTTCCTCTAGCACGCCTTCCATCAATTTTTCCTTTTAAAATTGCTTGTAAAATTTTGTATTTGTTGTTCCTTAATTCGTGTCCAAGATACGCTATTTTGCGCCTTTTTGTTGATGTTATTAATTGCCGGCTTACATTCATCCTTCTTAGTACTTCGTCATTAGAAATTTTCGCAGTCCATGGTATTTTCAGTACTCACCGGTAAATCCACACTTCGAAGGCTTCCAATTTTCTTTCATCAGAGGATTTGAGCGTCCAAACTTCTGTTCCGTATAGCAGCACCGACCAAACATAGCATTTTATAAAACGTACTTTCGTTGCTACGTTTATGTCATGACTTTTTATAAGTTTTTTGTATTTGCAAAAAGCATCTCGCGCCATCTCTATACGACTAACTTTTAATCTCTTTCGAGGGATCCCATTGGTTTGGTCGTTTATTAGTATCCCTAGATATTTAAAAGATCGCACTCTTTCTATTTCTGTACCTTGTACTTTTAAGGTCACATCTGCATGGGGATTTTTTCTGCTTATGAACATATACATATTTCGTCTTCTTCATGTTGATTTTAAGGTCATATTTCTCACTTACACGTGCAAGTTTCTAGAGACCGGATATGCTTGACATCGTCCGCATACCTTATGTTGTTGACTATTTTCCCATGAATTTTTATTCCGACGTTTTCTCCTTCTAGCGTTTCTTGAAATATTTTCTCCGAATATACATTGAATAATAAGGAAGATAGAAGACATCCCTGTCTAACAACCCTTGAGATGCCAATTTCTTTTGTTGGTTCCCCACTTACTTCAATTCTTTCCCACTGATTCCAATAGAGACTTTTTATGCACATAAGTTCATTGTCTTTCATTCCTATATCATGTAATATTTCCATTAATTTGTCGTGTTTGACGGTATCGAATGCTTTTTCGTAGTCAATAAAACACATGAATACATCTTTCTGGGCATCCCTACATTTTTGTGTTATAATTTGGATGCAGTATAATGCTTCTCTTTTACCCATTCCTTCTTTAAACCCAAATTGGGTATTTCCCATGTGTGCTTCACATATTTTGTATATTCTACTATGAATAATCTTTAGAAATATCTTCAAGACATGACTCATTAAGCTAATGAGTCTGAGGTCACTGCATTGTTTTTCATTATTTTTCTTGGGTATTGCGATGAAGTTTGATTTTAGCCATTCTTCTGGATAGTTTCCAGTGTTGTATATGTAGTTAAAAAGGTTGACTAGTAGGTGTATATTGTTGGAATCAATAAGTTTCAGTAATTCTGATGGGATTTTGTCCGGTCCTGTAGCCTTTTTGTCTTTCAATGATTTTATAGCGCGTTCTACTTCGCTCTGCGTTATAGGCGTCCCTCTTCTTGGAATTTCCGAAACATCATCATAAGGTGATCGTTCGCTATCAGTAAAAAGATTGGTAATATATACCTCCCATATCTGTTTCCTACCCTCCAAGTCAAAGACAGCTTCATTGTTTTTGTTAATTAGAACCGGATTGGTTATTTTCTTTCCATATACTCCGGCGGCTTCCTCTAGCTTCTTGTGGAGGTGAAAATCATCGTGTATACTTTGTAGAAATTCAAATTCCTGGCATTTGGCATTCAAATTAGCATTTTTGGCTGCTCGGGTCGCAGATCGTATCTTCTTATTTATCTCCCAGTATTTTTCATAGTTTTTATTTCTGTATTTGCTTCGCTCATTCCATAGTTCTCGAATCTCGTCGGTAATCCATGCTTCTGTTCTTGATGATGTTCTCTTTCCCAGAGTGTTTATTGCAGTCGTGTTTATAACATCTTTCACCTTGTTCCACAATGCGTGCATATTTTCTTCATTCAACTGCTGTAATTGCCCATTTATTATTGCAGCTCATGTTTAATTGCCGAGTTTTCGATATTCATTTTATTTTGAGTTGTTTTGTCCGATTTGATGCGAGCTTAATTCGTATATTTGTGACTAGTAAGTTGTGATCCGATCGCACATCTGCTCCTGGGTAGGTCGAACATTTTGTAACACTGGAGAAATATCTTTTGTTTATTATTATGTAGTCTATTTGGTTTCTTACAATTTGGTTTTCATTGTCCTGTGGGGATTTCCAGGTGTATAACCGTCTGGGATGTAGGGAAAAACCCGTATTGTTCACTTTCATACAATATTCCTGACAAAATTGCACTAGTCCATCTCCTCTATCATTTCGTTCGCCTAGGCCATATTTTCCCGTAATATTTTTATTTTTTTTTTGCAAACGGAATGGCAAACTTAATATACCCCCCCATCTTATGGTGGAGGGCATGGTACAATAATTCATAGGTCGGCCAGGTATGAGAATCGCCAAAAAATACAACCCTGTCGCTATGGCGTAAAACGTCAAAATTGTTTTGATGAATGATAACGGATGAGTAAACAAAGAAGAAGAAGAAGAACGAAATGTTGAAGTGAAAACAAAACAGAGTTGAATTTTTTGATCAATAATAAATATCAACTCTGCATGTCAACACGGTTTTGACAGATTAAGCCATAACAAACCAAAAAATTGTAATCAGCTGTTAGCTGTGGCCTACCTAAGAATTATTGTACCATGGTGGAGGGTATAAAAATAGAAATACATTTTTTTGTCACTACAAGTTTTTTAGCTTGACTAACTTCCAATAGCGACCAGATTTCAAAAGATCCCACAATCGATTTTAAGTGATAGGCAATTGATGTTTGCAGGGAATTCAAACTTACTTACCTATTTGTTAGTAGACAAAAATTCACTTTTAATTTTGGTCTTTATAAAATTATTCTAAGATTTCTTATTCTATTTATTCGATTCATTCCATTTGTTTAAATTCGCCTTCCGTTTCATTGAGAACGCATCTTTTACATTTAAAATAATCGCCAAAACTTTCCGAAAAACATAGAGTTGACATTACTGTGCAATGAACACAGAAAGATAAATTCAATTTTGTTTTGTGTTTTTTTGTTGCACACACTGGGCGAGAGCGTGAGAGAGAGCGCAAGGTAAAATACACGGTTGCCACCGGGTAGAAAAATTGTCTACCAAAATTCTCCAAAAATATTACCAAAAAGTTACCAACAAATTACATTTGCCATTTCGTTTGTTAACATCGAACTATGCATCGGAAACCCTGTAAAATGTATATATGTCCCAATTTACATTAGGCGAGTTTACTTGCGGCAATTGTCAGTTTGTGGATGAGAGAGAGTGTTGAGAGGCAAAGGGTTACCATATACCTCCCCTTCTCTCCGTCAAACTGACAATTGCCGCAAGTAAACTCGCCTAATGTAAATTGGGACTATTGTAGATCAAGGCATATTTATATAAGTCGAAGGTCACACTAGAGTGGTTTCATTGAAACTTTTATGGATTTTTAAATCGAGTTCCCCACTACAGTAACTTCATGATTTTACTCTAGTATGGAAATCGACCTAGGAACCCTGGATTTCATGAAATTGTTTCAATGAAACCATTTAGTGTGACCAAGGACTAATTAAATGCATGAATTACAACAACTAACAAATTTACAAAAACAACATTGTTGTTATTGAAAATTTAATGTCAAAGAAAATATTGAATAATGGGGTCGTTTTAAAAAATTTCTCATGAAAAACATAAATACATTTTAAAAATCCTCTAAAATAGAACAAATTTGAATCAAAATGCAAATATAAAGCATACGGGACTGTCGCAGGTCATTGTTATTACACGTTTACGATGAAAAGAAGTCTTTTATGGTAGCAAATTTCGATGTTTCAAATTTCATGAGTAGACCCTATTACATTTTGAAAACCAATGGTATGTTCCCGTACTGCAAGAATCTACTAATTTTTACTATTTTTTCGATAACATAAAGGAAAAAATGTTATCGTAGTAAAAATAGTTGCTTTTTGAAGGTTCTGGAACAGAGCATTTATGGTTTGTTCAATCAAAACTTAAAAAAGTTACCAAACCAAAAACGAAGTTACCAAGTTACCAACCCTATAAAAAGTTACCAAATTTGGTAATATTCTACCAACTGTGGCAACCGTGGTAAAATAGCATTCTCTTGTTTTCAGTTGTTGTTGTTGTTTGAAGATTCCCTTCTCCCCCTCATCACTTCCCTTAATTATTTTCGCTGTTTTTACTATCCCAAACTAAAACTCTTCTTATTGACAATGGCACAACACGGCTGACGATTCTGATTGTTGTTGCCTAGGCTAGGTGTGCAAGAATGTTTGTGTGTGTGTGAAGATAGTGTGTTAGTCATTTGTTGTTGTTGTTTAGTATCGTCGTTCATTTGAGAAATGTCAATAAACTCTTCTTTATGTTTTTAATGTTTGTTGCTGCTTGGCGCTGCCCCTCTGCCGCTGTGTACCATAACGTTGTGATGATTGCCGGTCGGTGGTGATGTTTCGTTGTATCTTCTCCTGTTCTTATTGCCACCATTATGAAATCCGGATAGGTAATCAAATTTACTTGGGGTCCAATCTTCGCTTAGGGAATGGATTTAGAGAAAAAGTGTCATTTAGGCCTTAAATGGCCCTACATTTTTGGGTCACCTCTCGGCCATTTAGGGTCGCCCTAGGGTCTCAGTAGTACCCTGATAAAGTATACTTAGTCCTAGATAGAGATGGCAAAATATCGAAAGCACTATCGATACTATCGATATTTTATTTTTTGGGCTAATATCGATTGTTATTTTTCTATCGATATTATCGGCAGAATTCCGCCATTAGAAATATTGAATGAATAAGCAAAAGAATAACGCCAAAGTCAAAACAAATGAAAATTGTTTGGTTCAATCAGAACTGAAAAGTCTTTTTTATTTTTATATTTTTCTTGCCACACAATGACTAACCCGTAGGAAATCCATTGGATTTCAGTAGTCACCTTGCTCTTTCGTCAAATAAATCTTTGCAAATAAATCCAGTGGGTTTTATTTGACTTATTCTCTATGTAGTTGACATTTAAAATCCACCATTTTGATTTAAAATACAGGCGATGAAAAACTAACGATAGTATCGATATTTTTATAAGAAATATCGAAACTATCGAATGGTGCGACTATCGATAGTTTGCCAGCTCTAGTCCTAGAGTCCCTAAACCACATTTAAGCCGGATCTGAAACCATCAACGGATCTAGGGGTGTGTGGGCGCCTCTCGTTTTTTTCCCACAAAATTTTAGCATTTTTTCTATATTTCCTTCGTTTGAAGTTTTGTATAATTCTAATGGTCATTATTTCACTGAGATTTGATGGATTAATAATTAATTTGTAATAGTTTTATTTTTTTAACTTGTTTTCAATTTATATTCGTGGTCTGTTGCCAAGACAAAAAGAATATGTGGTTAAACTCTATGATGAAGACTTGATAATAATGCTTTTGAATTAACGCGGACTACTTGCCAATGATGTTTGCAACTTCATGATGATGATGATGATGATTATAATGATGACGTATTTATTTATTATCATGCCTATGACAATGATTTGTGGTTTTTTAGTTTGTTTTGCTTAAGGTAAGGTCACATTAGGCAAATATTTGCTCCAGCGACCGACATTGTGCGCTTACTGAGATTAAGTGGTGTTAATAACACTGTGATACAAAAGTGGACAAAATTTTTTTGCAGGATTTCTGATGCACAAATTCGGTTTTGTGGGAGTCCATAGAAGAAGAAAATACCTTTGGTTTCTTTGGGTCACTTCGGGTTTTGATTTTATAACGGTAAATGTAGTGAAAAATGGGCTTTCTTGGATTTTCATATTTAAACGGACATTACTTCATTTTTCCACAACCGACTTGCACACACTGTTTTTCATTATAAAGGTGAGAGTAATGCCTTTCGAACAAGCCATAGATCTTTAAAATTGGTTAACAAATGGCTAAGTAATAGTGGTTTAAGTGTGACAAAAACGCATTAAAAAACAGTAAAATGTTTTTCCTTGAGCTCTAGGCTGCGCAAACGACACCTAACAGTACAATTATTTACTGTTAACAAGTAGGAAATTTAGTTGGCTTTCCAAAATGGGAAAAACCAACGAAATCGGTTGAAAAATGAATGCGTTATGGCATTTTTTGTGTTTCAACTTTTTGGTTTTTTTCATATTTTCCTTTATAAAAGATGGGTATCTTAGCATGTAGGATTCTAATTGTGATTATCCTGCTTAACAATTACGCACAAGGTATCAATGCTTTATAAAGGAAAATATGAAAAAAAAACCAAAAAGTTGAAACACGAAACATGCCATAACGCATTCATTTTTCAACGGATTTTTTTGGTTTTTCCCATTTTGGAAAACCAACTAAATTTCCTATTTGCTAACTGTAAGTAATTGTACTGTTAGGTGTCATTTACGCAGCCTAGAGCACAAGGAAAAACGTTTTACTGTTTTTTAAGGCGTTTTTGTCACACTTAAACCACTATTAATTAGCCATTTGTTAACCAATTTTAAAGATCTATGGATTGTTCGAAAGGCATTACTCTCCCCTTTATAATGAAAAACAGTGTGTGCAAATCGGTTGTGGAAAAAAGAAGTAATGTCCGTTTAAAGCTGAAAATCCAAGAATGCCCATTTTTCACTACATTTACCGTTATAAAATGAAAAACCGAAGTGACCCAAAGAAACCAAAGTTTTTTTGGTCTTCTGTGGACTCCCACAAAACCGAATTTATGCATTAGAACCCCTGCAAATTTTCACTGTAGCACAGTGTAATACATTGAATTTAAGCTAACTTGCTCTCAGTAAGCGCACAATGCCGGTCGCTGGAGCAAATATTTGCCTAATGTAACTCTACCTTTAGTCATTATTTTGTTTTACTTTTTGCAAAGATCACAATTGGAAACTTTTCTTAAGGAAAGATTTACAATTTCTTACATAAAAGTTTCCATTTGAAGACTTTTCTTATAAAAAATGTCCATTTGGAGAAATTTTTTATGGAAAACTTGATAACTGGAGACTCTTCTTAAAGAAAATTTACAATTGGATAATTTTCTTATAGAAAAGTTTACAATTGGAGACTTTTCTCATAGATAAGTTTCTATTTGGAGACTTGTCTCATAAAAAAGTTGCCATTTTGGAGACTTTTCTTATTGAAAAGTTTCCATTTTGCAGAATTTTCTTATAGAAAAGATTCAATTTTGGAGAAAATTTTCATTTTGGAGACTTTTCTTATAGAAAAGTTTCCATTTTCGAGACTTCTCTAATAGAAAAGTTTCCATTTGCACACTTTTCTTATAGAAAAGTTTCCATTTGCACACTTTTCTTATAGAAACGTTTTCATTTGGAGACTTTTTTTGTAGCAAAGCTTCAATTTGGTGATTTTTTTTAGAAAAGTTGTCATTCGGTGAATTTTCTTATAGAAAATTTTCTATTTTACAACTTTTCTAATGTAAATTCGGAGACTTTTCTTATTGAAAAGTTTCCATTTTGGAGACTTTTCTTATAGAAAAGTTCCATTTTGGAGACGTTTCTTATAGAAAAGTTTCCATTTTTGGGACTTTTCTTATAGAAAAGTTTCCATTTTAGAGACTTTTCTTATAGAAAAGTTTCCATTTTGGAGACTTTTCTTATAGAAAAGTTTCCATTTTGGAGACTTTTCTTATAGAAAAGTTTCCATTTTGGAGACTTTTCTTATAGAAAAGTTTCCATTTTGGAGACTTTTCTTATAGAAAAGTTTCCATTTTGGAGACTTTTCTTATAGAAAAGTTTCCATTTTGGAGGCTTTTCTTATAGAAAAGTTTCCATTTTTGAGACTTTTCTTATAGAAGAGTTTCCATTTCGGAGACATTTCTTATAGAAGTGTCCATTTGGATACTTTCCTTATAGAAAAATGCTAATTTGTAGACTTTTCTTACAGAAAGGCGCTTACTGGTAGACTTTTCTACTGGAGACTATTCTTATAGACGTGTCCATTTGGAGACTTTTCTTTTAGAAAAGTGCGGATTTGGAGACTTTTCTAATAGAACAGTGTCCATTTGGAGATTTTTCGTATAGAATAGTGTCCATTTGGAGACTTTTCATATAGGAAGGTTTTCATTTTTCCATTAGAAAAGTTTCCATTTTGGAGACTTTTCTTATAGAAAAGTTTCCATTTTGGAGACTTTTCTTATAGAAAAGTTTCCATTTTGGAGACTTTTCTTATAGGAAAGTTTCCATTTTGGAGACTTTTCTTATAGAAAAGTTTCCATTTTGGAGACTTTTCTTATAGAAAAGTTTCCATTTTGGAGACTTTTCTTATAGAAAAGTTCCGTTTTGGAGACTTTTCTTATAGAAAATCTTCCATTTTGGAGACTTTTCTTATAGAAATAATTCCATTTTAGAGACTTTTCTTATAGCAAAGTTTCCATTTTGGAGACTTTTCTAATGGAACAGTTTCCATGTGGAGACTTTTCTTATAGCAAGTTTCCATGCGGAGACTTTTCTTATAGAATAAATCCATTTTTTTTAAAGTCTCCAAAATGGAAAGTTTTCTATAAGAAAAGCCTCTAGAATGCAAACTTTTCGATAAGAAAAGTCTCCAAAATGGAAACTTTTCTATACGAAAAGTCTCCAAAATGGAAACTTTTCTATACGAAAAGTCTCCAAAATGGAAACTTTTCTATATGAAAAGTCTCCAAAATGGAAACTTTTCTATACGAAAAGTCTCCAAAATGGAAACTTTTCTATACGAAAAGTCTCCAAAATGGAAACTTTTCTATACGAAAAGTCTCCAAAATGGAAACTTTTCTATAAGAAAAGTCTCCAAAATGGAAACTTTTCTATACGAAAAGTCTCCAAAATGGAAACTTTTCTATACGAAAAGTCTCCAAAATGGAAACTTTTCTATAAGAAAAGTCTCCAAAATGGAAACTTTTCTATAAGAAAAGTCTCCAAAATGGAAACTTTTCTATAAGAAAAGTCTCCAAAATGGAAACTTTTCTATAAGAAAAGTCTCCAAAATGGAAACTTTTCTATAAGAAAAGTCTCCAAAATGGAAACTTTTCTATAAGAAAAGTCTCCAAAATGGAAACTTTTCTATACGAAAAGTCTCCAAAATGGAAACTTTTCTATACGAAAAGTCTCCAAAATGGAAACTTTTCTATACGAAAAGTCTCCAAAATGGAAACTTTTCTACACGAAAAGTCTCCAAAATGGAAACTTTTCTATAAGAAAAGTCTCCAAAATGGAAACTTTTCTATAAGAAAAGTCTCCAAAATGGAAACTTTTCTATAAGAAAAGTCTCCAAAATGGAAACTTTTCTATAAGAAAAGTCTCCAAAATGGAAACTTTTCTATAAGAAAAGTCTCCAAAATGGAAACTTTTCTATAAGAAAAGTCTCCAAAATGGAAACTTTTCTATAAGAAAAGTCTCCAAAATGGAAACTTTTCTATAAGAAAAGTCTCCAAAATGGAAACTTTTCTATAAGAAAAGTCTCCAAAATGGAAACTTTTCTATAAGAAAAGTCTCCAAAATGGAAACTTTTCTATAAGAAAAGTCTACAAATTGTGGAGACTTTTTAAGACAATTTTTTCGAGGTATAAAAAATAAATAAATAACGGTGTCCACGCTATTTGGTTTTATTATTTAATGTTATAAACTCTGTAGAAGAACCAGATTTATTCTCCACATTCTTTCCTGTTTCAAGTTCTTCTACATCCGCCATTGAGCTGCTGCAGCAACACGTCACTGATTGAATTATCTCCTATACTTTGTGCTCTACATGATGTCTTATTCAATGTTCTCGATTTGATATCTAGCAAATACACAGATACAGATGTGAGGTAAATGTCAACACAAAAACAACAATAACAAAAAATAAAATAAGATAAATAAAAAATAAAAAATAAAAAATAAAAAATAAAAAATAAAAAATAAAAAATAAAAAATAAAAAATAAAAAATAAAAAATAAAAAATAAAAAATAAAAAATAAAAAATAAAAAATAAAAAATAAAAAATAAAAAATAAAAAATAAAAAATAAAAAATAAAAAATAAAAAATAAAAAATAAAAAATAAAAAATAAAAAATAAAAAATAAAAAATAAAAAATAAAAAATAAAAAATAAAAAATAAAAAATAAAAAATAAAAAATAAAAAATAAAAATTAAAAATTAAAAATTAAAAATTAAAAATTAAAAAATAAAAAAATAAAAATAAAAAACACAGTAGGTACCCAAAAGGCAACTACGTTTCAGGGATTAGTCATCAAAACAGGATCCAAGTTGCAGCTGAATGCGAGAAAATTAAACTTCTGGAAGAAACGAGTTAAAAAATTCAGGTTTTGCTATTTGTTGGGCTAGAAAAAAATCTTTAAAATCCACGTTTAGTGGTCCATTGACCTTAAAACCAGCATTCTTTGCTCATTGGTCCCATGGCCCTTGAAATAATGCCTTAAAAATGTCTCCAATGGAGACTTTATTTTCTTCTCCTTTTGTCAATTTTATTTATGATGCTGTTGTTGTACTTTACCAATTAAAAATGATTAATTATATCAACTTCGTTGTCATTGCTGTTGTTGATGCTGCTGTTTTATTTGTAAAACACCCCCATAACCTACCTTGGCAACGCTCAAGGTCATGCTGAATGATTTATTTGTTTAAATGTGGTCGTTCGCTTTGTGTATTTTGTCTGTCTGTCAGATTTGTAGACTATGATATCTTTCACATTTCTTTTGTTACCACAGACGATGATCAGTTTTGTGGGTTATGTGTTGGTGTTGCAAACGAAGAAGAAGAGAAAAAAAAAACAAAATTAACTTTTTTGGAAAGGCAACTTGTGTGGTGGACCCACTTGCAAAAATTATTAACGTTTTTTTGCTGCCTTAACCAAAAATATTTTTTTTGATTTCTGCTCTTTGCGGACGACACAAATTAATTTTTTGGGTTCGACCATTTTTCGCCAATTATGGCTGAGATATGCATTTATTTATGATTGTCGGATGGCTGGTTGGTCGGGAGATTGTATAATAACTACTGACCAGTTTTATGTTGTTATTTTTAGTCCGTCTCCCTGTCTCTCTTTTTCTCTCCTCACTCTCTTTTTGATAACTTCTTGAAATGCTTATCATTCGATTTTAAATATGCCGCATGGAATTGTGGTTGTCAATAAATTTAGGTCAGTAACCAGCGTCAGCAGCAGCGCAATTTTTGTTTGCTTTTTCTCCAATCAATTGTCAAAATTTGAAGTTCTGCAATTTTTGCATTTGTGGTTTAGCAAACTTTTGGAAGTCATTTGTGAACGTCTTATCACTTAGAAAATTTATTTATAATGCATAACACCCCTCTGCAGGTGTTTTCATTTCAATTTCGCAAGACTCCAAACAACAAACGGCGGGGAATCTTATCAATTTCCCTTAATTAAAAATAGAGCATTTTATGGGGGTAAATATTTGCGAGAAGTGAAGATTATTGAATTATTTATTAAAACACAACAACAAGAGGTGTGAATCATGGCACTTCAGAACAGAACTGAAGTAAATATTAAATAATAATGGGAAGGGCTTCTTTCAATTTTAAATGGCTTCAAATGGGGCCTTTTTTCTGAAAGACTTTTGAAATGGAAATATTTTAGAAGAAATGTCATTCTCTATAAAATCTCTAAATATAGACTTTCTATAAAAAAATCTTCAAATGGATCTTTATCGCAAAAGGGAAAGATTTCTGTAAGAAAAGTCTCCAAATTAAAATTTGTCTTAAAGGATTGTCTCCAAATGGAAACTTCCATAAGAGAACTTTACAAATCTAAAATTTTCTTGAAGAAAAGTTTCCCAATGGAAACTTTTCTAAAAGAAAAGTCTCCCCATAAAAACTTTTTTATAAACATTTTTTTTTTATCGTAAAAGTCTCCACATGAACTCTTTTCCATAAGAAAAGTATTCAAATGAAAAATTTTCTACAAAAAGGTCTCCTAAAGGAAACGTTTCTATAAGAAAAGTCTCCAAATGGACACTTTTCTATAAGAAAAGTCTCCAAATTGGCACTTTTCTATAAGAAAAGTCTCCAACTGGAAACTTTTTTATAAGTAAAGTCTACAAAAGGAAACTTTTCTAAAAGAACTTTCTCCAAATTAAAATTGTTCTTAAGAATAGTCTCCAAATGGAAAATTTTCTATAAGCAAAGTATTTATATGGAAACTTTTCTATAAGAAAACTCTCCATATGGTCACTTTTCTTTAAAAAAAGTCTCCAAATGGACACTTCTATAAGAAAAGTGTCCAAATAGACACTTTTCTAGAAGAAAAGTCTCCAAATGGACACTTTGCTAAAGGAAAAGTCTAAAAGAAAAGTCTCCAAATGGACACTTTTCAAATGGACATTTTTCTATAAGAAAAGTCTCCAAACGGACACTTTTCTATAAGAAAAGTCTCCAAACGGACACTTTTCCATAAGAAAAGTCTCCAAATGGACACTTTTTTACAAGAAAGGTCTCCAAAATGGAAACTTTTCTATAAAAAAGTCTGCAAAATGGAAACTTTTCTGTTAGAAAAGTCACCAAAATGGAACATTTTCTATAGGAAAAGTCTCCAAATTAAAACTTTTCCATAAAAAAAGGTCTCCAAATAGACACTTTTCTATAAGAAAAGTCTCCAAATAGACACTTTTCTATAATAAAAGTCTCCAAATGGACACTTTTTTATAAGAAAAGTCTCCAAATGGACACTTTTCTATAAGAAAAGTCTCCAAATGGACACTTTTCTATAAGAAAAGTCTCCAAATGGACAATTTTCTATAAGAAAAGTCTCCAAATGGACACTTTGCTAAAGGAAAAGTCTCTAAATGGACACTTTTCTAAAAGAAAAGTCTAAAATAGACACTTTTCTATAAGAAAAGTCTCCAAATGGACACTTTTCTATAAGCGAAGTCTCCAAAATGCAAACTTTTCTATAAGAAAAGTCTCCAAAATGCAAACTTTTCTATAAGAAAAGTCTCCAAAATGGAAGCTTTTCTATAAGAAAAGTCTCCAAAATGGAAGCTTTTCTATAAGAAAAGTCTCCAAAATGGAAACTTTTCTATAAGAAAAGTCTCCAAATTAGCATTTGTCTATAAGGAAAGTATCCAAATGGACACTTTTCCATAAGAAAAGTCTCCGAATGGACACTTTTCTAGAAGAAAAGTCCCCAAATTAGCATTTTTCTATAAGGAAAGTATCCAAATGGACACTTTTCCATAAGAAAAGTCTCCGAATGGACACTTTTCTAGAAGAAAAGTCCCCAAATTAGCATTTTTCTATAAGGAAAGTATCCAAATGGACACTTTTCCATAAGAAAAGTCTCCGAATGGACACTTTTCTATAAGAAAAGTCTCCAAATGGACACTTTTCTATAAGAAATGTCTACAAATAGACTCTTTTCTATAAGAAAAATCTCCAAATGGACCCTTTTTTATAAGAAAAGTCTCCAAATGGACACGTTTCTATAAGAAATGTCTCCAAAATGCAAACTTTTCTATAAGAAAAGTCTGCAAAATGGAAACTTTTCTATAAGAAAAGTCTCCAAAATGGAAACTTTCTATAAGAAAAGACACCAAAATGGAAACTTTTCTATAAGAAAAGTCTCCAAAATGTAAACTTTTCTATAAGAAAAGTCTCCAAAATGTAAACTTTTCTATAAGAAAAGTCTCCAAAATGTAAACTTTTCTATAAGAAAAGTCTCCAAAATGTAAACTTTTCTATAAGAAAAGTCTCCAAAATGTAAACTTTTCTATAAGAAAAGTCTCCAAAATGTAAACTTTTCTATAAGAAAAGTCTCCAAAATGTAAACTTTTCTATAAGAAAAGTCTCCAAAATGTAAACTTTTCTATAAGAAAAGTCTCCAAAATGTAAACTTTTCTATAAGAAAAGTCTCCAAAATGTAAACTTTTCTATAAGAAAAGTCTCCAAAATGTAAACTTTTCTATAAGAAAAGTCTCCAAAATGGAAACTTTTCTATAAGAAAAGTCTCCAAATGGACACTTTTCTATAAGAAAAGTCTCCAAATGGACAATTTTCTATAAGAAAAGTCTCCAAATGGACACTTTTCTATAAGAAAAGTCTCCAAATAGGCACTTTTCCAGAAGAAAAGTCTCCAAGTTTTCATTTTTCTTAAAGGAAGGTATCCAAATGGACACTTTTCTATAAGCAAAGTCTCCAAATGGACACTTTTCTATAAGAAAACTCTCCAAATGGACCTTTTCTATAAGAAAAGTCTCCTAATGGACCTTTTCTATAAGAAAAGTCTCCAAAATGGACCCTTTTCTATAAGAAAAGTCTCCAAAATGGACCCTTTTCTATAAGAAAAGTCTCCAAAATGGACACTTTTCTATAAGAAAATTCTCCAAAGTGGAAACTTTTCTATAAGAAAAGTCTCCAAAGTGGAGTTATCAATTGTTTACTTTTCTATAAGAAAAGTCTCCATTTGCAAACTTTTCTACAAGTAAAGTCTCCAATTGTATCCTTTCTTTAAATGAATATTTTCATATAACATTTTCGTTGGTAATAACAACCAAATATTTCCACAATGACTCATCGTATTGCAATGTGTTCCTAAATTGATGATATCGATGTCTACATGAACGAAAAAAACTGCAATTTTACTGACAAAAACCTGATATTTTTATATTTGCCAAGTGTTGGCTACAGAAAGTTGAAAAATTCTCAAAGAGAACCTCCTCAATTGTTTTTTTAAATGCCTTGAATCCACCAACAACTGCACCAGGTTGTTGTCTGTCAACCCACAAATCCGGCTGTCATATGCGAGCGACATAAAGCCTCCAAAAAAATTGATTTAAAATTTGCAGAATATTTCTTTTTTTTTCTTTGATTATTTCCACGAATTTGCCGAATGTTGAATGAATGGCAATTGTGGCAGAGCTGTTGTCACTGTTGCTGTTGTTGGTGGTTTTGAGGTGCCTCCACACAGCAATTCTTCTAAAGTGCAGCCATGCAACAATTCGAACATTGTCATTTATTTTTCTCCGGGTGCTGCTGCTGTTGTCTGAAATGTTAAAACAAATGAAAAAAGTAAACAATGATTTTTTTTCTTTTGGCTGCACAGTGGGACACAGTGTAAATCGAAAGCTTTTCTACCAAGAATCAACAAATAATTTCCCTAACTCCCAGGCATACCCACTGTTCCTCCTCGCTGCCATCCATTAGTGGTGGGTATGAACCACGTATTGCCTAGCCTGGCTCTGTTGTCTTTGTCGCCGCTGCATTCGTGTTCCAGTTGATTCCGTTATTTCGTTCAAATTTTGTTGTGATTTTATTTGGCCAACTCTTTTAGGCAAGCTTCTTGGCCAAAATGTAACAGCAACACGCATTCGGAAAATAAAAAAAAAACCCAAAAAGGGGGAACAACTGCATATTTGGTTCATTTGTAGGCAGCTCGTTCCGCTGGTGTCTGTCTACCAGCCTGCCTCCCTGCCTGGGTAAAGTGAAGTCTCGTTTCGTTGTTTTTTTTTGCAAACCTAAATGTCTTTGTTGTTGTCGTCATGTAATGCACTCACTCAGCCACTCAGTCAGTCAGCCAGCCAACCACCAGCCATACAGTTGCAGCAGCAACAGCTCACTAAAGTAACTGTTTTTTAGGTTAGTTTCCTTTTTTCCGCTACCTTGCTGATTTTTTCGCTATGGCCACCACCACAGAAGAGAAACTGGTTTCTTTTGTTTTTTGATTACTGGTGTTACCGATGTTGTTGTTGTTACTGCTGTTGTTGTTGGATATGGATGTGAAATTTCCTATACAGAAAATTTTTATTTAGGTTGCTATTGCATTTTAATTCATATAATTTTGCAGAGGGCACTGTATGAGAATCGTTTGGCTTTTTCGTTTAATGCTTAAGGGAGAGAAAGGTAAAATGTCAGAATAATGTTGAAGGTTTTAACGTTGAGAAAAATTCGTAATTGGAGACTTTTCTTATAGAAAATTTTACAATTGGAAACTTTTCATATATAAAGGTTTGCAATTGGGGACTTTTCTTATAGAAAAGTTTACAATTGGAGACTTTTCTGATAGAAAAGTTTACAATTGGCGACTTTTCTTATAGAAAAGTTTACAATTAGAGACTTTTCTTATAGAAAAGTTTCCAATTGGAGACTTTTCTTATAGAAAAGTTTACAATTGGAGACTTTTCTTATAGAAAAGTTTACAATTGGAGACTTCTTTACAGAAAAGTTTTCAATTGGAGAATTTTGTTAACGAAAAAGTTTTCAATTGGAGCATTTTCTTATAGAAAAGTTTACAATTGATGACTTTTCTTATAGAAAAGTTTACATTTGGAGATTTTTCTTATGGAAAAAAGTCAATTTGGAGACTTTTCTTACAGAAAAGTGTCCATTTAGAGACTTTTCTTATAAAAAGCGCCCATTTGTACACTTTTCTTCCATTTGGAGACCTTTCTTATAGAATAGTCTCCATTTGGAGACTTTTCTTATAGAAAAGTTTGCAATTGGAGACTTTTCTTATAGAAAACTTTTCATTTTAGAGACTTTTCTTATAGAAAAGTTTTCATTTTGGAGACTTCTTATAGAAAAGTTTCCATTTTGGAGACTTTTCTTATAGAAAAGTTTTCATTTTGGAGACTTTTCCTATAGAAAAGTTTTCATTTTGGAGACTTTTCCTATAGAAAAGTTTCCATTTTGGAGACTTTTCTCATAGAAAAGTTTCCATTTTGGAGACTTTTCTCATAGAAAAGTTTCCATTTTGGAGACTTTTCTTATAGAAAAGTTTCCATTTTGGAGACTTTTCTTATAGAAAAGTTTCCATTTTGGAGACTTTTCTTATAGAAAAGTTTCCATTTTGGAGACTTTTCTTATAGAAAAGTTTCCATTTTGGAGACTTTTCTTATAGAAACTGGAGACTTTTCTTATAGAAAAGTTTCCATTTTGGAGACTTTTCTATTTTGGAGACTTTTCTTATAGAAAAGACTTTTTTTATAGAAAAGTTTCCATTTTGGAGACTTTTCTTATAGAAAAGTTTCCATTTTGGAGACTTTTCTTATAGAAAAGTTTCCATTTTGGAGACTTTTCTTATAGAAAAGTTTCCATTTTGGAGACTTTTCTTATAGAAAAGTTTCCATTTTGGAGACTTTTCTTATAGAAAACTTTCCATTTTGGAGACTTTTCTTATAGAAAACTTTCCATTTTGGAGACTTTTCTTATAGAAAACTTTCCATTTTGGAGACTTTTCTTATAGAAAACTTTCCATTTTGGAGACTTTTCTTATAGAAAACTTTCCATTTTGGAGACTTTTCTTATAGAAAACTTTCCATTTTGGAGACTTTTCTTATAGAAAACTTTCCATTTTGGAGACTTTTCTTATAGAAAACTTTCCATTTTGGAGACTTTTCTTATAGAAAACTTTCCATTTTGGAGACATTTCTTATAGAAAAGTTTCCATTTTGGAGACTTTTCTTATAGAAAAGTTTCCATTTTGGAGACTTTTCTTATAGAAAAGTTTCCATTTTGGAGACTTTTCTTATAGAAAACTTTTCATTTTGGAGACTTTTCTTATAGAAAACTTTTCATTTTGGAGACTTTTCTCATAGAAAAGTTTCCATTTTGGAGACTTTTCTCATAGAAAAGTTTCCATTTTGGAGACTTTTCTTATAGAAAAGTTTCCATTTTGGAGACTTTTCTTATAGAAAAGTTTCCATTTTGGAGACTTTTCTTATAGAAAAGTTTCCATTTTGGAGACTTTTCTTATAGAAAAGTTTCCATTTTGGAGACTTTTCTTATAGAAAAGTTTCCATTTTGGAGACTTTTCTTATAGAAACTGGAGACTTTTCTTATAGAAAAGTTTCCATTTTGGAGACTTTTCTATTTTGGAGACTTTTCTTATAGAAAAGACTTTTCTTATAGAAAAGTTTCCATTTTGGAGACTTTTCTTATAGAAAAGTTTCCATTTTGGAGACTTTTCTTATAGAAAAGTTTCCATTTTGGAGACTTTTCTTATAGAAAAGTTTCCATTTTGGAGACTTTTCTTATAGAAAAGTTTCCATTTTGGAGACTTTTCTTATAGAAAAGTTTCCATTTTGGAGACTTTTCTTATAGAAAACTTTCCATTTTGGAGACTTTTCTTATAGAAAACTTTCCATTTTGGAGACTTTTCTTATAGAAAACTTTCCATTTTGGAGACTTTTCTTATAGAAAACTTTCCATTTTGGAGACTTTTCTTATAGAAAACTTTCCATTTTGGAGACTTTTCTTATAGAAAACTTTCCATTTTGGAGACTTTTCTTATAGAAAACTTTCCATTTTGGAGACTTTTCTTATAGAAAACTTTCCATTTTGGAGACTTTTCTTATAGAAAACTTTCCATTTTGGAGACTTTTCTTATAGAAAACTTTCCATTTTGGAGACTTTTCTTATAGAAAAGTTTCCATTTTGGAGACTTTTCTTACAAAAAATGTTCAATTTTGGAGACTTTTCTTAAAGAAAGTTTTGAAATTGGAGAATTTTTTTAAATAACATTTTGTAGACTTATCTTATAGGAAAGTTTATAATTGTAGACTTTTTCTCATAGAAAAATCTACAATTGGAGACTTTTCCCACAGAAATGTTTGGAATTGTAGACCTTTCTTAAAGAAAAGTTTTCGATTGGAGACTTTTCTTAAAGAAATTTTTGCGATTGGAGACTTTTCTTATATAAAAGTTAGCAATTGGAGACTTTTTATATAAAAGTGTGCAATTGGAGACTTTTCTTATAGAAATATTTATAAGCGGAGACTATTCTTAATGAAAAGTTTGCATCATTGAATAACCTTCGCCAAACTCCAATCTGATGCCCCAAACTTTTGCAAACAGACCAAAAAATTAAATTGAAGAAGTGGCTTTGGTTTTCTTCTGATCTTGACATGACTGACGCCCATAAAAACCTGAATTTGCTGTTAACCACAAAACGCAACAGCTAAAAGTTTGCCAAGAACATTGCCACAATCATCATCGGCACCACCACCACAATTTCATCATCTTCAACCATTTTCAAGTGGAATAGATTATCATATTACCCCTCCTCCACCGATCCACAGAGAAAAAAATAAAAAAAAAGAAATCAACAAAACTGATCCTCTTCCAATTTCTCTCTTCCTTACCGCCTCCTCCACAATACCTTAAAACACCTTCATTGTTCATAAGAGAGGAGGAGGACATGGTGATGATGATGACAACCACCTAAATGTTTTTTTTTTTTGTTCATTCGCTTAGTTTCTTTTTCATGTTTTTGCGCCTTAGTAGCAACATTTTGGCCGTTTCATTAACTTTATCGTCGTTGTTGTCATCGTCGCATTCGTGTCATCGTAAACCGAATAACCGCAAAAAATCATTAAAAATATGTTTTTATGTGCTAAACTGAATTATGATAGTTTATTGCCTGCCCGTCTTCTTCTTCTACTGCTGCTGCGGCGGATTTTATGTGCAACGGCAGCAGGCACTCTTCACTTTGCCATTGACTGCTGGCTGACAGCTTGTGCGGATTTTCTAGGTCAAATGCATTAAAAGGCAGAAGAAATAAAAACAAAATTAAAACGGAGAAACGACGTTCATAAAAAAACTCCTCGGCAACTGCAGTTAAATTAAGTTTTGCACCAACACACACAGCTAGTCAAGTCTCCAAATTGAATCTTTTCTATAGAAAAGGTAACCAATTGAACACTTTTCTATAAGAAAAGTCTCCAAATAGACAGTTGTCCATATTAAAAGTCTCCAAACGGACACTATTCTATAAGAAAAGTCTCCAAATGGACACTATTCTATAAGAAAAGTCTCCAAATGGACGCTTTTCTATAAGAAAAGTCTCCAAATGGACACTATTCTATAAGAAAAGTCTCCAAATGGACACTATTCTATAAGAAAAGTCTCCAAATGGACACTATTCTATAAGAAAAGTCTCCAAATGGACACTATTCTATAAGAAAAGTCTCCAAATGGACACTATTCTATAAGAATTGTCAAATGATCGATAAGAAAAGTTTCCAATTGTAAACTTTTCTATAAGAAAAGTCTCCAATTGCAAACCTTTCTATATAAAAAGTCTCCAATTGTAAACTTTTCTATAAGAAATGTCTCCAATTGTAAATTTTTCTATAAGAAAAGTCTCCAATTGTAAACTTTTCTATAAAAAAGTCTCCAATTGTAAACTTTTCTATAAGAAAGAGAAGTTTCCAATTGTAAACTTTTAAGTAAGAAAAGTATCTAATTGTAAACTTTTCTAGAAGAAAAGTCTCCAATTGAAAACTTTTCAATAAGAAAACTCTCCAAATGGAAACTTTTCTATAAGAAAAGTCTCCAATTGTAAACTTTTCTGTAAGAGAAGTTTCCAATTATTAAATTTTCTATAAGAAAACTCTCCAATTGTAAACTTTTCTTTAAGAAGTGTCTCTTCTATAAGAAAAGTCTCCAAATAGAAAGTTGTCCAATTGTAAACTTTTCTATAAGAAATGTCTCCAATTGTAAACTTTTCTATAAGAAAAGTCTCCAATAGTAAACTTTTCTATAAAAAAGTCTCCAATTGTAAACTTTTCTATAAGAAAAGTCTCCAATTGTAAACTTTTCTATAAGAAAAGTCTCCAATTGTAAACTTTTCTATAAGAAAAGTCTCCCATTGTAAACTTTTCTAAAAAAGTCTCCAGTTGTAAACTTTTCTATAAGAAAAGTCTCCAATTGTAAACTTTTCTATAAAAAAGTCTCCAATTGTAAACTTTTAAGTAAGAAAAGTCTCTGATTGTAAACTTTTCTAGAAGAAAAGTCTCCAATTGAAAACTTTTCAATAAGAAAAGTCTCCAAATGGAAACTTTTCTATAAGAAAAGTCTCCAAATGGAAACTTTTCTATAAGAAAAGTCTCCAAATCGAAACTTTTCTATAAGAAAAGTCTCCAAATGGAAGCTTTTCTATAAGAAAAGTCTCCAGTTGTAAACTTTTCTATAAGAAAAGTCTCCAATTGTAAACTTTTCTATAAGAAAAGTCTCTAATTGTAAACTTTTCTGTAAGAGAAGTTTCCAATTGTTAAATTTTCTATAAGAAAACTCTCCAATTGTAAACTTTTCTATAAGAAAAGTCTCCAATTGTAAACTTTTCTATAAGAAAAGTCTCCAATAGTAAACTTTTCTATAAAAAAGTCTCCAATTGTAAACTTTTCTATAAGAAAAGTCTCCAATTGTAAACTTTTCTATAAGAAAAGTCTCCAATTGTAAACTTTTCTATAAGAAAAGTCTCCCATTGTAAACTTTTCTAAAAAAGTCTCCAGTTGTAAGCTTTTCTATAAGAAATGTCTCCAATTGTAAACTTTTCTATAAGAAAAGTCTCCAATTGTAAACTTTTCTATAAAAAAGTCTCCAATTGTAAACTTTTAAGTAAGAAAAGTCTCTGATTGTAAACTTTTCTAGAAGAAAAGTCTCCAAATGAAAACTTTTCAATAAGAAAAGTCTCCAAATGGAAACTTTTCTATAAGAAAAGTCTCCAAATGGAAACTTTTCTATAAGAAAAGTCTCCAAATGGAAACTTTTCTATAAGAAAAGTCTCCAAATGGAAGCTTTTCTATAAGAAAAGTCTCCAAAATGGAAACTTTTCTATAAGAAAAGTCTACAGTTGTAAACTTTTCTATAAGAAAAGTCTCCAATTGTAAACTTTTCTATAAGAAAAGTCTCTAATTGTAAACTTTTCTGTAAGAGAAGTTTCCAATTGTTAAATTTTCTATAAGAAAACTCTCCAATTGTAAACTTTTCTTTAAGAAATGTCTCTTCTATAAGAAATGTCTCTAAAATGAAAACTTTTCTATAAGAAAAGTCTCCAAAATGGAAACTTTTCTATGAGAAAAGTCTCCAAAATGGAAACTTTTCTATAAGAAAAGTCTCCAAAATGGAAACTTTTCTATAAGAAAAGTGTCCAAAATGGAAGCTTTTCTATAAGAAAAGTCTCCAAAATGGAAACATTTCTATAAGAAAAGTCTCCAAAATGGAAACATTTCTATAAGAAAAGTCTCCAAAATGGAAACTTTTCTATAAGAAAAGTCTCCAAAATAGAAACTTTTCTATAAGAAAAATTTCCACAATGGAAACTTCTATAAGAAAAGTCTCCAAAATGGAAATATTTCTATAAGAAAAGTCTACAAAATGGAAACTTTTCTATAAGAAAAGTCTCCAAAATGGAAACTTTTCTATGAGAAAAGTCTCCAAATGGAAACTTTTCTATAAGAAAAGTCTCCAAATGGAAACTTTTCTATAAGAAAAGTCTCCAAAATGGAAACGTTTCTATAAGAAAAGTTTTTTCTATAAGAAAAGTTTTCAAAAAAAATGGAATGGAAAATTTTCTATAAGAAAAGTCTTCAAAATGGAAACTTTTCTATTAAAAAAGTCTCCAAAATGGAAACTTTTCTATAAGAAAAGTCTCCAAAATGGAAACTTTCTATAAGAAAAGTCTCCAAAATGGAAACTTTCTATAAGAAAAGTCCCCAAAATGCAAATTTTTGGAAGGGAAAAGTCTCCAATTGCAAAAAAAGTCTCCAATAGGTATATTTTTTATAAGAAAATGTCTAATTATAAACACTTCTTTAATTTCTGTCTACATCTTATTAAAATCTCTCAAAATAGTTCAACATAGCCATTGTTGTCCACAAAAATAACCTTGAGAGTTCCTTTAATGTGTTTTTATTGATGTTCGGTTTCTAAAAATATTAGCTGCGAACAAAAAATAATACATAAAGAACACATTTCCAAAGAACTTAGTCACTGAAAATTGTTTTTCAGATTTTAGTGAAGTGAAAAAAAGACACACAAAAGAATCCCAAACTGAAAAAAATAAGACATAAATCCTTGAAATTGTTGATGCTGTTTGTATAGGCATTTTTGAATTCTTGTTAAGAAAAAACAAAAAAAAAAAACTACGACTTACTACAAAAAAATCTTTTAGGCTTGTTCAAGGTCTCAACGCAGAAGAAGAACAAGAAGAAGCTGTAGCTTCTTTTTTCTACAATTTTAGTTTCCCATTTTGAATATTATCTCCAACTAAGATCAATATAGATGAATCATTTATCTTCAAGGAACTTCTGTGAACTTCAAGAAGCACAGCAGCAACAAAAGAACTTCGCATAGAACACAAAAGAAGATGTATTATTTTCTATAACCGACCAACCAACTAACCAACCTCTCAGCGAATCAGCCAATAACCATAATTAAGAGCCATTCATACAACAGCAACAAAAAATAATAATAATAAAGAACATGCTATGGCCATGAAGCCCAAACATGGAACGGGAATAAAGAACTTCAATAGAAGAAGCAACAAAAAAAGAAGGCAAGCAGGCAGCAAGATTTGCCAACTGGTAATGGAATTATTGTGGAAGCCAACAACAAAGTTGCTGGCTAACACTCAGCCAAGTCGCAGAAGTTGAAGAAAAGAAGAAAGCCAAACCAATTAAGGCAAGAAATCCAAAGTAAAGCCAAAGAAGCAGAAGAAGAAGTAGAAGTATAGAAAGAAAACAAAAAACACATGCCAATACCAGTAAAAACCGTGGCGATGCTGCTGCTGCTACATCTGACGATGATGATGATGACGGTGTTCAAGACGATGAACATGGCAAAGATGGTTGGATGGTTGTTTGGCTGGTTGCTTGCCTGATTGCCTGCCTGTCTTATAAGAAAGCAGAAAACAGCAGAGGTTATTTGCGGTTATTGACTTTGTCTCGTTGAAATGACCTTGCCCGAAAAATAACACAAAATACAAGAGAGCCACGTTTAACAACAAAAACAAAAGGCAAGGAAACACAACAACAATAAAAGAAATGTAGATTAAAAACAAACAAAGAAGATGAAAGAGGTGGAATTAAGATAAAGGCAACCAGGATGTCACACATACAAACACAATAATTTAAAAAAGGGATGTGTTCATCGTGTCTTCTATAAGATCCACATTTATGGGTTCTTCGACCCTTGAAAAATATTCTTTAAAAATCCACGGGGTGCTTGGACCCTTGAAAAACTATTCTGTAAAAATCCAAGTGGTCTTTGGAGCCTTGAAAAAATATTATTTAAAAATCCACGTGGTCTTTGGAGCCTTGAAAAAATATTCTTTAAAAATCCACGTGGTCTTTGGAGTCTTGAAAAAATATTCTTTAAAAATCCACGTGGTCTTTGGAGCGTTGAAAAAATATTCTTTAAAAATCCACGTGGTCCTTGGAGCGTTGAAAAAATATTCTTTAAAAATCCCCGTGGTCTTTGGAGCCTTGAAAAAATATTCTTTAAAAATCCACGTGGTCTTTGGAGCCTTGAAAAAATATTCTCTAAAAATCCACGGGGTCTTTGGAGCCTTGAAAAAATATTCTTTAAAAATCCACGTGGTCTTTGGAGCCTTGAAAAAATATTCTTTAAAAATCCACGTGGTCTTTGGAGCCTTGAAAAAATATTCTTTAAAAATCCACGTGGTCTTTGGAGCCTTGAAAAAATATTCTTTAAAAATCCACGTGGTCTTTGGAGCCTTGAAAAAATATTCTTTAAAAATCCACGTGGTCTTTGGAGCCTTGAAAAAATATTCTTTAAAAATCCACGTGGTCTTTGGAGCCTTGAAAAAATATTCTTTAAAAATCCACGTGGTCTTTGGAGCCTTGAAAAAATATTCTTTAAAAATCCACTTGGTCTTTGGAGCCTTGAAAAAATATTCTTTAAAAATCCACGTGGTCTTTGGAGCCTTGAAAAAATATTCTTTAAAAATCCACGTGGTCTTTGGAGCCTTGAAAAAATATTCTTTAAAAATCCACGTGGTCTTTGGAGCCTTGAAAAAATATTCTTTAAAAATCCACGTGGTCTTTGGAGCCTTGAAAAAATATTCTTTAAAAATCCACGTGGTCTTTGGAGCCTTGAAAAAATATTCTTTAAAAATCCACGTGGTCTTTGGAGCCTTGAAAAAATATTCTTTAAAAATCCACGTGGTCTTTGGAGCCTTGAAAAAATATTCTTTAAAAATCCACGTGGTCTTTGGAGCCTTGAAAAAATATTCTTTAAAAATCCACGTGGTCTTTGGAGCCTTGAAAAAATATTCTTTAAAAATCCACGTGGTCTTTGGAGCCTTGAAAAAATATTCTTTAAAAATCCACGTGGTCTTTGGAGCCTTGAAAAAATATTCTTTAAAAATCCACGTGGTCTTTGGAGCCTTGAAAAAATATTCTTTAAAAATCCACGTGGTCTTTGGAGCCTTGAAAAAATATTCTTTAAAAATCCACGTGGTCTTTGGAGCCTTGAAAAAATATTCTTTAAAAATCCACGTGGTCTTTGGAGCCTTGAAAAAATATTCTTTAAAAATCCACGTGGTCTTTGGAGCCTTGAAAAAATATTCTTTAAAAATCCACGTGGTCTTTGGAGCCTTGAAAAAATATTCTTTAAAAATCCACGTGGTCTTTGGAGCCTTGAAAAAATATTCTTTAAAAATCCACGTGGTCTTTGGAGCCTTGAAAAAATATTCTTTAAAAATCCACGTGGTCTTTGGAGCCTTGAAAAAATATTCTTTAAAAATCCACGTGGTCTTTGAAGCCTTGAAAAAATATTCTTTAAAAATCCACGTGGTCTTTGGAGCCTTGAAAAAATATTCTTTAAAAATCCACGTGGTCTTTGGAGCCTTGAAAAAATATTCTTTAAAAATCCACGTGGTCTTTGGAGCCTTGAAAAAATATTCTTTAAAAATCCACGTGGTCTTTGGAGCCTTGAAAAAATATTCTTTAAAAATCCACGTGGTCTTTGGAGCCTTGAAAAAATATTCTTTAAAAATCCACGTGGTCTTTGGAGCCTTGATAAAATATTTTTCATGAAAAAATATTTTTAAAAAAAACCACGATTATTGAAAAAATATTTAAAAAAAAAACACGATTATTGAAAAAATATTTTTAAAAAAATTCACGATTATTGAAAAACAATTTAAAAAAAATCCACGATTATTGAAAAAATATTTTTAAAAAAATCCAGGATTATTAAAAAAATATTTTTAAAAAAATCCACGATTATTGAAAAAATATTTTTAAAACATCCACGATTATTGAAAAAATATTTTTAAAACATCCACGATTATTGAAAAAATATTTTTAAAACATCCACGATTATTGAAAAAATATTTTTAAAAAAGTCCACGATTTTTGAAAAAATATTTTTAAAAAATCCACGATTATTGAAAAAATATTTTTAAAAAAATCCACGATTATTGAAAAAATATTTTTAAAAAAATCCACGATTATTGACAAAATATTTTTAAAAAATCCACGATTATTGACAAAATATTTTTAAAAAAATCCACGATTATTGAACAAATATTTTTAAAAAAATCCACGACTATTGAAAAAATATTTTTAAAAAAATCCACGATTATTGAAAAAATATTAAAAAAAAAAAATCCACGATTATTGAAAAAATATTTTTAAAAAAATCCACGATTATTAAAAAAAATTTTCTTTAAAAATCCACGATTATTGAAAAAGTATTCTTTAAAAATCCACGATTATTGAAAAAATATTTTTTAAAAATCTCCACGATTTTTGAAAAAATATTTTTTAAAAATCCGCGATTATTGAAAAAATATTTTTTAAAAATCCACGATTATTGAAAAAATATTCTTTAAAAATCCACAATTATTGAAAAAAAATATTTCTGAACTCTCCATTCTCAGATAGTGATAATGATGAAATGGAGAAGAGATTGTAACGTTTAGTTGCTACTCATCCATATTGTCAGCTGCTTCTTTGGTCTTCGGTTATCATCAACTGCTGCTAGTGGCTGCTTGACTCCATGACTACTTGCCTGCCTGCCAGTCTAACTCCCTACTTGTCTTTCATGCATAAAGAAGTAGTGCAATGACATTGACATCATTATAAATACATTCACATACAATGACATATAGACAGACAGACATAGAGAGAGAGGTGAGATTGTATCCGTCCGTCTATATAGAATGTAATTCATTTATACACACATTCATGACTATGCATAAAACAACCTATGTTCGTACATACATACGAAAGTTGTTCATGTTGTTGACGTTCTTATTCTGATTGTCGGTCGTTTCGCTTGGTCGTTCATTTCTGTTGTATTGCTGCTGCTGTTCTTATTTCAATATACTTTGTGGCTTTTATTGTCCTCTTCATGGAGCGAATGACAGACAGACTTCATGGACTGGCTGCCTGGTGCCCTGTTGTATGCACAAAAGTGCATAGAAGACACTTTACATACTATATATGTATATAAAAATATATTCTAGAGTGTAACAATAACAGCAACAACACAAAGCTAAAGGAATGAAAAATAAAGTCAATGTCATACGATAAGTGCAAACGACACCGTACTCTACTAAAAATAAAAAGGCAACAACTGAACAGAGAACAATTTTTGCATGACTCATACAAAAGGGTCTTAAAAGCGTCGAAATAAACCTTTACAGCCATTTGGCAGATTGAAATGTTAAAGCTGAACTTTCAAAGGGGGACAGGCTAAAAAAATCCCTTGGAAAAATATTTTTTAAAAAATCCACGCCTAATGATGTCCCTTGGAAAAATATTTTTTAAAAAATCCACGCCTAATGATGTCCCTTGGAAAAATATTTTTTAAAAAATCCACGCCTAATGATGTCCCTTGGAAAAATATTTTTTAAAAAATCCACGCCTAATGATGTCCCTTGGAAAAATATTTTTTAAAAAATCCACGCCTAATGATGTCCCTTGGAAAAATATTTTTTAAAAAATCCACGCCTAATGATGTCCCTTGGAAAAATATTTTTTAAAAAATCCACGCCTAATGATGTCCCTTGGAAAAATATTTTTTAAAAAATCCACGCCTAATGATGTCCCTTGGAAAAATATTTTTTAAAAAATCCACGCCTAATGATGTCCCTTGGAAAAATATTTTTTAAAAAATCCACGCCTAATGATGTCCCTTGGAAAAATATTTTTTAAAAAATCCACGCCTAATGATGTCCCTTGGAAAAATATTTTTTAAAAAATCCACGCCTAATGATGTCCCTTGGAAAAATATTTTTTAAAAAATCCACGCCTAATGATGTCCCTTGGAAAAATATTTTTTAAAAAATCCACGCCTAATGATGTCCCTTGGAAAAATATTTTTTAAAAAATCCACGCCTAATGATGTCCCTTGGAAAAATATTTTTTAAAAAATCCACGCCTAATGATGTCCCTTGGAAAAATATTTTTTAAAAAATCCACGCCTAATGATGTCCCTTGGAAAAATATTTTTTAAAAAATCCACGCCTAATGATGTCCCTTGGAAAAATATTTTTTAAAAAATCCACGCCTAATGATGTCCCTTGGAAAAATATTTTTTAAAAAATCCACGCCTAATGATGTCCCTTGGAAAAATATTTTTTAAAAAATCCACGCCTAATGATGTCCCTTGGAAAAATATTTTTTAAAAAATCCACGCCTAATGATGTCCCTTGGAAAAATATTTTTTAAAAAATCCACGCCTAATGATGTCCCTTGGAAAAATATTTTTTAAAAAATCCACGCCTAATGATGTCCCTTGGAAAAATATTTTTTAAAAAATCCACGCCTAATGATGTCCCTTGGAAAAATATTTTTTAAAAAATCCACGCCTAATGATGTCCCTTGGAAAAATATTTTTTAAAAAATCCACGCCTAATGATGTCCCTTGGAAAAATATTTTTTAAAAAATCCACGCCTAATGATGTCCCTTGGAAAAATATTTTTTAAAAAATCCACGCCTAATGATGTCCCTTGGAAAAATATTTTTTAAAAAATCCACGCCTAATGATGTCCCTTGGAAAAATATTTTTTAAAAAATCCACGCCTAATGATGTCCCTTGGAAAAATATTTTTTAAAAAATCCACGCCTAATGATGTCCCTTGGAAAAATATTTTTTAAAAAATCCACGCCTAATGATGTCCCTTGGAAAAATATTTTTTAAAAAATCCACGCCTAATGATGTCCCTTGGAAAAATATTTTTTAAAAAATCCACGCCTAATGATGTCCCTTGGAAAAATATTTTTTAAAAAATCCACGCCTAATGATGTCCCTTGGAAAAATATTTTTTAAAAAATCCACGCCTAATGATGTCCCTTGGAAAAATATTTTTTAAAAAATCCACGCCTAATGATGTCCCTTGGAAAAATATTTTTTAAAAAATCCACGCCTAATGATGTCCCTTGGAAAAATATTTTTTAAAAAATCCACGCCTAATGATGTCCCTTGGAAAAATATTTTTTAAAAAATCCACGCCTAATGATGTCCCTTGGAAAAATATTTTTTAAAAAATCCACGCCTAATGATGTCCCTTGGAAAAATATTTTTTAAAAAATCCACGCCTAATGATGTCCCTTGGAAAAATATTTTTTAAAAAATCCACGCCTAATGATGTCCCTTGGAAAAATATTTTTTAAAAAATCCACGCCTAATGATGTCCCTTGGAAAAATATTTTTTAAAAAATCCACGCCTAATGATGTCCCTTGGAAAAATATTTTTTAAAAAATCCACGCCTAATGATGTCCCTTGGAAAAATATTTTTTAAAAAATCCACGCCTAATGATGTCCCTTGGAAAAATATTTTTTAAAAAATCCACGCCTAATGATGTCCCTTGGAAAAATATGTTTTAAAAAATCCACGCCTAATGATGTCCCTTGGAAAAATATTTTTTAAAAAATCCACGCCTAATGATGTCCCTTGGAAAAATATTTTTTAAAAAATCCACGCCTAATGATGTCCCTTGGAAAAATATTTTTTAAAAAATCCACGCCTAATGATGTCCCTTGGAAAAATATTTTTTAAAAAATCCACGCCTAATGATGTCCCTTGGAAAAATATTTTTTAAAAAATCCACGCCTAATGATGTCCCTTGGAAAAATATTTTTTAAAAAATCCACGCCTAATGATGTCCCTTGGAAAAATATTTTTTAAAAAATCCACGCCTAATGATGTCCCTTGGAAAAATATTTTTTAAAAAATCCACGCCTAATGATGTCCCTTGGAAAAATATTTTTTAAAAAATCCACGCCTAATGATGTCCCTTGGAAAAATATTTTTTAAAAAATCCACGCCTAATGATGTCCCTTGGAAAAATATTTTTTAAAAAATCCACGCCTAATGATGTCCCTTGGAAAAATATTTTTTAAAAAATCCACGCCTAATGATGTCCCTTGGAAAAATATTTTTTAAAAAATCCACGCCTAATGAAGGCCCTTGAAAAAATATTTTTTAAAAAAATCCACGCCCAACGATGGCCCTTGAAAAAATATTTTTTAAAAAAATCCACGCCCAACGATGGCCCTTGAAAAAATATTTTTTAAAAAATCCACGCCTAATAATGATGGCCCTTGAAAAAATATTTTTTAAAAAATCCACGCCTAATGATGGCCCTTGAAAAAATATTTTTTAAAAAATCCACGCCTAATGATGACCCTTGAAAAAATATTTTTTAAAAAATCCACGCCTAATGATGGCCCTTGAAAAAATATTTTTTAAAAAATCCACGCCTAATGATGGCCCTTGAAAAAATATTTTTTAAAAAATCCACGCCTAATGATGGCCCTTGAAAAAAATATTTTTTAAAAAATCCACGCCTAATGATGACCCTTGAAAAAATATTTTTTAAAAAATCCACGCCTAATGATGGCCCTTGAAAAAATATTTTTTAAAAAATCCACGCCTAATGATGACCCTTGAAAAAATATTTTTTAAAAAATCCACGCCTAATGATGGCCCTTGAAAAAATATTTTTTAAAAAATCCACGCCTAATGATGACCCTTGAAAAAATATTTTTTAAAAAATCCACGCCTAATGATGGCCCTTGAAAAAATATTTTTTAAAAAATCCACGCCTAATGATGGCCCTTGAAAAAATATTTTTTAAAAAATCCACGCCTAATGATGGCCCTTGAAAAAATATTTTTTAAAAAATCCACGCCTAATGATGACCCTTGAAAAAATATTTTTTAAAAAATCCACGCCTAATGATGGCCCTTGAAAAAATATTTTTTAAAAAAATCCACGCCTAATGATGGCCCTTGAAAAAATATTTTTTAAAAAATCCACGCCTAATGATGGCCCTTGAAAAAATATTTTTTAAAAAATCCACGCCTAATGATGGCCCTTGAAAAAATATTTTTTAAAAAATCCACGCCTAATGATGGCCCTTGAAAAAATATTTTTTAAAAAATCCACGCCTAATGATGGCCCTTGAAAAAATATTTTTTAAAAAATCCACGCCTAATGATGGCCCTTGAAAAAATATTTTTTAAAAAATCCACGCCTAATGATGGCCCTTGAAAAAATATTTTTTAAAAAATCCACGCCTAATGATGGCCCTTGAAAAAATATTTTTTAAAAAATCCACGCCTAATGATGGCCCTTGAAAAAATATTTTTTAAAAAATCCACGCCTAATGATGGCCCTTGAAAAAATATTTTTTAAAAAATCCACGCCTAATGATGGCCCTTGAAAAAATATTTTTTAAAAAATCCACGCCAAATGATGGCCCTTGAAAAAATATTTTTTAAAAAATCCACGCCTAATGATGGCCCTTGAAAAAATATTTTTTAAAAAATCCACGCCTAATGATGGCCCTTGAAAAAATATTTTTTAAAAAATCCACGCCTAATGATGGCCCTTGAAAAAATATTTTTTAAAAAATCCACGCCTAATGATGGCCCTTGAAAAAATATTTTTTAAAAAATCCACGCCTAATGATGGCCCTTGAAAAAATATTTTTTAAAAAATCCACGCCTAATGATGGCCCTTGAAAAAATATTTTTTAAAAAATCCACGCCTAATGATGGCCCTTGAAAAAATATTTTTTAAAAAATCCACGCCTAATGATGGCCCTTGAAAAAATATTTTTTAAAAAATCCACGCCTAATGATGGCCCTTGAAAAAATATTTTTTAAAAAATCCACGCCTAATGATGGCCCTTGAAAAAATATTTTTTAAAAAATCCACGCCTAATGATGGCCCTTGAAAAAATATTTTTTAAAAAATCCACGCCTAATGATGGCCCTTGAAAAAATATTTTTTAAAAAATCCACGCCTAATGATGGCCCTTGAAAAAATATTTTTTAAAAAATCCACGCCTAATGATGGCCCTTGAAAAAATATTTTTTAAAAAATCCACGCCTAATGATGGCCCTTGAAAAAATATTTTTTAAAAAATCCACGCCTAATGATGGCCCTTGAAAAAATATTTTTTAAAAAATCCACGCCTAATGATGGCCCTTGAAAAAATATTTTTTAAAAAATCCACGCCTAATGATGGCCCTTGAAAAAATATTTTTTAAAAAATCCACGCCTAATGATGGCCCTTGAAAAAATATTTTTTAAAAAATCCACGCCTAATGATGGCCCTTGAAAAAATATTTTTTAAAAAATCCACGCCTAATGATGGCCCTTGAAAAAATATTTTTTAAAAAATCCACGCCTAATGATGGCCCTTGAAAAAATATTTTTTAAAAAATCCACGCCTAATGATGGCCCTTGAAAAAATATTTTTTAAAAAATCCACGCCTAATGATGGCCCTTGAAAAAATATTTTTTAAAAAATCCACGCCTAATGATGGCCCTTGAAAAAATATTTTTTAAAAAATCCACGCCTAATGATGGCCCTTGAAAAAACATTTTTTAAAAAATCCACGCCTAATGATGGCCCTTGAAAAAATATTTTTTAAAAAATCCACGCCTAATGATGGCTTTTGAAAAGATATTGAAAACAATTTTTGGCCTTTGGAAAATATTGTTTCAATAATCGCGGATTCTTAAAGAATATTTTTAAAGGATCGAAGGACCACGTGGATTTTTAAAGCATAATTTTTCAAGGCTCCAAAGACCACGTGGATTTTTAAAGAATATTTTTTCAAGGCTCCAAAGACCACGTGGATTTTTAAAGAATATTTTTTCAAGGCTCCAAAGACCACGTGGATTTTTAAAGAATATTTTTTCAAGGCTCCAAAGACCACGTGGATTTTTAAAGAATATTTTTTCAAGGCTCCAAAGACCACGTGGATTTTTAAAGAATATTTTTTCAAGGCTTCAAAGACCACGTGGATTTTTAAAGAATATTTTTTCAAGGCTCCAAAGACCACGTGGATTTTTAAAGCATATTTTTTCAAGGCTCCAAAGACCACGTGGATTTTTAAAGAATATTTTTTCAAGGCTCCAAAGACCACGTGGATTTTTAAAGAATATTTTTTCAAGGCTCCAAAGACCACGTGGATTTTTAAAGAATATTTTTTCAAGGCTCCAAAGACCACGTGGATTTTTAAAGAATATTTTTTCAAGGCTCCAAAGACCACGTGGATTTTTAAAGAATATTTTTGGGAAACTCCAAAGACCACGTGGATTTTTAAAGAATATTTTTTCAAGGCTCCAAAGACCACGTGGATTTTTAAAGAATATTTTTGGGAAACTCCAAAGACCACGTGGATTTTTAAAGAATATTTTTTCAAGGCTCCAAACGCCACGTGGATTTTTAAAGAATATTTGTTCAAGGCTCCAAAGGCCACGTGGATTTTTAAAGAATATTTTTTCAAGGCTCCAAAGACCACGTGAATTTTTATAGAATATTTTTTCAAGGGTCCAAGACCAAAGAATATTTTTTCAGGTGCCAACATTGCGTGTTGAAATATATTTTGTAACATTCAATTGAATTTTTACCAAATTAAAATGTGCTTTTTACCGTTGTTGTCTTGTTATAAAATAACTGGATTTTTTCATCTTTTTTATGTGTGTGTACGTGTGATGGCATCATCATTGACAAAGTTGTTGAAATCACGCAATGGCTTGGAAAACCTGGTAACCAACAATGTTGCCGAAAGCAGCACACAGGGGAGAATGAACACATGAAAATGTTTCCTTAAAAAATTGCAAAAAATCAATAGAATTGGGAAATTTTGACTAAGTGAAAACTGGAAATTTTTCAGGGAGAATGTTTTCCTCTATGAATTCTCTCAAGGAGAAAAAAACCAACCACGACAAGAAAGAAAGGAGGTGTCATAAAACAAATCTATACAAAGCAATCAAGCTTACACATATACATGTGAATATGTATGCATGTGCCGCTACATATTTCCAAACTACCATGGCTCATACCACCACCAACCAATCAACCAAGCAGCAATGCATTCATTCATCCATGTTATGTTGGTTGCCTGCTTGCCAGAGAATTTCCACAGAGCATGCAAAGCAGGTTGTGAACTCCTCCATGGTTAGAACTGAACTTTAAACGTTTTTGCATGCACCCAACAACCCACATTCTTACCAGCAGCGGCCTTTTGTTGGTTGGTGTTTGTGGTTTCACCACAATTGTGCAGTTTTCTTTGTTTAAATAAAGTCTGCCAGGCAGTCAACCAGCCTGCCTGCAACATAACACCCGCTTTTTTAGCGAACACGTTAAAAACCCACAATGGCTTTAAAAATCTTGGTCATTTCATACGGTTGCAGCCATGTATGCGTACCAGCAGCTCGCGCATGCGTGGTTTACCTATGCAGCTGGTTTTTGGTGCTGATGGTTTGACTTGTAGGTTGATCAAGCTGAGAGTTTAGTTTCAGATCGTTTGACTGCCACCAACCAGTTCACTAGAATTACTACATCACAATGCACTACTACACTCGCACAAATACATACACTCTCTTTTTAAGCATGTAAATGGAAAACTGGTTAAAAATTGCACCTCTTTCTTCTCTAAAGTTACAGCACGTCCTTGTACGCCACCTGAAGGGGAATATATTGGGTGGCCGTTTATTTATTTTACTTTGCCGATTTATTTGGGGTTTTTGTTTCTAAAAAAATAAAAATATTTTTTAAATGACCTTTGGAAAAATATTGGTTTAAAAAAATCCACGCCTAATGGCCTTTGGAAAAATATTGGTTTAAAAAAATCCACGCCTAATGGCCTTTGGAAAAATATTGGTTTAAAAAAATCCACGCCTAATGGCCTTTGGAAAAATATTGGTTTAAAAAAATCCACGCCTAATGGCCTTTGGAAAAATATTGGTTTAAAAAAATCCACGCCTAATGGCCTTTGGAAAAATATTGGTTTAAAAAAATCCACGCCTAATGGCCTTTGGAAAAATATTGGTTTAAAAAAATCCACGCCTAATGGCCTTTGGAAAAATATTGGTTTAAAAAAATCCACGCCTAATGGCCTTTGGAAAAATATTGGTTTAAAAAAATCCACGCCTAATGGCCTTTGGAAAAATATTGGTTTAAAAAAATCCACGCCTAATGGCCTTTGGAAAAATATTGGTTTAAAAAAATCCACGCCTAATGGCCTTTGGAAAAATATTGGTTTAAAAAAATCCACGCCTAATGGCCTTTGGAAAAATATTGGTTTAAAAAAATCCACGCCTAATGGCCTTTGGAAAAATATTGGTTTAAAAAAATCCACGCCTAATGGCCTTTGGAAAAATATTGGTTTAAAAAAATCCACGCCTAATGGCCTTTGGAAAAATATTGGTTTAAAAAAATCCACGCCTAATGGCCTTTGGAAAAATATTGGTTTAAAAAAATCCACGCCTAATGGCCTTTGGAAAAATATTGGTTTAAAAAAATCCACGCCTAATGGCCTTTGGAAAAATATTGGTTTAAAAAAATCCACGCCTAATGGCCTTTGGAAAAATATTGGTTTAAAAAAATCCACGCCTAATGGCCTTTGGAAAAATATTGGTTTAAAAAAATCCACGCCTAATGGCCTTTGGAAAAATATTGGTTTAAAAAAATCCACGCCTAATGGCCTTTGGAAAAATATTGGTTTAAAAAAATCCACGCCTAATGGCCTTTGGAAAAATATTGGTTTAAAAAAATCCACGCCTAATGGCCTTTGGAAAAATATTGGTTTAAAAAAATCCACGCCTAATGGCCTTTGGAAAAATATTGGTTTAAAAAAATCCACGCCTAATGGCCTTTGGAAAAATATTGGTTTAAAAAAATCCACGCCTAATGGCCTTTGGAAAAATATTGGTTTAAAAAAATCCACGCCTAATGGCCTTTGGAAAAATATTGGTTTAAAAAAATCCACGCCTAATGGCCTTTGGAAAAATATTGGTTTAAAAAAATCCACGCCTAATGGCCTTTGGAAAAATATTGGTTTAAAAAAATCCACGCCTAATGGCCTTTGGAAAAATATTGGTTTAAAAAAATCCACGCCTAATGGCCTTTGGAAAAATATTGGTTTAAAAAAATCCACGCCTAATGGCCTTTGGAAAAATATTGGTTTAAAAAAATCCACGCCTAATGGCCTTTGGAAAAATATTGGTTTAAAAAAATCCACGCCTAATGGCCTTTGGAAAAATATTGGTTTAAAAAAATCCACGCCTAATGGCCTTTGGAAAAATATTGGTTTAAAAAAATCCACGCCTAATGGCCTTTGGAAAAATATTGGTTTAAAAAAATCCACGCCTAATGGCCTTTGGAAAAATATTGGTTTAAAAAAATCCACGCCTAATGGCCTTTGGAAAAATATTGGTTTAAAAAAATCCACGCCTAATGGCCTTTGGAAAAATATTGGTTTAAAAAAATCCACGCCTAATGGCCTTTGGAAAAATATTGGTTTAAAAAAATCCACGCCTAATGGCCTTTGGAAAAATATTGGTTTAAAAAAATCCACGCCTAATGGCCTTTGGAAAAATATTGGTTTAAAAAAATCCACGCCTAATGGCCTTTGGAAAAATATTGGTTTAAAAAAATCCACGCCTAATGGCCTTTGGAAAAATATTGGTTTAAAAAAATCCACGCCTAATGGCCTTTGGAAAAATATTGGTTTAAAAAAATCCACGCCTAATGGCCTTTGGAAAAATATTGGTTTAAAAAAATCCACGCCTAATGGCCTTTGGAAAAATATTGGTTTAAAAAAATCCACGCCTAATGGCCTTTGGAAAAATATTGGTTTAAAAAAATCCACGCCTAATGGCCTTTGGAAAAATATTGGTTTAAAAAAATCCACGCCTAATGGCCTTTGGAAAAATATTGGTTTAAAAAAATCCACGCCTAATGGCCTTTGGAAAAATATTGGTTTAAAAAAATCCACGCCTAATGGCCTTTGGAAAAATATTGGTTTAAAAAAATCCACGCCTAATGGCCTTTGGAAAAATATTGGTTTAAAAAAATCAACGCCTAATGGCCTTTGGAAAAATATTAGTTTAAAAAATCCACGCCTAATGGCCTTTGGAAAAATATTGGTTTAAAAAAATCCACGCCTAGTGGCCTTTGGAAAAATATTGGTTTAAAAAAATCCACGCCTAGTGGCCTTTGGAAAAATATTGGTTTAAAAAAATCCACGCCTAATGGCTTTATAAGGGGTTTTGGACTATTTGACGGTTGCGTATTACTGTTGTCATCACTCATACACCCCAAGGCACCATGTGGACTCATTATCACTCTTTCCATTTAGTTTAGTTTTAAATTCCAGTAGATTCCTTTTAGAATCGAACATGGCTTAAAATTTCAATATCACTTTGTTCTTCATTTATTAAGATTTCTACAATTTATTCTTACATATCATTGTAAATAAATTTCAAAAATATTGTTGTTGCGTGTCAGTTTAATTAAACAAAAGCCAACGCCAACAACAGCACTATAGTGGTCGGCCACCACACACAAAACCAGCAGCAGCAGCCTCTCAGCTCGGCAGTAATATAACAATCACTGCAAACAACAATTGCAGTACCAACAACAATCAACCGCATAATATGGGCAGCAGAAATAGAAGCAAAAAAAGTTGTTTTGGGACAAGGTTATTTTGTTGCTTTAGCTGCCGCACCGCCGCCACTTTTAACTACAAAGTGCAGTTGTTGTTTTTGGATTTTTTTATAGGTGGCCATAAAATAATATCTGTATGCAATTGCATAAAATAAACCAACAATAAAAAAATTATCATTTTTAAATTCGTAAATATTTTTTTTGCAATTGCGTTAATTATTTAAGAATGTCTTGTGGAGGTTGTTTTTGTATTTTCTTTCAGATGTAACCCTACAGTGGGCAATATATTATAGGAGAAAAATGTATAAGAAGATTTTAACAGAAATTATCATTCACTTCCTTGAAATATTTCCAATTTTATGCTTTCATTCTATCATTCTATTCTACTCTATTTCTGCGCTCTGAATCCTAATGGCTTTTGGAATATATTCTTCAAGAAACTCCACTCCTAATGACTCTGGAAAAATATTCTTCAAAACAGCCGTGACTTACGGCCTATGAAAAAAATATTCCTCAGAAATCCATGCCTAACGTTCTTTGAAAAAATATTCTTAAAAACAATCCATGCCCAACGACCTTTGAAAAAATATTCAAAAAAAAAAAAAAAAAACACGCCTAACTGCCCTTAAAAAATTCCATCCACTTAAACGATCCCATATCGCTCAAAATTTGTCATATGCGCCGCTTAGTTCCTGAGTTATTTAATAAATTAAATTTTATAATGGTGGCGTATACATACTGTCATCAGTTATACGCACCTTGGTACAGCGAAGAAATTCATTGATATTGAAACCGCTGACAAAATATTTCTTATCCTTATTATATTGAGAAAATTAGTAAATACATTCCAAAGATTTTTTTATATTACGAATAAAAAGATTGAAGATTATTTGTTTGTAGAGTATCTTGTGGTTGACCTTCTGTTCTAAAGTTGCCTCCACTATCGAGGTGTTTCTTTATTTGATATTTTAAATACCATAAATGTAATTTAACTTGTAATAATTTTCTATATATGACCTTTAGCGGTGAAACCCGTTTCATAGAATAATTATTTTTAATAGTTTTTTTTTATCGTTTTCTCTTTGCAGATGTTTTATTATTTTAATAGTGGATATACCTAGATGCAATTGTCCAAATGCTTCCTATTTATACAAGACTAAAGGTAAGTTTAACGATGAAAATTTGAAGATTTTATAGAAGTAATTATCTTCACAAGATAACTAAAAAACATGAAGTGTAGTATGTGGATATTGGGAGTGCGTATACGTACTGACAGCAATCATTCGAAGAGGTACTCTGACACATTTTATATGAATCGCATTGTTGTAACAAGTATCTAAGGGACAGATAGATCAAGCAAAGTCAATAAAAAAATATATTTTCTTTTGAACAACAAATTAAAAAAATCCACGCCTAATGGCTTTTGGAAAAATATTCTGTACAGAAATCCAGGCCTAATGGCCTTTGGAAAACAAATTATTAAGAAATCCCCGCCAAATGACCCCTAAAAATATTATTTAAATAAATCCCCGCCTAATGATCGTTGGAAAAATATTTTTAAATAAATCCACGTCTGATGGCTTTTAGGAAATATTCTTTAAAAAATTTCACGCGCAATATTCTTTGAAAATTCCAAGCCTAATGGCTTTTGGGAAATATTCTATAAAAATCACGCCTAATGGCCCTTGAAAAAAATATTCTCAAAAAAATCCACGTATGGGGGCCACGTCTATTGGCTCATAAAAATATGCTGTAGAGAAAATCCACCTCCAAAAATATCATTTAAGAATCAACTTTCAAATGCCTTTGAACAATTTTTACGGTTGCGTATTAGTGTTGTCATCATTTATACGTCCCACGTTACCATGTGGACTCATTATATTTTTTTCATTTATAGAGGTTCTCTACCTCTACCTTAATATATTTATCAAATAAATCCACGCCAATATTTAATATTAAATATTAATACTAAATATTAAATATTAAATATTAAATATTGAATATTAAATATTAAATATTAAATATTAAATATTAAATATTAAATATTAAATATTAAATATTAAATATTAAATATTAAATATTAAATATTAAATATTAAATATTAAATATTAAATATTAAATATTAAATATTAAATATTAAATATTAAATATTAAATATTAAATATTAAATATTAAATATTAAATATTAAATATTAAATATTAAATATTAAATATTAAATATTAAATATTAAATATTAAATATTAAATATTAAATATTAAATATTAAATATTAAATATTAAATATTAAATATTAAATATTAAATATTAAATATTAAATATTAAATATTAAATATTAAATATTAAATATTAAATATTAAATATTAAATATTAAATATTAAATATTAAATATTAAATATTAAATATTAAATATTAAATATTAAATATTAAATATTAAATATTAAATATTAAATATTAAATATTAAATATTAAATATTAAATATTAAATATTAAATATTAAATATTAAATATTAAATATTAAATATTAAATATTAAATATTAAATATTAAATATTAAATATTAAATATTAAATATTAAATATTAAATATTAAATATTAAATATTAAATATTAAATATTAAATATTAAATATTAAATATTAAATATTAAATATTAAATATTAAATATTAAATATTAAATATTAAATATTAAATATTAAATATTAAATATTAAATATTAAATATTAAATATTAAATATTAAATATTAAATATTAAATATTAAATATTAAATATTAAATATTAAATATTAAATATTAAATATTAAATATTAAATATTAAATATTAAATATTAAATATTAAATATTAAATATTAAATATTAAATATTAAATATTAAATATTAAATATTAAATATTAAATATTAAATATTAAATATTAAATATTAAATATTAAATATTAAATATTAAATATTAAATATTAAATATTAAATATTAAATATTAAATATTAAATATTAAATATTAAATATTAAATATTAAATATTAAATATTAAATATTAAATATTAAATATTAAATATTAAATATTAAATATTAAATATTAAATATTAAATATTAAATATTAAATATTAAATATTAAATATTAAATATTAAATATTAAATATTAAATATTAAATATTAAATATTAAATATTAAATATTAAATATTAAATATTAAATATTAAATATTAAATATTAAATATTAAATATTAAATATTAAATATTAAATATTAAATATTAAATATTAAATATTAAATATTAAATATTAAATATTAAATATTAAATATTAAATATTAAATATTAAATATTAAATATTAAATATTAAATATTAAATATTAAATATTAAATATTAAATATTAAATATTAAATATTAAATATTAAATATTAAATATTAAATATTAAATATTAAATATTAAATATTAAATATTAAATATTAAATATTAAATATTAAATATTAAATATTAAATATTAAATATTAAATATTAAATATTAAATATTAAATATTAAATATTAAATATTAAATATTAAATATTAAATATTAAATATTAAATATTAAATATTAAATATTAAATATTAAATATTAAATATTAAATATTAAATATTAAATATTAAATATTAAATATTAAATATTAAATATTAAATATTAAATATTAAATATTAAATATTAAATATTAAATATTAAATATTAAATATTAAATATTAAATATTAAATATTAAATATTAAATATTAAATATTAAATATTAAATATTAAATATTAAATATTAAATATTAAATATTAAATATTAAATATTAAATATTAAATATTAAATATTAAATATTAAATATTAAATATTAAATATTAAATATTAAATATTAAATATTAAATATTAAATATTAAATATTAAATATTAAATATTAAATATTAAATATTAAATATTAAATATTAAATATTAAATATTAAATATTAAATATTAAATATTAAATATTAAATATTAAATATTAAATATTAAATATTAAATATTAAATATTAAATATTAAATATTAAATATTAAATATTAAATATTAAATATTAAATATTAAATATTAAATATTAAATATTAAATATTAAATATTAAATATTAAATATTAAATATTAAATATTAAATATTAAATATTAAATATTAAATATTAAATATTAAATATTAAATATTAAATATTAAATATTAAATATTAAATATTAAATATTAAATATTAAATATTAAATATTAAATATTAAATATTAAATATTAAATATTAAATATTAAATATTAAATATTAAATATTAAATATTAAATATTAAATATTAAATATTAAATATTAAATATTAAATATTAAATATTAAATATTAAATATTAAATATTAAATATTAAATATTAAATATTAAATATTAAATATTAAATATTAAATATTAAATATTAAATATTAAATATTAAATATTAAATATTAAATATTAAATATTAAATATTAAATATTAAATATTAAATATTAAATATTAAATATTAAATATTAAATATTAAATATTAAATATTAAATATTAAATATTAAATATTAAATATTAAATATTAAATATTAAATATTAAATATTAAATATTAAATATTAAATATTAAATATTAAATATTAAATATTAAATATTAAATATTAAATATTAAATATTAAATATTAAATATTAAATATTAAATATTAAATATTAAATATTAAATATTAAATATTAAATATTAAATATTAAATATTAAATATTAAATATTAAATATTAAATATTAAATATTAAATATTAAATATTAAATATTAAATATTAAATATTAAATATTAAATATTAAATATTAAATATTAAATATTAAATATTAAATATTAAATATTAAATATTAAATATTAAATATTAAATATTAAATATTAAATATTAAATATTAAATATTAAATATTAAATATTAAATATTAAATATTAAATATTAAATATTAAATATTAAATATTAAATATTAAATATTAAATATTAAATATTAAATATTAAATATTAAATATTAAATATTAAATATTAAATATTAAATATTAAATATTAAATATTAAATATTAAATATTAAATATTAAATATTAAATATTAAATATTAAATATTAAATATTAAATATTAAATATTAAATATTAAATATTAAATATTAAATATTAAATATTAAATATTAAATATTAAATATTAAATATTAAATATTAAATATTAAATATTAAATATTAAATATTAAATATTAAATATTAAATATTAAATATTAAATATTAAATATTAAATATTAAATATTAAATATTAAATATTAAATATTAAATATTAAATATTAAATATTAAATATTAAATATTAAATATTAAATATTAAATATTAAATATTAAATATTAAATATTAAATATTAAATATTAAATATTAAATATTAAATATTAAATATTAAATATTAAATATTAAATATTAAATATTAAATATTAAATATTAAATATTAAATATTAAATATTAAATATTAAATATTAAATATTAAATATTAAATATTAAATATTAAATATTAAATATTAAATATTAAATATTAAATATTAAATATTAAATATTAAATATTAAATATTAAATATTAAATATTAAATATTAAATATTAAATATTAAATATTAAATATTAAATATTAAATATTAAATATTAAATATTAAATATTAAATATTAAATATTAAATATTAAATATTAAATATTAAATATTAAATATTAAATATTAAATATTAAATATTAAATATTAAATATTAAATATTAAATATTAAATATTAAATATTAAATATTAAATATTAAATATTAAATATTAAATATTAAATATTAAATATTAAATATTAAATATTAAATATTAAATATTAAATATTAAATATTAAATATTAAATATTAAATATTAAATATTAAATATTAAATATTAAATATTAAATATTAAATATTAAATATTAAATATTAAATATTAAATATTAAATATTAAATATTAAATATTAAATATTAAATATTAAATATTAAATATTAAATATTAAATATTAAATATTAAATATTAAATATTAAATATTAAATATTAAATATTAAATATTAAATATTAAATATTAAATATTAAATATTAAATATTAAATATTAAATATTAAATATTAAATATTAAATATTAAATATTAAATATTAAATATTAAATATTAAATATTAAATATTAAATATTAAATATTAAATATTAAATATTAAATATTAAATATTAAATATTAAATATTAAATATTAAATATTAAATATTAAATATTAAATATTAAATATTAAATATTAAATATTAAATATTAAATATTAAATATTAAATATTAAATATTAAATATTAAATATTAAATATTAAATATTAAATATTAAATATTAAATATTAAATATTAAATATTAAATATTAAATATTAAATATTAAATATTAAATATTAAATATTAAATATTAAATATTAAATATTAAATATTAAATATTAAATATTAAATATTAAATATTAAATATTAAATATTAAATATTAAATATTAAATATTAAATATTAAATATTAAATATTAAATATTAAATATTAAATATTAAATATTAAATATTAAATATTAAATATTAAATATTAAATATTAAATATTAAATATTAAATATTAAATATTAAATATTAAATATTAAATATTAAATATTAAATATTAAATATTAAATATTAAATATTAAATATTAAATATTAAATATTAAATATTAAATATTAAATATTAAATATTAAATATTAAATATTAAATATTAAATATAAAATATAAAATATTAAATATTAAATATTAAATATTAAATATTAAATATTAAATATTAAATATTAAATATTAAATATTAAATATTAAATATTAAATATTAAATATTAAATATTAAATATTAAATATTAAATATTAAATATTAAATATTAAATATTAAATATTAAATATTAAATATTAAATATTAAATATTAAATATTAAATATTAAATATTAAATATTAAATATTAAATATTAAATATTAAATATTAAATATTAAATTATGACAATACGAGTGGGTTATGAGTTTCGGAAATTTAAGTGGGCGTATAAGTTACGACAACACGTATTCGTAAAATGAGATTGACAACACGTTAATGCCAAGGATTGTCTCTGTTTGCACCTTCTACCACTTTCCCATTCCCAACGGTATATAAACGAATCATTGACATCCATTTGGGTGTTGGAAAACTTTTCCGACATTTTCTTTGACTTTGCCTTCATTTTCTTTTGTATACGTGTCACCACAATTCTCATTTCCTTTATTGATTAAAGTTTTTTTGCTGCCTACCATTAAAGCCCGGTTAGTGGGAAAAAACTGTTGCATTCACAAACTTTGAGAGCGTCGAGGCGAAAAAAACAGAATTGCAAAACGAAGAAGACAACAACCAACGATGACCAAGTCAAAACGTCACATAGAAAAACCAGCAAACATTAGAGCCATCAATAAAATGACAGGAAAGAAAAGCAAAGAAGAAGTAGAAAAAACATGATTTTCAACAGGTGCGTCCATTACGGTCAAATCAAGTTTCCATATTTTAAGAGGTACTAATACACAGCCATCCAAGTGGGGGCTAAGTGTGCGTGCTATGGTCTCTCGGGGAACCCAAACAGAAGGTGGTGGTTAGCATACTCTCACACATGAACAGCTTCTTATTGACACTAAGTGTCCAGCAATTTTTTCTATTTTTTTCCAATAAACTTCTAAAGTGGGCCTGAAACGGAGAAGTAGAAGCCGAAGTAGTTGTGTGGCCAAAGTATTTTTGCATTTGAATTTCTTGTTTCTAATGGCTGAAAAAAAATCAGCAAACTCAGCAGAAAAAAACCAAAAGCCATCCAAGGCATTCATTGTTGATTTGATTGCTTGGCTGCCTGCCTGCCTGGCCTGGCAGTTGGGTGTTTGCAATTCAGCCACTTGGATTTCCATGACATGGTTGGTGTTATTGGCATGATAGTGTGTGGGGCTACAATTTTCTGCCATGTTTGTTCGTTCGTTCGTTTGTTCTATTTTTGTTGTCTGGTGTCATTTGAGTCCAGTTTTATCACGTTTTCAGATTATTGACACTTAAATAATTTTCTGTTTCTGATATCACGACGTTTTTGCTGCCACCACTCGACTGCTATTCTCTACAATAATGACTGCAAGGGTGTGGTGTCCAGGGAAAGAGAGACTGGTTGACTGCTGGGTAATATATGCCATATCTTTGATATTTCTCCAAGTTAATATCGCCATGGATGGCTGCTGCTGACTGCCATTGATTCCACAACTTGGTTGCTGTCACAAAAGACAATTTTAAAGATAATCTCTCTGTGTAATGACATTTTCCACACTCAGAGGCTGATATGCAGTTTTTCATACATACACAAAAAGTAACGTTAATTTTTTTACCATTATTATTTTCGATTGTTTGTATATTTTTATTGTGGAAAACATTTCAAACAATTATGTGGCTGGTGGAATTCAAGTCAAGGTCTTTTTTATTGGTGGAAATTTAGAAACATTTGGTTGGACAAAGTGCAGTGGAAGAACACAAAAAAAAATTCATAATAAATTATAAGTCTCTTTCTATAATTTTTTCTAAAATAGAATAGAAGACCTATTTTCGAGGGCTTCTCTACATTATAGAGGAGCCCTGATGAGATGTACAAAGTTTTAGAGCAACATGGTGCGTATAAGTGTTGACATAAATTATACGCCTCCGCTAAATTCATGCAAATGGATTAATACAGCAACAATTTTATTAATCTAATTTTGATAGTCAGTACTGATTGTTAGGTAGTCCTCAAACCCAATTTTTTACTAAAGAATGTCAATAAAGAATTACAAAAAATAATTTACAATGCCCCTTTTGAGCAATAAATTAGAGCGACAGTATTTGAAGTTCGCAAAAACTAGGGATGCGTATGATTAGTGTCACTACGTATACGCACTATTGACCCGAACAAAATTTCAAGGGCTTAGAAAAATTCATGAGATGTTTTTCTATTTTAATTAATTAAAGATGGACCATACATTAAAGTTATGAAGGTCCCTTACAAAGTATTTTCAAGAAAGTATTCCTGGATTGTTTGGAAAATTCTATATACCTTCATATACCCGTTCTACTTCATTAGATCATTCATAAAATATGCATATTAACCCTACCATAGAAGAACTCTCAAAAATCCCATATTTCAGATATGTAAGTCAGTAAAAGCCGCCATCATCATAGAGGATTTCCGCGGATGTTCTCCTCATCATAGAGTACCTTAAAAGAGTCTCTCTATACCATAAATGGCATCTTTAGAATAAAGGTCCTCTGTTTCAAAATACACGTCTGATCATATCTATAGAGGCCCTTTTTATCAAAGCATATCTTAAAATATATTAACCATTTCATAGAAGACCTCCCAAGAGGTCCTTAACATCAGAAAAAGTTCTCTATAAAGACGTCTCCATTAAACCTCAGCAGATGCTCTCTATAGCTCAGACAAGACGTATAAAAGTCCTCGGTTTAAAAATATACAAAACAGGTTACTTCTTTGTCAATCTATGCTGATTATTATAACGACAACCGATTTGTTTTTAAAATGTTAGAAAAATGATTTCTGTCCGAAACAGTCCTTCAAGTCTTCAACCATACACACTTGGTCCTCAAATGAGTAAACATCCCGTGATCCTTACTTTAAGCTTGCAAAAGTCCAACAAAGGAAAAGTCCTTCTATCCATAAATCACTACAAATTCCACCATCAGTACTTGAAGTTTTCAAAAGTCTACGATCACTCCTTAAAACCTTTAAAGGTCAACGATGTGACTTTGAAGTCTTCAATTGTAAACGGTCAAAAGTTTTTCAGTCCTCAAAAGAAGACGATGAAAGTCCTGCAGTAAAAATTTCAGTATCTATCCTTCAAATCTTCAAAAGTCCACGATCCGTAGTTGAATTCGCCCGCAATCAGTCGCTAAAGACTACGATCAGTTCTTGAGCTTTTAAAAGTTCTTAAGCCTTAGAAGTCTTCAAAAGTTCACGATCAGTTTTCGAAGTTTTTTAAACTCCACGATCAGTTCCTGAGGTTTTTTAAACTCCACTATCAGTTCTTGAAGTCTTTAAAATCCACTTCAGTCCTTTGACGTCTTCAAAAGTCCACGATCAAAAATATTTCAGTTCTTCAAAAGTAAACGATTAGGTCTTGAAGTCTTCAGAAGTCCACAATCAAAAATCTTTTAGTCCTTTGGAGTTTTTTTTTAGATTTCTCGATCAGTTCTTGAAGTCTTTAAAAGTCCACTTCAGTCCTTTGATGTCTTCAAAAGTCCACGATCAGTTCTTGAAGTCCTCAAAAGTCCACGATCAAAAATCTTTTAGTCGTTTGAAGTCTTCAAAAGTTCACGATTAGTTTTTGAAGTCTTAAACTCCATGACCAGTTCTTGAAGTCTTCGAAAGTCCATGATCAGTTCTTGAAGTCTTTAAAAGTCCACGATCAGTTCTTGAAGTCTTCAAAAGTCCACGATCAGTTCTTGAAGTCTTCAAAATTCCACGATCAAAAATCGTTCAGTCCTTTGAAGTCTATAAAAGTCCAAGATCAGTTCTTGAAGTTCTCAAAAGTCCACGATCAAAAATCTTTCAGCACTTTGATGTCTTTAAAAGTCCACGATCAGTTCTTGAAGCCTTCAAAAGTCCAAGATCAAAAATCTTTTAGTCGTTTGAAGTCTTCAAAAGTTCACGACCAGTTCTTGAAGTCTTCTAAAGTCCATGATCTGTTCTTGAAGTCTTCAAAAGTCCACGATCAGTTAAGGAGATCTTCGAAAGTGTACGATCAGTTCTTGAAATCTTCAAACGTCCACGATCAGTTCTTGAAGTCTTCAAAAGTCCACGATCAAAAGTCTTTCGGTCCTTTGAAGTCTATAAAAGTCCACGATCAGTTCTTGAAGTCCTCAAAAGTTCACGATTAAAAATCTTTCAGCACTTTGAAGTCTTCAAAAGTTCACGATCAGTTCTTGAAATCTTTAAAAGCACATGATCAACAATTTATTAGTCCTTTGAAGTCTCCAAAAGTTAACGATCAGTTATTGAAGTCTTCAAAAGTCCACGATCAGTACTTGAAATATTCAAAAGTCCACGATCAAAAGTCTTTCAGTCCTTTGAAGTCTATAAAAGTACACGATCAGTTCTTGAAGTCCTCAAAAGTCCACGATCAAAAATCTTTCAGCACTTTGAAGTCTTCAAAAGTTCACGATCCGTTCTTGAAGTCTTTTAAACTTCACGACCAGTTCTTGAAGTCTTCAAAAGTCCAAGATCAGCTTTTTTATGTCTTCAAAAGTCCACGATCAAAAATTTTTCAGCACTTGAAGTTTTCAAAAATCCACGATCAAAAGTCTTTCAGTTCTTTGAAGTCTTTAGAAGTACACGATCAGTTCTTGAAATCTTTACAAGTCCACGATCATTTCTTGATGTCTTTAAAAGTCCGCGATCAAAAGTCTTTCAGTCCTTTGAAGTCTTCAGAAGTCCATAAACAGTTCTTGAAGTTTTTATATGTCCACGATCAGTTCTTGAAGTCTTTAAAAGTCAAAGATCAATTCTTGAAGTCATCAAAAGTCCACGATCAAACATCTTTTAATCATTTGTAGTCTTTAAAGGTCCACGATCAATTCTTGAAGTCTTTAAATGTCGAAGACTAGCCCTTGCAGTCTTCAAAAGTCCACAAAAAGTCAGAGTAATCAAGATCGAGTATTCAAGTATTAGAAATTTCTACAATAAAGAAAGGATCAATCCTTAAGTCCTAATAAAGACCACAATCAGTTGTCAAAAAGATCAGTCCACACGCAGAGTGCCCCAGGATTTTTGGTATTGAAAATGAACAATATCGGTCCACATTTTGATGTAGTCCTCTCAGAACGATACCTCCCGATTTTGGGTATTTTCAGGGTTTCAGCGATATCATCTTACCAAAATTGTACCACGATTTTATTTACCCCCATAGAACGGTCCCACCCGATTTTCGGTATTTTCAAGGCAACGGTATTCTTCAATACTGCAGTTACCTGTAGTGCGATTCTCTAACTCATTTTTTGAGTTACCGACAAAAATCGGTAAAATTAAAACGCAAAATTATGAATGAAAAGTTAAAAAATAGTTGACAACACTCTTGCTATCGGTAGAACTTTACGACTGCTTTTTATTCGTCGCTAACTTACCGAAAAACATCGGTAATTACCGAAATAATAAGCATTTTAATTTTACCGACAATTGTCGGTAACTCAAAAAATTAATTAGAGAATCGCACTACTGGGGCGTATACGTGTTGCCATAAATTATACGACCTCCCATAACTTATACAAATTAGTTAATAACGTCATAAATCTACGATTCTAGTGGTGATTGAATATCGAAAATATTTTTAAGATTATCTGCAGCTTGGAGGATTTTTTTTTATAAAGGAAGGGTAGAGTTTATGTCTCCTTCCTTCTTAGAGATGCACTTGTTGTAGTTATCTCTGACATTAATGCTGCTATAGATTTATCTATCTAGGTAACGTGAATAGGAAAGCCTAATGATCTAGTGATAGGTGTTCACTGAGGCCTGCGATAAGGGGAGGGACCTGTATAAGGCCTCTCGCATATATATTAGAACAAAACAATGGTTTTCTCTAGTGTATATGACGTCTATAAATATATTCTCTAAATTAATCCGACGAATAGCTTCTTTATTGTGAGGGACTGTTGTGGAAGTATTTTCTGTTCGTGCCGACATCTTCTTCAATAGTGGGTGTTACATGGCGCGTATACGTATTGTCATAAATTATACGACCCCCCATAACTTATGCAAATCGGTTGATAACTTCAATAAATCAACGATTCTAGCAGTGATTAAATATCGCAAATATTTTTAAGATAATCAGTTCGGAGGATTTTTTTTTCTATAAAGTAAAAAAAATAAAGAACTGTACATAGCTCCCCTGTAAACAACTGTACATAGCTCCTGTGTAACATAAAAGACCTCCACATAGCTCCTCTCTAACAATCCTCTGTAAAAGAGAAGACTTCTATAGTGCTGCTCCGTAACATTTAATAACATTTTGACTCTATAGAGCTTTTCTGTAACATTTAAGACCTCTATAGAGATCCTCTGTAACATTAAAGACCTCTGTTAAGTTCCTCTGTAACATAAAGGACATCTACAGAGTTCCTCTGTGATATAAAAGTCCTCTGTAGACTTCCTCTGTAACATTAAAGAGCTCTATAGAACTCCCCCGTAACATTAAAGACCCTATAAAGTTCCTCTCTAACATAAAAGTCCTCTACAGAGCTCTTCTGTAACATTAAATATACTTATAGAGCTCATCAGTAACATAAAGGACCTCTACAGAGCTTCTCTGTAATATAAAAGACGTCTAAAGAGGTCATTTGTAACATAAAAAAGCTCTACAGAGCTCCTCTGTAACATTAAAGGCTTCTATAGCGCTTATCCATAACATTAACGACTTCTATAGAGCTTCTCTGTAACATTAAATACTTCTATAGAGCTTCTCTGCAATATTAAAGACCTCTATAGAGCTCCTCTGTAATATAAAAGACGTCTACAGAGCTCATCTGTAACATAAAATACCTCTACAGAGCTCCTCTGTAACACTAAAGACTTCTATAGGGCTTCTCTGTAACATTAAAGACCTCTACAGTGCTTCTCTGTAACATTAAAGACCTCTATAGAACGCCGCTGTAACATAAAATACTTCTACAGAGATCATCTGTAACATAAAATACATCTACAGATCTCTGCTGTGGTATAAGCTACCTCTACAGAACCCCTCTGTAACAACAAAGACCTCTATAGTGCTTCTCTGTAACTTTAAAGACCTTTATAGAACTCCTCTGTAATATAAAATACTTCTACAGAGATCATCTGTAACATAAAATACCTTTACAGAGCTTCTCTGTAAGATTAAAGACTTATATAGAGCTTCTCTGTAACACTAAAGACCTCTATAGATCTTCTCTGTAACATAAAGGACCTCTACAGAGCTCCTCTGTAATATAAAAGACGTCTACAGAGCTCATCTGTAACATAAAATACCTCTATAGAGCTCTTATGTAACATTAAAGACTTCTATAGAGCTTTTCTGTAACATTAAAGGCCTCTATAGAGCTTCTCTGTAACATTAAAGACCTCTACAGAGATCTTCTGTAACATGAAAGACGCCTATAGAGCTCCTCTGTAGCATAAAATACCTCTACAGAGCCCCTCTGTAACATTAAAGATTTCTATAGAGCTTCTCTGTAACATTAAAAACCTCTATAGAGCTTCTCTGTAACATTAAAGACCTCTGTAGAACTCCTCTGTAACATAAAATACTTCTACAGAGATCATCTGTAACATAAAATACCTCTACAGAGCTTCTCTGTAACATTAAAGACTTCTATAGAGCTCTCTGTAGCATTAAAGACCTCTATTGAGCTTCTCTGTAACATTAAATACCTCTACAGAGATCTTCTGTGACATAAAAGACTTCTATAGAGCTCTTCTGTAGCATAAAATATCTCTAGAGAGCCCCTCTGTAACATTAAAGATTTCTATAGAGCTTCTCTGTAACATTAAATACCTCTATAGAGCTTCTCTGTAACATTAAAGACATCTATAGAACTCCTCTGTAAGATAAAATACTTCTACAGAGATCATCTGTAACATCAAATATGTCTACAGAGCTTCTCTGTAACATTAAAGACTTCTATAGAGCCCCTCTGCAACATTAAAGACTTCTATAGAGCTTCTCTGTAACATTAAAGACCTCTATAGAACTTCTCTGTAACATAAAATACTTCTACAGAGATCATCTGTAACATAAAATATATCTACAGAGCTCTGATGTAACATAAAATACCTCTACAGAGCTTTTCTAAAGACTTCTATAGAGCTTCGCTGTAACATTAAAGACCTCTATTGATCTTCTCTGTAAAATTAAATACCTCTACAGAGATCTTCTGTAACATAAAAGACTTCTATAGAGCTCTTCTGTAGCATAATATACCTCTACAGAGCCCCTCTGTAACATGAATGGCCTCTATTGACCTTCTATGTAACATAAAATACCACTACAGTGCTCCCCTGTAATATTAAAAGCCTTTATAGAGCTTCTCTGTGAAATAAAAATCCTCTATAGACCTCCTCTGTAAAATTAAAGACTTGTATAAAATTCCGCTGTAACAAAAAATGCCTCTACAGAGCTCTTCCGTAGCATTAAAAAATCTATAGAGCTCTTCAATAACATGAAGGACTTCCTTTGAAACATAAAATACCTCTACAGAGCTACTTTGTACCATTAAAGATCTCTAAAGAGCTTCTCTGTACCAAATGAGACCACCTCCCCAGCAAAAAATACTCATTACAAATCCCTCTATTAACCCATTATTTCAACAAGGACATGTCGCGTGAAATAAGTAGTTAAGCCACTTGAGTAGATGGCCACTTAAATAAGTACTTTAAAAGGTAGTTACTAAAAGTCACGACTACTTATTTAACTACTTATTTAAGTGGACAAAAATAACGACATATTTCACGCGACATGCCCTTGTTAAAATAATGGGTTAGTAGGGGGTTTTGTAATGGGTATTTTTGCTGGGTCTACCGAGCTAAATCTACGATTTCAGCGGTGATTGGTAATGGAAAATATTTTAAGATTATCCGCAGCTCGAAGGAGTTTTTTTTTAACAATAACTTAGATCCCCCTCAAAAATCCCCCACAAAAGCCTGTCATAAAATCTTAAAAATAATAATTTCAAAACTATTTGATCTTTGACACCCCACCCCATTCGCCTTGTTCAAACAAGCAAATTTCCGACCAGCTGAACGAAGTTTAAACAGTTGTTTACAAGACTCGAAATTATTAAACATTTCATTGTTGTTGGTTGTGTTTTTTAGGCAAATGACGACGACAAATGTTATGTCTTGACAACGAATGTGATCGTGATTGGATTATAAAATATGTTTCTTTTTTCAATAACTGCAGAACATTTTATTGTGTCAATATGTAAATTATGCTTAAGAATGGCAGCAGCAACAGCTCGACCTAAACAAGCAACAGGAAATGTATGGTCGAATGTAATTTACAGCTTTTCTAGCACCAACACCGCCGCCATCACCTTCTTTCACTCCTCCACCACCTTCATTGGTAGAGATATTAAAATACATTCTTGTTGCCATAATGCACTAACGTTTGTTGTTAGCTTGTCCGACACATGCAAATATTGTTGGTTGGCTGGATGACTGACTGGCTGCTTGGTTCCAAAACCATAAAACAACAATTATAATCAGAACTCTCTGAAACAGGTATTTGCTTGACGTTTAATTGTACTGTTCTTGTAATTGTTGTACATACATAAATTTGAGGTGAGTTTAGAACAAGAATTTTTGCAATAATTTCAAACTATGGCACACCAGCAGAACACCATCAGGGACACACCTTGCTCTCTAACACCATATGTACTCATGTTAGCTTGCCAAACAAGAGACCCCCACCACCAATCGAATCTGTTCTAATACAGATTGGAATGTTTGTAAGAGGGAGAGGAGAAGAGGTTTCATTGGTTGTTGCACAACAACTTAAAATAGTGGGTATTTTTTGGTTTATAAGAAAGGAATGTTGATATGAGACGGCGTGGTATTGGTGGCTAACAATTTAAGAATAACTCAGATAGTAAAATTTTTTAAGGACGGGAGGAAGGTGGTGGTTGGCAAATGGTGTTGTTAAACAAAGGTTTAAGTCTGAAAAAATTGTTTTTGTAGGAAAAACATTTCAGACATTTCTACTCTGTAACATAAATGTCCTCCGCAGAGCTCCTCTGTAACATAAAGGACCTCTAGACAGGTGCTCTCTAACATAAAATACCTATGGAGCTCCTCTGTAATATTAAAAAACCCTACAAAACCTCTGTAGAGCTCCTTTGGATCATAAAATACCTGTATAGAGATGCTCTGTAACATTTAAGACTTTTATAGAGCTCCTCTGTAACAAAAAAAAAAAAAAAACTTTTATAAACTTCTCTGTAACATAAAAGACCTCTAACATAAAATACCTCTATGGAGCTCCTCTGTAATATTAAAGAACCCTACAGAGCTCCTCTGGAACATAAAACAACTCTACAAAGCTCTTCTGTAACATTGAAGACCTCTATGAAACTCGTCTGTTACATTAAATACCTGTGTAGTGCACTTATGCAACGTTAAAGACCTTTCTAGAGCTCCTCTGTAACAATAACAACATCTATAGAGCATAACATATAGGACGTGTGCAATAATGGACTTCTTCAAACCCCCTTTGTAACATAACATACCTCCCCTGGAACATTAAAGACCTCTACAGGTTTCTTCTTTAACATAAAAGACGTCACTCCACTGTAGCATAAAAGACCTCTCTAGAGGTACGCTGTAACATAAAATACCTCTAGAAAGCTCCTTTGTAACATAAAAGAACTATACAGACCTATACAGAATTCTGTAACTTAAAGAACTACTAAAAAGAGCTCCTCTGTAAAATTTGAGACCTCTATAGAGCTCCTCAGTAAGATAAAAGACCTCTAAAGAGCTCCTCAGTAAGGACCTCTACAGAGTTCCTCTGTAACATAAAATACCTCTACAGGGTTCTTATGTAACATTAAATACCTCTATGGAGCTCCCCTGTAACATAAAACGCCTCTTTAGAGATTCTCTGTAACATTAAAGACCTTTATAGGGCTCTTCTATAACATGAATGACCTCTATAAAGCTCCTCAGTATGATGAAAGAAATCTACGCAGCTCTTATGAAACGCTAAGGACTTCTACAGAGCCCCTCTGTAACATAAAATACCTCTACAGGGTTCTTCTGTAACATAAAAGACCTGTACAGAGGTGCTCTATTATATTAAATACCTCTATAGAGTACTTCTGTAAGATTAAAGACCTCTATAGAGCTCCTCTGTAACATAAAAGACCTCTTTAGAGATCCGTTGTAACATAAAAGGCCCCTATAGATCTGCTCTGTAACACTATATACATTTATAGAGCTCCTCTATGGCATAGTATAACTCTACAGAGCTCCTCTGTAACATTAAAGACCTCTATAGAGTTCCTCTGAACTCTATAGAGTTCCTCCACTGTAAAGTTAAACATCTCTATAGAGCTCATCTGTAACATAAAATACCTATACAGAGCTCTTCTGTAACATGGATGACCTCTATAGAGTTCCTCTGTACCATGTTTTTAAGGACTGGAGGAGGAGGTGGGTGGCAAATTGTGTTGTTAAGCAAAAGTTAATTGAATCTGAAAGAATTGTTTTTGTAGAAAGTCAATTCTGACATTTCGTTTTTATAGCAAATAGAACATCCGTTTTCTTTTAGAATATTTTTCTGCAGACCCGTGCTGAAATAGAGATTTGTAGTGTTCCATAAAGGGTATATGTATTGTCATCAGTTATACGACCTCCTCCAACTAATATAAATCTGTTCATAAAGTCACCAATTCTACGTTCCTATCGATAATAGTCAACATCCATAGACTTATGAATGTGTAGACGAAGAAATCCTCTCAGTCAAATTCTCTCACTCAATGAGAATTGAGTCAGTTTACGAGAAGTTTTAAGTTTTAAAAGTTTTAAAATGGCAATAACTATGAATTTTTAAACTATTTTTGATGGTAAAAGACAATATGTGGGTAGTATTTGGCTGGATCTACACCCTCATATAAAAAAAATCAAAAAAATCTTGCAATTTACCCAAAAATAAAATGCAATTGAATGAACACACAGCATATTGGTTGTAAGAGCGACCCCTACAAAAAACAAGCACGCAACAATTTCTCTGTCTATTCTTTTATTTGCCTATGGGTATATCAATAATATTTTTAAGATCGGAGGTATATTTTCTATAAAATATGACCTCAATTTATGTCTCCTCAGATATGGACAATCTCCTTCAAGGTATTCTGTAATTTAGGAGATGTCCAAAGAGACTATATGACCTTTGTGGAGGTGAATGGACTTTTGAAAATTATCCACAGGTCGGTATTTTTTAAGAAAGTCTCACTCTATGTTTTCTCTAATACAGAGATTATACAATATGTTTTGAGGCGATATGAAAATGGTAGAGGTTATGAACCACTTTTTCCTAAGTTTTATGTCATAAAATCCCATGTCGAAGGGTTGTAGAGCTCCGTGGTGCGTATACGAATTGTCATAAATTATACGCCATCGTATACAACCTTTGTAAATCGGTCAATAATTCCACTATTGTAAAGAAAACTGAATTTAATTATCTCAGGATTTTTTTCTAAAAAAATAATTGTAAATTTTAATAAATTAAAAATTGTTCTTTTTAACGTTTTCCCCTTTCATTATATCCCTGCACCTACACTCCTTTAATTCATGCCTTTGAACTTTCAACCTTACACCCATTAATAATTTCTTATTGTTTTCAACTATTTGTTTTATTCTTATCACCCACGGCTTAATGTCTATGAACTCTTCTTTAACATTTCTACAAGTTGTATTGACTCTCTTGCTGTTGTTGTTGCCTGTTGCTTTAGCTGGCTTCTGCCTTCATTGTTGTGCTTTAAAAGTGTCAATAACTTTCCACCACACACACAATCAAAAGGGTAATGAAATGAAAATGGCAATGTTTTATTAAAAATGCTAAGATGACATTGACATTTAGAGGAAAACAAAAGACTAGCAAATATATGGTAACATACATATATACATATATGTATGTATAAAATATCAAGAGAAAGAATAAAAAACAACATCCACGAATAGAACAAAATATAAAGCGAACAATATGGAGAAAGCAACTACTACCACAAGGTCACAAATTTGTTCCATTAAGGACAATGGTATAAAGTAACAAAGAACAAATCAATGATTGCGCGATAGCAATGCTAAAGAGTTTAGAGATTCTATATAACATAAAATGCCCCTATGGAGCTCCTCTGTAATATTAAAGACCTTTACAGGGCTCTTCTATAACATGAATGACCTCTATAGAGCTCCTCAGTAAGATAAAATGCCCCTACACAGCTCTAATGAAACATTAAGGAACTCTACGGAGCCCCTCTGTAAAATAAAATACCTCTTCAGGGTTATTCTGTAACATTAAAAACCTCTATGGAGCTCCTCTGTAACATTAAAGACGTCTATACACCTTCTCTGTAATATTAAAGTCCTCCACATAGCACATCTGTAGCATAATAGGCCTCTGCAGAGGTCCTCTGTAGCAAAACAGACCTCTACAGAGCTTCTCTGCAACATTAAAGACCTCTACAGAGCTCCTCTGTTACATAACAGACTTCTACAGAGCTCCTTTGTAAAACAAAATGCCTCTACATAGAACCTCTACAAGATAACAGGCCTCTACCGAGCTCCTCTTTAACTTAAATGACCTCTGCAGAGCTCCTCTGTAACATAACAGACCTCTACAGAGCTTCTCTGCAACATTAAAGACCTCTATAGAGCTCCTATGTAACATAACAGACCTCTACAGAGCTCCCCTGTAGAATAAAAGACCTCTACATTGCACCTCTGCAACATAATAGGCCTCTACCGAGCTCGTCTGTAACATAAAAGACCTCTGCAGAGCTCCTCTGTAACATAAAAGACCTCTACAGAGTTCCTCTGTAACATAACAGAATTCTGCAGAGCTCCTCTGTAAAATAAAATGCCTCTACATAGAACATCTACAGAACTCCCCTGTAACATAAAAAACCTCTGCAGAGCTCCTCTGTAACATAAAAGAACTCTACAGAACTCCTCTGTAACAATAAATACCTCTATACCTCTGTAGAGCTCCTCCGTAACATAACAGACCTCTACCGAGCTTCTCTGTAACATAAAAGACCTCTGCAGAGCTCTTCTGTAACATTAAAGGCCTCTATAGAGTTCCTCTGTAACATAACAGACATCTACAGAGCTCCTCTGTAACATTAAAAACTGCTTTAGAACACTTCTGTAGCATTAAAGACCTCTATGGAGCTTCTCTGTAAAATAACAGACCTCTACAGAGATTCTAAAGATCTCTACAGAGCTCCTCTGTAATATAACAGACTTCTACAGAGCTTCTTAGTAAAACAAAATGCCTCTACTTAGAACCTCTGCAACATAACAGGCCTCTACCGAGCTCCTCTGCAACCTAAAATACCTCTGCAGAGCTCCTCTTTAACATAAAAGACCTCTACAGAGCTCCTCTGTAACAAAACAGACCTCTACAGAGCTTCTCTGCAACATTAAAGATCTCTACAGAGCTCCTTTGGAAAACAAAATGCCTCTACATAGAACCTCTGCAACACAACAGGCCTCTACCAAGCTCCTCTTTAACTTAAATGACCTCTGCAGAACTCCTCTGTAACGAAACAGACCTCTACAGAGCTTCTCTGCAACATTAAAGACCTCTATAGAGCTCCTATGTAACATAACAGACCTCTACAGAGCTCCCCTGTAGAATAAAAGACCTCTACATTGCACCTCTGCAGCAAATAGACCTCTACCGAGCTCCTCTGTAACACAAAATACCTCTGCAGAGCTCCTCTGTAACATAACAGACATCTACAGAGCTCCTCTGTAAGATAACAGACTTCTACAGAGCTCCTCTGTAAAATAAAATGCCTCTACATAGAACATCTGCAACATAACAGGCCTCTACCGAGCTCCTCTTTGACTTAAATGACCTCTGCAGAGCTCTTCTGTAACATAAGAGACCTCTACAGAGCTTCTCTGCAACATTAAAGATCTCTACAGAGCTCCTTTGGAAAACAAAATGCCTCTACATAGAACCTCTGCATCATAACAGGTATCTACCGAGCTCCTCTGCAACATAAAAGACCTCTGCAGAGCTCCTCTGTAACATAACAGACCTCTACAGAGATTCTCTGCAACATTAAAGACATCTACAGAGCTCCTCTGTAACATAAAAGAACTCTATAGAGCTCCTCTGTAACATTAAGTACCTTACAGAGCTGTAACATAAAAACCTCTACAGAGCTCTTCGGTAACATAAAAGTCTTCGATATAAAATTGTGTCGTCGTAATAGGGGCTGCAAAGACAATCTGCTGCACTTTTGCGAAAACTGTTGACATTTTGTGGGTGAGGTACACGAAGCAGTGGATATAGCCAGAACATACCAAAAGCATTATAACGGTTAGGCAAATTTTGATCGTATCAACGGGAATATACACATTGAGACGTTCCCCCACAATAGTAAACCTTTACAGAGAGCTTCGAACATTTCACATTTTCCTATACTTCTCTTTTTAATACTATCTGCCCCTGTGTTGTTTAAAAATTAATTTATTCTATCACTTTTCAAAACATCGTCGTCACAACAGTGACCCGAGGGATTTGTTGTTACCTATAATTTTACCTGCTTTGTATCTGACTGACTGTTCGGATGTCTGTCTGTTTATTTATTTACTTTTTTTTCAATTCATCAGCATAAATTGTTGCTTTTGTTTCTGCCCCCCTTGTGTCTTCTCCCCTATTTTGAACATCACACTCACACAATCACACACGTACGCGCAATATGTGTCTTTCACCTTTTAGCCAAAAACAACAACAGTAGAAACAGAAGACGAATAAGAATTGGAGAAAATCCCAATCAAACAACCAACAATAACTACAGCAACAACAACAACGATAAAATGTTCTTAAACTAGTTTCACCACTTATTGTTTTTTGTTGCTGTTCCTTCTTTGTCTGTTTTTTCTTTCATACCTGACAAAACTACCTTGTACTGCTCCCTCCTGTATAATTCTTTACTTGTCGTTGGTGGGGATAACAGCAACAACAATAATAAGTAATGTGGACCTGAACCAGTAATTGCCACACCAACAACAACAACCACTACAACTGCTTGAAAACTACTACTATTTCTTTTCTTTCATCGTTTTGTTGTAGCTTCTGCTGCTGCCCGACAATTCGTCGTTTGTCTTATCTTACTTTGTTTTCTCCTTCGCACAATTGCCTTGTTTTAACACCTTTTTCTCGTTCGTCGTTATATGTTGTTCTGCTTCTTCTTTGTCTTGTTGATTCTGGCTGCTGGTGCTGGTCTGGCTGGATGTCTGCTGGAAAAAAATGTCGTATGTGTCCCAAAATTGGGAGAGAGGTCCCCACAATTAGTGACGCATAATTTTATTGGGAGGCAGAGATTAGCAAAAGAGAGAGTCTGAGATATTATCTGGATTTTTATGTTGAGAGAATTGCATATTCCCCAAAATCTCGCTGATTTTTTTTTGGCTCTCCCCTTTAAAAAGATGTGTAAATTTGGCAAAGAGACTACCACAGGGTTGGGAGCTTTAAATTGCAAGAAAAAAAATTCTTTAAAATCCAATAAAAATATTTTTAAAAAATCCACGATTATTATAAAAAATCCACGATTATTATAAAAAATATATTTAAAAAATCCATATTGATATTGTAAAAATATTTTTAAAAAATTCACGATTATTATTAAAATATTTTTAAAAAATTCACGATTATTATAAAAGTATTTTTAAAAAAATCCACGATTATTATAAAAATATTTTTAAAAAATCCACGATTATTACAAAAATATTTTTAAAAAATCCACGATTATTATAAAAATAGTTTTAAAAAATCCACGGTTATTATAAAAATATTTCTAAAAAATCCAGAATTATTAAAAAATATTTTTAAAAAACTCACAATTATTATAAAAATATTTTTAAAAAATCTACGATTATTCGAAAAATATTAAAAAAATCCGCGGTTATTCAAACATTTTGTTTTCAAAAATCCACGATTATTGAAAAATGTTTTAAAAAAATCACGATTATTATACAAATATTTTTGAAAAATACACGATCAATTTAAAAATATTTTTGAAAAATCCACTATCATTATAAAAATATTTTCAGAAATCCACTATTTTTAAAAATCACGATTATTGACAAATATTTTTCCAAATGCCATCAGACCACAAAACGTGGATTTTGAACAGAATATTTTCCAATGCCAATTTCACCACATAACGTGGATTTTTAAAGAACATTTTCAGGGGCCATTATAACGACATAACTTGGATTTTTTAAGAATATTTTCAAGCACCATTACAACAACATGGGTGCCACTGTGGTGCAATGGTATGCATAATCGCCCTACACACTGAAGACGTGGGTTCGATTTCCCAGCTAGGCAATATCAAACTTTTTACGGTGGTAAAATACCCCTCAGTAATGTTGGCGATATTTCCTGAGCATTTCAGCCCGTTTGAGATGTTTGTGGAACAAGTATATATAACAACAACATAAAGTGATTTTTTTAAGAATATTTTTAATGTCCGTGGATTTAATAAAAAAATATCTTTTTCAATAATCGTGGATTTTTTAAAAATATTTTTTCAATAATCGTGGATTTTTTAAAAATATTTTTTCAATAATCGTGGATTTTTTAAAAATATCTTTTCAACAATCGTGGATTTCTTAAAATATTTTTTTCAATAATCGTGGATTTCTTAAAAATATTTTTTTCAATAATCGTGGATTTTTTAAAAATATTTTTTTCAATAATCGTGGATTATTTAAAAATATTTTTTTCAATAATCGTGGATTATTTAAAAATATTTTTTTCAATAATCGTGGATTATTTAAAAATATTTTTTTCAATAATCGTGGATTATTTAAATATATTTTTTTCAATAATCGTGGATTATTTAAAAATATTTTTTTCAATAATCGCGGATTATTTAAAAATATTTTTTTCAATAATCGTGGATTATTTAAAAATATTTTTTTCAATAATCGTGGATTATTTAAAAATATTTTTTTCAATAATCGTGGATTATTTAAAAATATTTTTTTCAATAATCGTGGATTATTTAAAAATATTTTTTTCAATAATCGTGGATTATTTAAAAATATTTTTTTCAATAATCGTGGATTATTTAAAAATATTTTTTTCAATAATCGTGGATTATTTAAAAATATTTTTTTCAATAATCGTGGATTATTTAAAAATATTTTTTTCAATAATCGTGGATTATTTACAAATATTTTTTTCAATAATCGTGGATTATTTAAAAATATTTTTTTCAATAATCGTGGATTATTTAAAAATATTTTTTTCAATAATCGTGGATTATTTAAAAATATTTTTTTCAATAATCGTGGATTATTTAAAAATATTTTTTTTCAATAATCGTGGATTATTTAAAAATATTTTTTTCAATAATCGTGGATTATTTAAAAATATTTTTTTCAATAATTGTGGATTATTTAAAAATATTTTTTTCAATAATCGTGGATTATTTAAAAATATTTTTTTCAATAATCGTGGATTATTTAAAAATATTTTTTTCAATAATCGTGGATTATTTAAAAATATTTTTTTCAATAATCGTGGATTATTTAAAAATATTTTTTTCAATAATCGTGGATTATTTAAAAATATTTTTTTCAATAATCGTGGATTATTTAAAAATATTTTTTTCAATAATCGTGGATTATTTAAAAATATTTTTTTCAATAATCGTGGATTATTTAAAAATATTTTTTTCAATAATCGTGGATTTTTTAAAAATATTTTTTTTCAATAATCGTGGATTTTTTAAAAATATTTTTTTTCAATAATCGTGGATTTTTTAAAAATATTTTTTTTCAATAATCGTGGATTTTTTAAAAATATTTTTTTTCAATAATCGTGGATTTTTTAAAAATATTTTTTTTTCAATAATCGTGGATTTTTTAAAAATATTTTTTTTCAATAATCGTGGATTTTTTAAAAATATTTTTTTTCAATAATCGTGGATTTTTTAAAAATATTTTTTTTTCAATAATCGTGGATTTTTTAAAAATATTTTTTTTTCAATAATCGTGGATTTTTTAAAAATATTTTTTTTTCAATAATCGTGGATTTTTTAAAAATATTTTTTTTTCAATAATCGTGGATTTTTTAAAAATATTTTTTTTTCAATAATCGTGGATTTTTTAAAAATATTTTTTTTTCAATAATCGTGGATTTTTTAAAAATATTTTTTTTTCAATAATCGTGGATTTTTTAAAAATATTTTTTTTTCAATAATCGTGGATTTTTTAAAAATATTTTTTTTTCAATAACACTATGCAACACTGAAAATGCACACAGCTTCTAGTATGCATTTTTTGAAAGTACATATTTAGACTACAAAAACCCTAGTAGGGTTTTGTCCTGTCAGATCCAGTTCGGATTTTATGGCCTCATCTAAACCGGGCTAAATCTACACTTTTTTGCATTTAACAGGCCTTTATCTCAGAAACGAATAGGAATTTGGCCTTGCTGTCTTTGGTAATATTGTAGCCCTAAACTAGTAGAACTTATACTTTGAGATAACCACATAAGAAAAACTCCATATAGGGCATCAAAATCTATAAAATATAGAAAATTTTACATAATTGCTGAAATTGTGGTCAGTATCGGCTAAATTATTGGGAGTTGAACCAAGTCACCTTTTGCAAAAATCTTCCAAATAAAGTTCTCAACAATTCTTTAGAACATTCTGAAACTCTAAAATGCTTACTTCATGTTGTTTCAGCGGTTTTTGCATCATATCTTTTACAACACGTATTTCGAACACAGTTCACACCAACAGTTTATTCTCGCATTTGGGATTTCACTACATTATTGACATTTTTATTAAATCGTCGTTGAAAAATGTACTGAGAACAACGGCATAGAGACATTTAACAACAATGACACGTTCTGAAGAGTTGTGTATTACATTCCAGGGAATATTTTTCCAAATGAAAATATTCAGAAAAAATTAACGGTTTTGTATAAAAATTGTGGAATTTTTGCATATATTTTGAAATTTGAGGCAATAAAAGTAGTAAAGTAAAATCCGCGCTGTATCTGACACAACAAAACCCAACTAGGGTTTCTTGTCGTTTGGGTCTGTACTTTCAAAAAATCCTCAGTTCGAATTGTTTGCACAAGATCATCTTAAAATGTTGCACAGTGTAATCGTGGATTTTTTAAAAATATTTTTTTTTCATTAATCGTTGGTTTTTAAAAACATTTTTCAAACGGTGGATTTTTTAAAAATATTTTTTCAAGTCGTGGATTTTTTAAAAATAATTTTTAAATAATCGTGGATTTTTTAAAAATATTTTTTTTTCATTAATCGTTGGTTTTTAAAAATATTTTCAGTTCTGCACAGACCTTTCAAGCGAACACACGTGTCATAGTTGCGAACGGTTGAACAATTCAACGAAAAACAGTCTCTCAGTTATAAAAAAAACTCTTGTTTTGTAACCGAATCTATCCGCTCTCATTGAACTCTGTCGCGGTTCGGTTTTTTATAAAACGCCCAAATCTTTAATTTTTCTATGGCCCCGGGGGCCAAAACTAAGGGCAGGAGGGGGAGACCTCCTAATGCTCTAAAGAGTCAAAAAGCTTCAAGGCCTTTACGTGATCAGTCCTTGTTCAATTGGGCAAGTACTTCAAATCGATTTAGTGCTTTAGCTGATGAAAATGAAATGGATGCAACTCCGGAATCTAACATCATCAATGTACAACAATCAAAGCCTCCACCAATTGTTGTGGATGCGAAAAAGCCTCTAAAAGTGGTAATGCAACTTCTCGGACAAAATTGTCTGTACAAATCGACTTCAATTGGAACAAAAGTCTTTCCAAATACTGATGAGATGTATGAATCTTGTAAAAAAGTTTTATCGGAGAATAATTTTGAGTTTCACTCCTTTAACTCAAAACAAAATCGTCAATACACAGTATTTCTGTATGGACTCCCAAAAATTGATACTAAAGACATTGAAGAAGAATTAATTAGTTACAATCTTATGCCCTCTTCTGTTAAAGAGGTAGCAACAAAATACAGTTCGGAGAGTAATGCTGTTTACAAAGTCCAATTCCCACGTAAGAATTTTAATCCAAGCTCTCTTAAAAACGTGAGGAATATTTGCAAAGTCTTCATCACTTGGAGAAAATATAAAAACAAGAAAAATAACCAACCAACTCAATGTTGGAATTGCTTAATGTTTGGACACGGTGGGGAGCACTGTAATCGTCTCTCCGCTTGTATGATATGTGCTGGACGGCATCACACAAACAACTGTCCACTAAACAATAATGATAAACGACCTGCTATGTTCACTTGTTTCAATTGTAAGAATCATGGAAAGGAGAAATTTGATCACTCTGCTAATGATGTAAACTGTCCTCTGCGCGCCCTATACCTTGAAACGAGAGCAAAAGCAACATCAAAAAACAATCGTGGAAATAATAACACACGAAGAAACATACCCAACTCCAATTATCAAGCGAACTCACAACATGTTCGTAATCAAAACAACAACATGAATGGCGATGCTCATTTCAGCAGTGCTACTTATGCAAATCATGTTCGATCGAATAATGATTTATTCAATATCGATGATCTGTTTCAGATATTTATGAATACTTTAGATGATCTAAAGAAATGCAAAACTAAAATGCAGCAAATTAATGTAATTATGTCTATGGTGAAGTATGCATATGACATATAATCCTAACATCGACTTACGCTTATTTCACTGGAATGCAAACGGCATGTCCAACATATCTTGTTTGAGGCAAATGGAATATATTCTTGAAAGAGAAAAAAATTTCAATTGCTTCAATCAATGAAACTCATCTAAATGAAAACCATAAAATGTATATGAAAAATTATGTTGTCTATCGACTTGATAGAGAAGATTCTAGAGGAGGGGGCGTTGCCCTAATTATTAGAAAATCGATTAAGCACAAGCTATTGCCATTAACTCCAACTCATACAATTGAAAATATCTCAGCCGAAATTGTAATAAACAACAGGAAAGTTTTTAGTATTCTCTGCATACTCTCCTAAATATACTCGCAGTTTCAAAAATGATATTATGTTAATGACGTCTTCTAGCTGCGAATTCATCATTTTAGGCGATTTAAACGCAAAACATTCCTCCTGGAACTGTCATACCAATAACACAGCTGGTAATGTGCTTCACAATTTGGAACAAAGCTCCAACTTTTATATACTACATCCAAGTTCACCAACGTACTATCCGTATCAGCAAAACAGAAACAGCTCTACAATCGATCTTATTATTAGTAATTCTACCCTTAACTTGTCAGTAAATGTACTCGACTATGAAATTCCCTCTGACCATCGCCCTTTAGTTTGTTCGATTTCCCACTCAGAAGCGGTTCATGTTGATCTAAGCTATTATAACTACAAACTCGCCAATTGGCCAAGATATAAAAGTTATTTGGATAACTCTATTGTGCTGAATAACGACCTATATAATAGCAAAGAAGCTGTTAGTAATGAAATCAACAACCTGGTTGAGATTATCTTGCGTGCAAGAGATGTATCTATTCCAAAAGTTAATAAATCTGAAAACTATGAACTTCCCGCAGACATTATTAACTGCATACGAGTGAGAAGGACATACAGAAGAAAGAGCCAACGTGCTAATAATATAGCTGAGGCTAATTATTATACACAATGTTCTAAACTGCTCAGCAAACTAATCGATGAGAAAATTAAAATAGAAAATAATAGGAAATGGGATTGTCTACTTTCAAAAATGATGCCTGGGGATAAATCTTTTTGGAGAAACAGCAGGAGTCTACGTGGTAAAGGGAGAAATAATATTCCACCTCTTATACACAACAACAATAAATTCATAACCGATGGAGAGAAAGCTCAACTTCTTGCGGATACATTTATAAAAGCAAACAGTATAACCTCTGATTATACACATTCGATCGACACACGAGTAAAGTTGAAGGTTATTCAACTTTTATCAGAGAGTCCTGACACTGAAGGTATAGTCTACGTTACTCTAAATGAAATTGAAAATATTATAAGAAATCTTAAGTCATCCAAATCACCTGGCCTCGATGGCATATCAAACTTATTAATTAAACAACTTCCTACAAAAGCACTAAAACTACTTGTTTTAATCTTCAACAGTTGCTTAAAACTTAATTATTTTCCATCGAATTTTAAAACTGCGAAGGTCATTGCCATTCACAAGCCCAATAAGAAGAAGTCTGATCCATCTAGTTACAGGCCCATAAGTTTACTGAGCAACCTGTCAAAAATACTAGAAAAACTTGTTCATCAGCGGTTATTTGAACATGCAGAAAATAACTCGCTGATCTGTGAAGAACAATTCGGATTCCGCAAGGAACACAGCGCAGTTCATTAGGTCGCCAGAATTAAAAATATTATTACCGATAATAAACGCATCAGACGTTCTACAGGACTAGTTCTTCTTGACATTGAGAAGGCGTTCGACACCATTTGGCACAACGGTTTGGTTTACAAATTGCTGGAGGGCCGTTTACCAAAATATATTTGTAGATTGATATATGATTTTCTCGATTCGAGATCATTTATTGTTGCTGTAAACATAAAAATGCTGACCTCTGGCTTACCACAAGGATCTGTACTTTCTCCTTTACTATATTCTATTTACACGGCAGACTTTACTGCACCTACATATCTGAAAGTAGCTTATTATGCAGACGATACTGCGCTAATTACGTCCGCCAAACTAACTTCGTCACTTTTAAAGAAAATGGAAAAAGGATTGACGCTATGTAGGAAATACTTCACGAAATGGAAAATTAAAATCAACCCTAATAAAACACAAGCCATTATATTTCCTTTCAACAAATCGCCAAAAAGAATTCCCAATCGTCAACTCGAATTCGGCAATGAAATGATTAATATTAATGATGATGTTAAGTACCTTGGCATTACTTTGGATAAGAAATTAACCTTTGGAAAGCATATTGAAGAAATTCGCAATAAAGCAATGAAGACGATTAGATCACTTTGGCCTTTATTGCACAAAAAATCACGTCTCTGTCACAAAAATAAAAATCTATTGTACAAATGTATAATTAGACCAATTATTACGTATGGATGTCCTGTATGGTACAAAGCGGCTAAAAGTCATTTGAAGAAACTGCAAATAATTCAAAACAAATGTCTAAAAATTATAAATAGAAAACATTGGAGATATTGCACATCTCTACTTCACGATGAAACCGGTTATGATATTATTGAAGAGTTCCTGGACAAAATTATTTTCAACTATATTAATAAAGCAGAAAATTCCTCTTATCAGTTGATAAGGTCTTGTGTGGAAATATAAGAAATCACTAAATACTGTTGTTATGCTATAAACCTCATCAAATTGAAAATCATATGTTACTTTAGACTATTATTTATAATAACCTTTAGTATACATATTTATTTTCAACCCTATTTGACTTAGGAATTTATATAAAGGTTTTTATCCTATTTTTCCTTTAAAAATTATTATTCAATAGTAAAAGTAATCTCATGTTTAGATAAATATTGTTATTTGTTGTAATATCGTTAAAGATAGAATCTCATTATTATATTTTTATTTTTATGTACAAAAATGTTCCAACCAATAAAGATGAATATGAAAATTGAAAATTGAAATAAAAATATTTTCAAATGGTGGATTTTTTAAAAATATTTTTTCAAGTCGTGGATTTTTTTAAAAATATTTTTTAATGATCGTGGATTTTTTAAAAATATTTTTCAATAATCATGAATTTTTTAAAAATATTTTTTCAATAATAACGAATTTTTTAAAAATATTTTTTCAATAATCGTGGATTTTTTAAAAATATTTTTTCAATAATCGTGGATTTTTAAAAATATTTATAAATAATCGTGATGTTTTTTTTTTAATTTTTAAAATACTCGTGGATTTTTTTAAAAATATAAAATAATCGTGATGTTTTTTTAAATTTTAAAATAATCGTAGATTTTTTAAAAATATTTTTAAAATAATCGTGATGTTTTTTTTTAAATTTTAAAATAATCGTAGATTTTTTAAAAATATTTTTAAAATAATCGTAGACTTTTTAAAAATATTTTTTGAATAATCTTGGATTTTTTATATAGTTTTTTAAAAAATCGTGATTATTTTGAAAAATATTTTTAAATAAATACTTTTGAACTTTTTTAAATATTTTTAGATCGTAAATTTAAAAAAATATTCTTTTAAAATCCATATTTTGTTCTTTAAAGATCCAAGTTTATTTCTTGTTATTTCCTATTCCCAACCATGGCAAAATTTGCAGTCTCTTTCTTATGTTCTCTCAGTGGAATTCACTCTCTTTTTTCTTTTGTTAAAAAAATTCGGGAGCTAGTTCCCCATTATTATCTATTTAAAAAATAATATTCCCTTGAAATTATCTTTTTCTCTCATATTCCAATTAAAAAATTCTCTCTCTTCCCTAAGTCTCTATTTTAAATTTGTTCTCTATTTTCATGGGGCCATAGAAAATTTGTTAAAGAATTCATTGGGGAATATATTCCTCTTCTTATAAATCTCTCTGTGTATTTTGTTCTGAGAGTATTCATTTTAGTGTGGTTGTTGTTGTTGTTGCTATCTCAAACATAAAGTGTTTCCCTGCCTTCTTCGTGTGCTGGGTTAGTATCTGTTGTGTTTGTTTGAGTTTGCTTGATTGGAGGGTACTCCTCCTCGTCGTGGTCGTCGTTGATGTCGTTCAACGACGTAGTATTTTCGTGTAGTGCTGCTGTTGTTGTTGTTGGCATTATTGTTCGCTTCCTTAGCAAGGTCGTTTGCGTACACAAATTTACCATTACTTGAAGGTCGTCCTTTTTTGTATTTTGGTGTGTGTGTGGCAGTGTGTGTGTGAAGACTGTTTTGATGATGTCGTCGTTGTTCGTTGTTGTTGCTGTTATTATTTAGCGGCGCAACTGCGCTGGGTTGCCCTGACTCGACTGCCTGTACTTTTGTTTAATGACGACGGACCGTCGTGCTGTGTGTTTTGTTGTTTTTGGTGGTGTTTTTGTTGGGGGAGAAGAATATCTATGAGATTGAGTTTGTGTTATTATGGGGATGACGATGTTTTTTTGTTTTTGGTGTGTGATGAAGACGATGACGACTAATGGTGTCGTTGTTCGGCTTTCTGAGAATCAACAAACACACAATCACACACACACACCCCCAATTGATGACGACGTTGTTGTGTCAAGCATGACGTTGACAGAGGTGGTTTGCATGCATATGCAATGATGTAGTCAGGCTTTCCTGTGTTGTGAGGGCATGAATGTTTTTTCCCTCTGTGTGTGCGTGTACGTGTGTGTGACAAGTGCCCGTCGTTTGACCCCTTTGTGTTCTGTTGTTGTTGCTATATTTTTTCTGCTGTGGTTTTCCATCTGTTTTATTTCTATTTAAAATATCAGTTCAATTGCATTGTATATTCCCTCTGTCTCAGCTTTCCCCCACTCATGCTTCGTTCTCTGTTTGTTGCTTTTTCGCTGCTATTTTTATAACAAAATTGTGCACGTGAATTTTTTTTTGTGTTTTTATTGTTGTTGGTGGTGTTGTGCTGCGCAGATGCTTTTGTTAAAGGTCGTTGTCGTTGGCGTCCGTCCTCTCAAGTACGTTTGTAAACGTTGTCGTTATTGTTGTTGTTGTCTTCGTTTTTGTGTGATGATTATTGTTCTTGGTGGCCTTAATGATTTCATTTTCATTACACCCTCTTGATATTCATGACCCTGCTTGCTTGCGCTTGCACTCTCTCCCTCTCTTCCTTTATCCATAATGAAATAAAAAGGAAATTCAATTTCAGCTGTTTTTCTTTACAGTTTCTTTTGTTTATTAAAAGGGTTTTTTAGTGAGTAAATTTTATTGTCTTCCTCCTCCACCACCATGTCTGTTTTTTGGTATTGTCATCCTCATCATCTTCATTGTTTAAAATCAATTTCAAGTACCTTGTCCCCAAAAATTGGGAGAGCACTTGGAGAGTGAGAAACAAAAATCCCCCTCAAATAAAATTCCATTATTGTTGTTGCTGGCTGGCTGGCAACTGCTGTGTCTGTGTGTGACGTAGTTGGTTAGTCTCTCTTTTCAATTTGTATACGACGGCTTATCACTTTTATTACGGGTATCGCAAAAAAAAAGAAATAATATTGTAATGAAAATATTTTTGTTTTTATTCGACAATGTTAAAAAAACAAATGTGCGCGATTCTCTTAACATATTAGACTGACTATAATTAATTGGCTAAATGATACAAAATTAGTTAAAAAAATATGTAATTTACGGCCATATTAAAATTTCCTTAAGTGAATGGAATAAAAAAAGTGAGTGAAGGAAAACAAATACATAAATAAGAAAAAAAATAATAAAGAAATTAAGCAAAATCTATAAAATGTTTAAATGTCAAGAAAATTGCTAAAATCGTGTTAAAACAATAGTGCTATTGGATTTTTATTATCAATAAATTTTCTTCAACATTTTGTGCTATGTGATTGGGAACGAACTTGTTTCCAAAACTGTTGCACACACAATGAATTCAAATGTCGTGATGGATTTTTAAAAAATATTTTTTTTCATTAAATGTGGATTTTTTAAGCATTATTTTTCCAATAAACGGGGATTTTTTTAAGAATGATTTTTGTAATATACCTACGAGGATTTGTTTGAAAAATATTTTTCAATAAATGTGTAAAAAATTTGGATTTTTTTAAAAAATATTTTTTCACTTAACGAGTATTTAAAAAAATATATATTTTTTATTAAATGTGGATTTTCAAAGAATGTTTTTTCAGTGGCCCTTAGACCACAAAACGAGGGTTTTTAAAGAATATTTTTTCCTTCGCCATTCCAACACAAAACGAGGATTTTTAAAGAATATTTTTTCCTTCGCCATTCAAACACAAAACGTGGATTTTTTAAGAATATTTTTTCAATCCAAACACAAAACGTGGATTTTTAAAGAATATTTTTTCAATCCAAACACTAAACGTGGATTTTTAAAGAATATTTTTTCAAGGGCCATCCAAACACAAAACGTGGATTTTTAAAGAATATTTTTTCAATCCAAACACAAAACGTGGATATTTAAAGAATATTTTTCCAATCCCAACACAAAACGTGGATTTTTTAAAGAATATTTTTTCAATCCAAACACAAAACGTTGATTTTTAAAGAATATTTTTTCAATCCAAACACAAAACGTGGATTTTTAAAGAATATTTTTTCCTTCGCCATTCAAACACAAAACGTGGATTTTTAAAGAATATTTTTTCCTTCGCCATTCAAACACAAAACGTGGATTTTTAAAGAATATTTTTTCCTTCGCCATTCAAACACAAAACGTGGATTTTTAAAGAATATTTTTTCAAGGGCCATCCAAACACAAAACGTGGATTTTTAAAGAATATTTTTTCAAGGGCCATCCAAATACAAAACATGGATTTTTAAAGAATATTTTTTCCTTCTCCATTCAAACACAAAACGTGGATTTTTAAAGAATGTTTTTTCAAGGGCCATCCAAACACAAAACTTGGATTTTTAAAGAATGTTTTTTCAAGGGCCATCCAAACACAAAACTAGGATTTTTAAAGAATGTTTTTTCAAGGGCCATCCAAACACAAAACGTGGATTTTTAAAGAATATTTTTTCAAAGGCCATCCAAACACAAAACGTGGATTTTTAAAGAATATTTTTTCAAGGGCCATCCAAACACAAAACGTGGATTTTTAAAAAATATTTTTTCAAGGGCCATCCAAACACAAAACGTGGATTTTTAAAGAATATTTTTTCAAGGGCCATCCAAACACAAAACGTCGATTTTTAAAGAATATTTTTTCCTTCGCCATTCAAACACAAAACGTGGATTTTTAAAGAATATTTTTTCCTTCGCCATTCAAACACAGAACGTGGATTTTTAAAGAATATTTTTTCCTTCGCCATTCAAACACAAAACGTGGATTTTTAAAGAATATTTTTTGCTTCGCCATTCAAACACAAAACGTGGATTTTTAAAGAATATTTTTTCCTTCGCCATTCAAACACAAAACGTGGATTTTTAAAGAATATTTTTTCCTTCGCCATTCAAACACAAAACGTGGATTTTTAAAGAATATTTTTTCCTTCGCCATTCAAACACAAAACGTGGATTTTTAAAGAATATTTTTTCCTTCGCCATTCAAACACAAAACGTGGATTTTTAAAGAATATTTTTTCAAGGGCCATCCAAACACAAAACGTGGATTTTTAAAGAATATTTTTTCAAGGGCCATCCAAACACAAAACGTGGATTTTTAAAGAATATTTTTTCAAAGGCCCTTAGACCACAAAACGTGGATTTTTTAAAAAATATTTTTTCAAGGGCCATCCAAACACAAAACGTGGATTTTTAAAGAATATTTTTTCAAGGGCCATCCAAACACAAATCGTCGATTTTTAAAGAATATTTTTTCCTTCGCCATTCAAACACAAAACGTGGATTTTTAAAGAATATTTTTTCCTTCGCCATTCAAACACAGAACGTGGATTTTTAAAGAATATTTTTTCCTTCGCCATTCAAACACAAAACGTGGATTTTTAAAGAATATTTTTTGCTTCGCCATTCAAACACAAAACGTGGATTTTTAAAGAATATTTTTTCCTTCGCCATTCAAACACAAAACGTGGATTTTTAAAGAATATTTTTTCCTTCGCCATTCAAACACAAAACGTGGATTTTTAAAGAATATTTTTTCCTTCGCCATTCAAACACAAAACGTGGATTTTTAAAGAATATTTTTTCCTTCGCCATTCAAACACAAATCGTGGATTTTTAAAGAATATTTTTTCCTTCGCCATTCAAACACAAAACGTGGATTTTTAAAGAATATTTTTTCCTTCGCCATTCAAACACAAAACGTCGATTTTTAAAGAATATTTTTTCCTTCGCCATTCAAACACAAAACGTGGATTTTTAAAGAATATTTTTTCCTTCGCCATTCAAACACAAAACGTGGATTTTTAAAGAATATTTTTTCCTTCGCCATTCAAACACAAAACGTGGATTTTTAAAGAATATTTTTTCCTTCGCCATTCAAACACAAAACGTGGATTTTTAAAGAATATTTTTTCCTTCGCCATTCAAACACAAAACGTGGATTTTTAAAGAATATTTTTTCCTTCGCCATTCGAACACAAAACTTGGATTTTTAAAGAATATTTTTTCCTTCGCCATTCAAACACAAAACGTGGATTTTTAAAGAATATTTTTTCCTTCGCCATTCAAACACAAAACGTGGATTTTTAAAGAATATTTTTTCCTTCGCCATTCAAACACAAAACGTGGATTTTTAAAGAATATTTTTTCCTTCGCCATTCAAACACAAAACGTGGATTTTTAAAGAATATTTTTTCCTTCGCCATTCAAACACAAAAAGTGGATTTTTAAAGAATATTTTTTCCTTCGCCATTCAAACACAAAACGTGGATTTTTAAAGAATATTTTTTCCTTCGCCATTCAAACACAAAACGTGGATTTTTAAAGAATATTTTTTCCTTCGCCATTCAAACACAAAAAGTGGATTTTTAAAGAATATTTTTTCCTTCGCCATTCAAACACAAAACGTGGATTTTTAAAGAATATTTTTTCCTTCGCCATTCAAACACAAAACGTGGATTTTTAAAGAATATTTTTTCCTTCGCCATTCAAACACAAAACGTGGATTTTTAAAGAATATTTTTTCCTTCGCCATTCAAACACAAAAAGTGGATTTTTAAAGAATATTTTTTCCTTCGCCATTCAAACACAAAACGTGGATTTTTAAAGAATATTTTTTCCTTCGCCATTCAAACACAAAACGTGGATTTTTAAAGAATATTTTTTCCTTCGCCATTCAAACACAAAAAGTGGATTTTTAAAGAATATTTTTTCCTTCGCCATTCAAACACAAAACGTGGATTTTTAAAGAATATTTTTTCCTTCGCCATTCAAACACAAAACGTGGATTTTTAAAGAATATTTTTTCCTTCGCCATTCAAACACAAAAAGTGGATTTTTAAAGAATATTTTTTCCTTCGCCATTCAAACACAAAACGTGGATTTTTAAAGAATATTTTTTCCTTCGCCATTCAAACACAAAACGTGGATTTTTAAAGAATATTTTTTCCTTCGCCATTCAAACACAAAACGTGGATTTTTAAAGAATATTTTTTCCTTCGCCATTCAAACACAAAACGTGGATTTTTAAAGAATATTTTTTCCTTCGCCATTCAAACACAAAACGTGGATTTTTAAAGAATATTTTTTCCTTCGCCATTCAAACACAAAACGTGGATTTTTAAAGAATATTTTTTCCTTCGCCATTCAAACACAAAACGTGGATTTTTAAAGAATATTTTTTGCTTCGCCATTCAAACACAAAACGTGGATTTTTAAAGAATATTTTTTGCTTCGCCATTCAAACACAAAACGTGGATTTTTAAAGAATATTTTTTGCTTCGCCATTCAAACACAAAACGTGGATTTTTAAAGAATATTTTTTGCTTCGCCATTCAAACACAAAACGTGGATTTTTAAAGAATATTTTTTGCTTCGCCATTCAAACACAAAACGTGGATTTTTAAAGAATATTTTTTGCTTCGCCATTCAAACACAAAACGTGGATTTTTAAAGAATATTTTTTGCTTCGCCATTCAAACACAAAACGTGGATTTTTAAAGAATATTTTTTGCTTCGCCATTCAAACACAAAACGAGGATTTTTAAAGAATATTTTTTGCTTCGCCATTCAAACACAAAACGTGGATTTTTAAAGAATATTTTTTGCTTCGCCATTCAAACACAAAACGTGGATTTTTAAAGAATATTTTTTTACTTCACCATTCAAACACAAAACGTGGATTTTTAAAGAATATTTTTTTCCTTCGCCATTCAAACACAAAACGTGGATTTTTAAAAAATTATTTTTTTCCTTCGCCATTCAAACACAAAACGTGGATTTTTAAAGAATATTTTTTGCTTCGCCATTCAAACACAAAACGTGGATTTTTAAAGAATATGTTTTGCTTCGCCATTCAAACACAAAACGTGGATTTTTAAAGAATATTTTTTTACTTCACCATTCAAACACAAAACGTGGATTTTTAAAGAATATTTTTTCCTTCGCCATTCAAACACAAAACGTGGATTTATAAAGAATTTTTTTTCCTTCGCCATTCAAACACAAAACGTGGATTTATAAAGAATTTTTTTTCCTTCACCATTCAAACACAAAACGTGGATTTTTAAAGAATATTTTTTGCTTCGCCATTCAAACACAAAACGTGGATTTTTAAAGAATATTTTTTGCTTCGCCATTCAAACACAAAACGTGGATTTTTAAAGAATATTTTTTGCTTCGCCATTCAAACACAAAACGTGGATTTTTAAAGAATATTTTTTGCTTCGCCATTCAAACACAAAACGTGGATTTTTAAAGAATATTTTTTGCTTCGCCATTCAAACACAAAACGAGGATTTTTAAAGAATATTTTTTGCTTCGCCATTCAAACACAAAACGTGGATTTTTAAAGAATATTTTTTGCTTCGCCATTCAAACACAAAACGTGGATTTTTAAAGAATATTTTTTTACTTCACCATTCAAACACAAAACGTGGATTTTTAAAGAATATTTTTTTCCTTCGCCATTCAAACACAAAACGTGGATTTTTAAAAAATTATTTTTTTCCTTCGCCATTCAAACACAAAACGTGGATTTTTAAAGAATATTTTTTGCTTCGCCATTCAAACACAAAACGTGGATTTTTAAAGAATATGTTTTGCTTCGCCATTCAAACACAAAACGTGGATTTTTAAAGAATATTTTTTTACTTCACCATTCAAACACAAAACGTGGATTTTTAAAGAATATTTTTTCCTTCGCCATTCAAACACAAAACGTGGATTTATAAAGAATTTTTTTTCCTTCGCCATTCAAACACAAAACGTGGATTTATAAAGAATTTTTTTTCCTTCACCATTCAAACACAAAACGTGGATTTTTAAAGAATATTTTTTGCTTCGCCATTCAAACACAAAACGTGGATTTTTAAAGAATATTTTTTGCTTCGCCATTCAAACACAAAACGTGGATTTTTAAAGAATATTTTTTGCTTCGCCATTCAAACACAAAACGTGGATTTTTAAAGAATATTTTTTCAAGGCAATCCAAACACAAAACGTGGATTTTTAAAGAATATTTTTTCAAGGGCCATCCAAACACAAAACGTGGATTTTTAAAGAATATTTTTTCAAGGTCCATCCAAACACAAAACGTGGATTTTTAAAGAATATTTTTTCAAGGGCCATCCAAACACAAAACGTGGATTTTTAAAGAATATTTTTTCAAGGGCCATCCAAACTCAAAACGTGGATCTTTAAAGATAATTGTTTTTTTAAAAATATTTTTTTTCAAAACCACAAAACGTGGATTTTTAAAGAATATTTTTTCAACGGCCGTTAGGCCACAAAACTTTGATTTTTTAAAGAATATTTATTCAAAGATTTTTAAAGAATATTTATTCAAATATTCTTAAAGAATATTTATTCAAATATTCTTAAAGAATATTTATTCAAATATTTTTAAATAACATTTTTCATTTATTTTTAAAGAATATTTTTTCAAATAATTTAAAGAATATTGTTTTTTTAAATATTTTTAAAGATTTCTTTTTAAATATTTTTAAACAATATTTTTCAAAAATTTAAACAATATTTTTCTAATATTTTTAAAGAATATTTACTGAAGTATTTAAAAAAAAAAAAAATTTAATATTTTAATGAATATTTGTTTCAAATAATTTAAAGAATATTTTTTTCAAATAATTTAAAGAATATTTTTTTCTAATATTTTTTTAAATATTTTTAAAGATTTTTTTTTTATTTTTCAAAGAATATTTTTCTTTTAAAATTATTTAAGGAATATTTTTTTTAAATATTTTTTCAAATATTTTCAAAGAATATATTTCCAAATATTGGTGAAGAACATTTTTTCAATTATTTTTAAAGAATGTTTTTTAACATATATTTTTACTTTAAATTTTTTTAAGAATATTTTTCAAATATTTTTAAAAAATACATTTTTTTAATTTTTAAAGAATATTTTTCTTTTCAATTTTTTTAAGGAATATTTTTTTTCAAATATTTTAAAAAATATTTTTTTCAAATATTTTCAAAGAAAATTTTTTCAAATATTTGTGAAGAAAAATTTTTCAAATATTTTAAAGAATATTTTTTCAAATATTTTCAAAGAATATTTTTTTAAATATTTGTGAAGAAAATTGTTTTCAAATATTTTTAAAGAATGTTTTTTTTTTTTAATATTTGTGTACTTTTTAATTTCAAATTTTGACAGCAGATCCATCCATATATTTTTCAATTTTTGTCATTTTTTCATCTTCTTTGACATCAAAGTAAATTCAATTAGCATTTATTTTCAGCTCTCCATGAATTGAAAATCTTAATGATGTTTTCCAATACTTCCTACCTACCAAAAAAGAAAAACATGACCACAAGAAAATTACATTAACCTGTCATTAGTCATGTCAAAGTGTCAGATTTTACTGTGACACTTTTCCTTCATTTATTAGTTCTTTCATGGCAAAGATGTGGAAATGCTGTATTAGGGTGGTGTAGAAAATTTAAGAAATTTGGACCATGTCCGTTCATTCCTTTAGGTACCATACCGGAGAAATGGGCCCCGAAATGTCCCAATATATTATAGGCTGGCACTATTCAGCAGTCAGCAAAGCGGACTTTTTATTTTGCTTTTTTTAACTTTATTTGTTTTCTTTGATGCTGTAGCTAGCCAACCCAATGTGATTCTTGTTAGCACCTCCAATCTTTTGCTGTTGTTGGTGTCCTTCTTTATTGTCGTCATTGACGTTTCTTTTTTCCACTTTACATAGAATTGTCACACCATTCTTCTTCTTCATTCAATTCATTAACTTCTTTGATTCTTTGGCACGACATTGGCCGCTGCCGCCGCCACCATCAAACAAACGAACGTTGCTGCGAACAAAAAATATTGTAAATTCGGTTAAGGTTAATGTACCTAAAAATGTTAATTATTTGCTGTTGTTGTTGTTGCTATTGTCACCGGCACTGTTGCTTTGTTGTTGTTATTTATTATTATGCTAGTTTCCCTCTTACACAAGGTTCTTTGTTGTTGTTTCTGAAGTTTTGTATATACCAGCAGGTCATTGACACCTTTAATTTTTTTGGTTGATATTCTGACTTATTCTATAGCGTTCTGCTGCTGCTGCTATTGTGCTTGGATTTATTGACAACTACTCATCATTTCTAGCACGCTTAAGAATGGGGTATTTTAATGAGACAGGAATAATGGTGGTGTTGGATATGCCCGCCATATTTGACAACGACCTTGAATTGTGGTTAGTTACATAAAGTATGGGAATGGGAATTTGTTCTTGGAAATTTTTACTTGTCTAAAGAACTTTTCAAAATCAAAGGAATTTGTAAGATGTAAAGAAGAATCTTATCCAACAGAAGTATACCGTATACCCTCAGTACATGTATGGTCAGATTTTTTAAAGAATATTTTTCACGGCCCTTAGACCAGAAAACGTGGACCTTTTAAAGAATATTTTTCGAAAGCCCTCAGGTCAATAAACTTGGATTGTTTAAGGAATATTTTTCATGGACCCAAGGACCAATATACATATGTATGTACATGGATTTTTTAAGAATATTTCTCAAGGACCACCGGACTAAAAAACATGGATTTTTTAAAAAATATTTTTAAAGGGTCATCAGCTCAATAAACGTGGATTTTTTAAAGAATAATTTTTCAGGGGCCATCTGGCCAATAAAAGTGGATTATTAAAGAATAATTTTCAAGGGCCATCAGGCCAATAAAAGTGGATTTTTTAAGAAATATCTTTCAAGGACCATCAAATATTTTTAAAAATTCTACGTTAATAAATATTAAAAAAGAAAGCATAAACTATTAATAAAAAATATTTTTTAGAAATCCACGATTAAAACAATATTTTTGAAACAAAAATACAGGATTAATAAAAATATTGATTTTTTTTTTAAATATCCACGATTAAAAAAGTATATTTAAAAAATACACAATTAAAAAACTATTAAAAAACTACACGATTAATAAAAACATTTTTTAAAAAATCCACGATTAATAAAAAATAATTTTTAAAAACTCCTCGATTAATAAAAAATATTTGTTGAAACTAAAGATTTATAAAAAATATTTAAAACAAAAATGTACGATTAATAAAAAATATTTTTTTTTTTAAAAATACATGATTAATAAAAAAATATTTTTTAAAACACTCAAGATTAATAAAATATGTTATTAATAATACACTATTAATAAAGATTTTTTTTAAATTCACGATTAATAAATATATATTTTTAAAAATATATAATATATAATCTAATTGTTCCACAAACATCCCATAAGGGACAAGGGAGACTTCTCTCATATCAATGAGTGCACCCCGATTCATATTATCTCAATGATATGGGACCTACAGTTTATCGCCGAGTCCGAACGGCGTGTCTAAGACACCACTTTTGCAGAGAAGTTTTACATGGCTGAAATACTCAGGAAATGTCGCCAACAATACTGAGGGGTATTTTGCCACCGTTGAAAAGTGTTTTGATTTTGCCTGGCCGGGGAATCGAACACACGACCTTATGTGTGCAAGGCGGGTGTGCATACCATTGGCATATTTAAAAATACACGATTAATAAAAAAATATTTTTTAAAAAATCCACGATTAATAAAAAAATATTTTTAAAAAAATACACGATTAAAAAAAATACTTTTTTAAAAATACCCGATTAAAAAAAAATATTTTTTAAAAAAAATCCCTATTAATAAAAAATGTTTTGTAACAAATCCACAATTAATAAAAAATATTTTTTTAAAATCCACGATTATTAACAAATATTTTTCAAAAAAATCAACGATTAAAAAAATATTTTTTTTTTTTTTTTTAAATACAGGATTAATGAAAAATATTTATTTTTTTAATTATCCACAATTAAAAAAAAAATATTTAAAGAAATACGCGATTAAAAAATATTTAAAAAAAATAAACTATTAATAAAAATTGCATTTTAAAAAATCAACGATTAATAAAAAGTATTTTTAAAAAATTTTCGAATAATAAAAAATATTTTTTAAAAAATCACGATTAATAAAAAATATTTTTTAAACAAAAGATTGATAAAAAAATATTTTTTTTTTAAATTCATGATAAATAAAAAAATTATTGAAACTAAAGATTAATAAAAAAATTTTAAAAATTCTCGATTAATAAAAAATATATATTTTTTTTAAATACACGATCAATAACAATTTTTTTTAAATACACGATTAATAAAAAATATTTGTTAAAAAATTCACGATTAATAAAAAATATTTTTTTAAAAATACACGATTAATAAAAAAATATTTTTCAAAAATCCACGATTAATTAAAAATATTGTTTAAAAAAAAGTATTATAAAAATTTTTTTTTAATTAAATTTTTTTTTAAATCCACGATTAATAAAATTATTTTTTAAAAAATACACAATTATTAATTTTTTTTTTAAATTCACGATTATGATTGCTAAGTCTGGAGTTTCCCCCATTGGCTTAACTTCATCACTTTCCTCTTTGCTGAGAAAAATGTTTACAAAACGCACTGACAGCTTGCAAAATGTACTGATCGCTAAAATAAAAAATATTTTTTTAAATATCCGATTAATAAAAAATAATTTTTAAAAAATCCACGATTAATAAAAAATATTTTTTGAAAAATTCACAATTAATAAAAAATATTTTTTAAAATCCACGATTAATAACAAATATTTTTAAAAAAATCAACTATTAATAAAAACTAACTTCCAAAAAATGCACGGTTAATAAAAAATGTTGTTTTGTTATTAATAAGAAACATTTTTAAAAAAATCCAGGATTAAAAAAATATTTTTGAAAAAAATGCAGGATTAATAAAAAAATATTTATTTTTTAAATATCCACAATTAAAAAAATATTAAAACAAATACGCAATTAAGAAAATATTTTAAAAAAAAACTATTTTTTAAAAAAATCCTTAATCCTCGATTAATAAAATTTTGAAAAAATTCACGAATAATAACAAAAATTTTTTAAAAATTCACGATTAATAAAAATATTTATTAAACTAAAGATTATTGACAAATATTTTTTGAAAAAATTATGATTTATAAAAAATATTTTTTTTTAATTATTTTTTTTTTAATATTTTATTTTTAAATATTCACGATTAATAATTTTTTTCCAAATACACGATTAATAAAAAATATTTTTTAAAAATCCACGATTAATAAAAACCATTTTTTAAAAATCCACGATTTATAAAAACTATTTTTTAAAAATCCACGATTAAAAAAACTTTTTTTAAAATTCCACGATTAATAAAAACTATTTTTTAAAAAATCGACGATAATGAAAAATATTTTTTAAAATATACACGAATATTATTTTTTTTAAATCCACGATTAATAAAAAATATTTTTTAAAAATCCACAATTAATAAAAAATATTTTTTTTTAAATCCACGAGTAATAACAAATATTTAAAAAAAATCCACGACTAATAAAAAATATTTTTTTTTTAAATCCACGAGTAATAACAAATATTAAAAAAAAAAATCCTCAACTAATAAAAAATAACTTTTAAAAAATGCACGATTAATAACAAATATTTTTTTTTTAAAAATCCACGACTATTAAAAAATAACTTTTAAAGAATGCACGATTAATAAAAAATATTGTTTTAAAAAATCCACGATTAATAAAAATATAATTTTTAAAAATGCGCGGTTAATAAGAAATACTGTTAAAAAAATCCAAAAAAAATTCCTAATTAATATTTTTAAAAAATCCACGAATAATAAAAAAATATTTTTTTCTTTAAAAATCCACGATTAACAAATATTTTTAAAATAATCCACAAAAAATACTTTTTTGAGAGTAATAAAAATATATTTTTTTAAAATTTGCGAGTAGTAAATAATATTTTTTTAAAAATCTACGATTAATAAAAAATAGTGTTAAAAATCCAAAAATCTTCTAATTGAGTATCAGCAGGTCTTAAAATTAAATATTAGTGGGTCTTCTTATTGAAGATTAGTAGGCCTTCATTTAGAAGGCCAGGATGTCTTGTTATAGAACCCCAGTAGGTCTTCTTTTTTGATAGCCAACAGGTTTTCTTATAGATGACCAGCATGTTTTCTTATAAAATGCCAAAAGTCTTCTTATAGAAGCCAGAAGGTCTTCTTATAGAAGTCTAGAAAGAAGGCGTTCATAAAGATGGTCAGCTTGTCTTCCTATAAAAGCCCAACAGGCCTCTTTATAAATGGTCTGCAGATCTTGTTATAAGCTGTCTTGTTATAGACTGGTACTATCATCTTATTGACTGACCAACAGGTCTTCCTAATAACTGCCACTAGATCTTATAGACGGCAAGATGCCCAGCATGTCTGTTTATAGACGACCAGCAGTTTATCTTACAGACGACTAGCTGATCTTCCTGTAAAGATCAGTGGGCCTTTAAGACTTTTTATAGACGACCAACATGTCTTCGTATAGATGTTCCCACATACAATATACAATATTTAAAAAAAAATCCATGATTAATAATAAATATATTTTTAAAAAAATCCACGATTAAGACAAAATAATTTGTAAAAAATCCGCGATAAAAAATAAATTTTGTAAACAAAATATCAACAGGTCTCCAAATTATATACTGTCTAATTTTTATAATTATAATTTTGCAGATAAATAAAAACAATTTTCAATAAACATTTTTATTATGGTTAGGTCCGAAACTTTTCAGCCCTGATCATTAAAGGCCGTAGAAAAATTTTCTTTGCTGCTTAGTCCCAATTTACATTGGGCGAGTTTACTTGCGGCAATTGTCAGTTTGTTGGTGAGAGAGGGTGTTGAGAGGCAAAGGGTTACCATATACCTCACCTTTCTTTCCATCAAACTGACAATTGCCGCAAGTAAACTCGCCTAATGTAAATTGGGACTTATTACTAATTTTAATACAATTTAAAGTTTTTTGAGAGATATTTGGAAATATGGATCTTTCCAAAATATTGAAAAAAAAACTTGGGTCCGTTACTTTTCAGACCTTGCCAAAAATGGTCGCAGAACGATATTCTTTTTTGCATATAGCCTAAATTACTTAGAATTAGCGCTTTACTTGAAAATATCTAGAATAAAAGTGATTTTGAATAAGTTTTATTACCATGGTTAGGTTCGGAATTTTTCAGCCCTGGCAATAAATGATCATAGATAATTTTTCCTTTCTGGACATTTTATAATTTCGTCCACATTTATGGAAAAATATCTAGAAAAAAGATGTTTAAATACTTGACTTTGATTTTGAAAACATTTGAACTGAAACCCCAAAATAATTAAAATATTTTTTATTAAAAAAATCTCTAATAAAACACTGTAAATAAGTCTAACCTATTTTTTTCTCTTTTCCCTTTTCGTTTCAGGCATTAGTACAACAACAATATGATACTACATGATCAACGACATTTGTCAAATTTTTATAGAAAAACAACAGCAACAAAAACAACAACAAAGAATGCACTAAGCAATCAGAAATTAAGGAAAGACTTAAATCTAGATTAACCGCAACAACAGCAACAACAAAAACGCCAACTAGTTTAGTAAAGAAAAGGGGGCGTGGAACGCCCTCAAGTTAAACAAAAAGACTAAAACGTAGAAGAAGAAAAAACACAAATAATTTTAGCTGCAAAAAGACTTAAAATTTTTTATACAACAACACCAATTATGTCTACAATAAAAACAGAAAATATCAGTGGAGGAGCAGCAGCTGTGGTTACAACAACCACCACCACTATGGGTGGTGGTAATGGGCCTACAAGTTTCCAATTACCCGTCAATATGTGTATCACAGGAACATCTTCAGGAGCGGGCACTACCGGTGGAGGTGGAGGTGGTGTTCCCGCCGCCAGCTGTGTTGGTGTCATTACCACAACGACCACCACAACCCGCAATAACATTTCTGTGACAAATATAAAATGTGAGGTAGACGATGGAGGCACCTCCACGCCATCCAATTCTAGTGGCGGCGGCAATGGCAATATAGTTTCTGTAGGTTTTTACAATGGCTCGAGAACAGGTGCAATTATAAGCGGTGGAAGTGCAACAAGTAGTGGAGGAGGTGGTGTTAGTGGCATCATGGGTGGTGCGGGTGTTATAACATCTGGCCATGGTATACGCATTCCAGTGACAAAGGCGGAAGACAGCGATTCCGAAGCGGAACTGACAAATATTGAAAATTTAAAGGTTACCCGAAGGGTAACCTCATCCAGCAGCAGTAGTACGGTAATGGGATCTGCATCAACTTCCGCGGGTAATCATCACAATGGCCCCAGGCCCATGTCCTGGGAGGGTGAATTGTCGGATAATGAAGATACCAGGGAGGCTGAGCTAATGGACACCGATACCACAATGAGTAATGGCGGAGGAGAGGGAGGTGGTGGTGGAGCGGGCCAGCAAGAACCCTCAAATGCCGTGGCAGTTATTAAAAGTGAGGCCACCACCACCACACCTTCCATGTTTGTGGGGGGCGGCCAAGAGCCGCCCACCATTAAACCCGAAATGGATCTGCATCAACCAACCACAATTTACCACCCCAAACTGAAACTGGCCCCCACCCAAAGTGATCCAATCAACTTGAAATATGAACCACCCGATCATGCCTCACCCTTGGTGAATTCTCCCCTGCTGGCGAGACAAAAGTCCACAACAGCTTTGCCTCATCTACCTGCCAATCCCAGTCCAGATTCTGCCATACATTCCGTTTATACACACAGTTCGCCATCCCAGTCGCCATTGACATCGCGACATGCCCCCTATACCCCCTCCTTGTCGAGGAACAACAGTGATGCATCGCACAGCTCTTGCTACTCCTATTCGTCGGAATTTAGTCCCACCCACTCACCCATACAGGGCAGGCATCAGGCTGCCGGACATGTGGTCTATGGCAGCTTTAATGGCTCCAATGGCAATAGCTTACATCATTCCGCCTTACTTTATCGTCCCATGGTGGGGGGTGGTGGTAGTAATGGAGCATCATCCTCCACATCATCCGCCAAAATGGACAGTATGTCCAATGAAGTGCAAAATCTGTCCATGGATGCTTCCTCCACCTCGTCTTCTGGGGCCCCCACCACCACGGCCTTTAGTATGGCCACTGATCCCGCCACAGGATTACCAGCCTCTCCAGCAGCGGGTATATCACGTCAGCAATTAATCAATTCCCCCTGTCCCATTTGCGGTGATAAAATCTCCGGCTTCCATTATGGCATCTTTTCCTGTGAATCCTGCAAGGGCTTCTTTAAACGTACCGTCCAAAATCGCAAAAACTATGTTTGCGTTCGTGGTGGACCCTGTGCCGTGAGTATTACAACACGCAAGAAATGTCCTGCCTGTCGTTTTGACAAGTGTCTGCAAAAGGGTATGAAACTGGAGGCAATACGTGAAGATCGCACTCGAGGTGGCCGTTCAACTTATCAATGTTCTTACACCCTACCCAATTCCATAATGAGTCCCCTGCTGAGCCCCGAACAGCAGCAGCACCATAACCAGCAGCAATCTTCGGTTCAAAATCTCTTGAGCCAACAACAACAAACGCAGCTACAACATCAACTACAACAAAGATTAAATCCACCCCTGCATTCTCCCCATCAACAGCATCAGCAGTCGCAGCAGCAGCATTCTTCGGCCCATCATCAAAACAATGGTTTTGTGGCTGCTGGGTTGGCCACAATTAAAACTGAACTACCCGATGGTGGAGGTGGCTATGGTAAGGCCACAACACCTGCAGCCCACTCTCCCTCACTTAATGGCGGCTTACACAGTGCAGCAGCATCACCACGTAACCACACATCATCCTCTTCCAGCACCACCCCATCTTCCTCCCACCCAGCTATTAGTGGAGTTAGTCACACTAACAGCCACAACAATTCCCACAACAACAGTATTCCCCAACTTCTCCAAGAGATAATGGATGTTGAACATCTTTGGCAATATACCGATGCCGAATTGGCACGGCTCAATCAACCTCTGGCATCATCATCGTCTTCTGCATCCCTAAACTCATCGTCCACCGATTCGTCATCGACAGCAGCTGCCAGTCACATGACCAATCCACTGCTGGCCAGTGCAGGTCTATCGTCGAGTACCAATCCGGATTTGATTGCCCATCTGTGTAAGGTGGCCGATCATCGCCTCTATAAGATTGTGAAATGGTGTAAAAGTTTGCCATTATTTAAAAATATTTCGGTAAGCAAAATGGTCCGTAGCCCTGTTGGAATTTCATTATTAAAATTATTCACCTTCTTCCAGATTGACGATCAAATTTGCCTGCTCCTCAATTCATGGTGTGAACTTTTACTTTTCTCTTGTTGCTATCATTCCATTGATGTACCGGGAGAAATTAAAATGTCAATGGGCAAAAAAATCACTCTATCGCAGGCCAAGTTAACTGGTTTTCAGGTAAGTTCGAGAGGTATTGCAATTCCTTTGCAGAATTAATAATCCAATTTCCGTTTTTTATTTTCAGACCTGCATTGAACGAATGCTGAATCTGACAGACCATTTAAGACGTCTACGTGTCGATCGTTATGAATATGTTGCAATGAAAGTGATTGTTTTACTGCAATCGGGTAAGTGATGCAGATGTTTTCTTCAACTTCAAAATGTAATTTTAAAAAGAACATCTCAAAGAAGACTTTATGATCTTTCATAAGAAGACCTTTTGGCCGTCTAATATGAAACCTATTGGTCATTTATAGGACAATCCGCTGGCATTTGATAACAACTGCGGTTGGCCTTATTTTGGCCATCTACAAGAGAAACTATTGACCCTCTATAAGAAGACCTAATGGCCTTCAATAAGTACCCTTTTCTCAGAAAGGGTCTATAGAAGCGCCCTTTCTCTAAGAAAGGGTCTTTAGAAGCACACTTTCTCTAAAAAAGGGTCCATAGAACCACCCTTTCTCTAAGAAAGGGTCAATAGAAGCACACTTTCTCTAAAAAAGGGTCCATAGAACCACCCTTTCTCTCAGAAAGGGTCTGTAGAAACACCCTTTCTCTCAGAAAGGGTCTGTAGAAACACCCTTTCTATCAGAAAGGGTCTATAGAAGCACCCTTTCTATCAGAAAGGGTCTATAGAAGCACCCTTTCTATCAGAAAGGGTCTATAGAAGCACCCTTTCACTCGGGAAATGTCTATAGAAGCACCCATTCTCTCAAAAAGGGTCTAAAGAAGCACCCATTCTCTCAAAAAGGGTCTAAAGAAGCACCCATTCTCTCAAAAAGGGTCTAAAGAAGCACCCATTCTCTCAAAAAGGGTCTAAAGAAGCACCCATTCTCTCAAAAAGGGTCTAAAGAAGCACCCATTCTCTCAAAAAGGGTCTAAAGAAGCACCCATTCTCTCAAAAAGGGTCTAAAGAAGCACCCATTCTCTCAAAAAGGGTCTAAAGAAGCACCCATTCTCTCAAAAAGGGTCTAAAGAAGCACCCATTCTCTCAAAAAGGGTCTAAAGAAGCACCCATTCTCTCAAAAAGGGTCTAAAGAAGCACCCATTCTCTCAAAAAGGGTCTAAAGAAGCACCCATTCTCTCAAAAAGGGTCTAAAGAAGCACCCTTTCACTCGGGAAATGTCTATAGAAGCACCCATTCTCTCAGAAAGGGTCTATAGAAGCACCCTTTCTCTCAGAAAGGGTCTATAGAAGCACCCTTTCTCTCAGAAAGGGTCTATAGAAGCACCCTTTCTCTCAGAAAGGGTCTATAGAAGCACCCTTTCTCTCAGAAAGGGTCTATAGAAGCACCCTTTCTCTCAGAAAGGGTCTATAGAAGCACCCTTTCTCTCAGAAAGGGTCTATAGAAGCACCCTTTCTCTCAGAAAGGGCCTATATAAGCACCCTTTCTCTCAGAAAGGACCTATAGAAGCAACCTTTCCTCAGAAAGGGTCTATAAAAGCACCCTTTCTCTCAGAAAGGGTCTATAGAAGCAGTCTTTCTCTCAGAAAGGGTCTATAGAAGCAGCCTTTCTCTCAGAAAGGGTCTATAGAACAACCCTTTCTCTCAGAAAGGGTCTATAGAAGCACCCTCTCTCTCAGAAATTGTCTATAGAAGCACCGTTTCTCTCAGAAAGGGTCTATAGAAGAACCCTTTCTCTCACAAAGGGTCTATAGAAGCACCCTTTCTCTCAGAAAGCGTCTATAGAAGCACTCTTTCTCTCAGAAAGGGTCTATAGTAGCACACTTTCTCCCAGAAAATACCTACAGAAGCACCCTTTCTTTCAGATAGGGTATATAGAGGCAGCATTTCTTTCAGATAGGGTATATAGAGGCAACCTTTCTTTCAGAAAGGGTCTATGGAAGCACCCTTTCTCTCAGAATGGGTCTATAGAAGCATCCTTCTCTCAGAAAGGGTCTATAGAAGCACCCTTTCTCTCAGAAAGGGTCTATGGAAGCACCCTTTCTCTCAGAACGGGTCTACAGAAGTACCCTTTCTCTCATAAAGGGTCTACAGAAGTACACTTTCTCTCAGAAAGGGTCTACAGAAGTACCCTTTCTCTCAGAAAGGGTCTACAGAAGTACCCTTTCTCTCAGAAAGGGTCTATAGAAGCACCGTTTTTCTCAGAAATGGTCTATAGAAGCACGCTTTCTCTCAGAAAGTGTCTATAGAAGCACCCTTTCTCACAGAAAGGGTCTATAAAAGCACCCATTCTCTCAGAAAGGGTCTATAGAAGTACCCTTTCTCTCAGAAAGGGTCTATAGAAGCACGTTTTCTCCTAGAAAGGACCTATAGAAAGTCTCTATAAAAGCACTCTTTCTCTCAGATAGGGTATATAGATGCACCCTTTCTCTCAGAAAGGGTCTATGGAAGCACCCTTTCTCTCAGAAAGGGTCTACAGAAGGACCCTTTCTCTCAGAGAGGGTCTAAAAAGGCACCCTTTCTCTCAGAAAGGGTCTATAGAAGTACCCTTTTTCTCAGAAAGGGTCTATAGAAGTACCCTTTCTCTCAGAAAGGGTCTATAGAAGCATCCTTTCTCTCAGAAAGGGTCTATGGAAGCACCCTTTCTCTCAGAAAGGGTCTATGGAAGCACTCTTTCTCTCAGAAAGGGTATATAGATGCGCCCTTTCTCTCAGAAATGGTCTATAGAAGCACCGTTTCTCTCAGAAAAAATCTATAGAAGCACCCTTTCTCTCAGAAAGGGTCTATAGAAGCACACTTTCTCTCAGAAAGGGTCTACAGAAGCACCCTTTCTCTCAGAAAGGGTCTATAGAAGCACCCTTTCTCTCAGAAAGGGTCTATAGAAGCACCCTTTCTCTCAGAAAGGGTCTATAGAAGCACCCTTTCTCTCAGAAAGGGTCTATAGAAGCACCCTTTCTCTCAGAAAGGGTCTATAAAAGCACCCTTTCTCTCAGATAGGGTCTATAAAAGCACCCTTTCTCTCAGATAGGGTCTATAGAAGCCCCCTTTCTCTCAGAAAGGGTCTACAGAAGCACCCTTTCTCTCAGAAAGGGTCTATAGAAGCACCCTTTATCTCAGAAAGGGTCTATAGAAGCACCCTTTATCTCAGAAAGGGTTTACAGAAGCACCCTTTCTCTCAGAAAGGGTCTATAGAAGCACCCTTTCTCTCAGAAAGGGTCTACAAAGCACCCTTTCTCTCAGAAAGGGTCTATAGAAGCACCCTTTCTCTTAGAAAGGACCAATAGAAGCACCCTTTCTCTCAGAAAGGGTCTATAGAAGCGCTCTTTCTCTCAGAAAGGGTCTACAGAAGCACCCTTTCTCTCAGTAAGGGTCTATAGAAGCACCCTTTATCTCAGTAAGGGTCTATAGAAGCACCCTTTCTCTCAGAAAGGGTCTATAGAAGCACCCTTTCTTTCAGAAAGGGTCTATAGAAGCACCCTTTCTCTCAGAAAGGGTCTATAGAAGCACCCTTTCTCTCAGAAAGGGTCTATAGAAGCACCCGTTCTCTCAGAAAGGGTCTATAGAAGCATCCTTTCTCTCAGAAAGGGTCTATAGAAGCACCCTTTCTCTCAGAAAGGGTCTATAGAAGCACCCTTTCTCTCAGAAAGGGTCTATAGGACTAGCCTTTCTCTTATAAAGGGTCTATAGAAGCATCCTTCTCTCAGAAAGAGTCTATAGAACCAGCCTTCTCTCAGAAAGAGTCTATAGAACCAGCCTTTCTCTCAGAAAGGGTCTATAGAAGCACCCTTTCTCTCAGAAAGGGTCTATAGAAGCACAATTTCTCTCAGAAAGGGTCAATAGAAGCACCCTTTCTCTCAGAAAGGGTCTATAGAAGCACGCTTTCTCTCAGAAAGGGTCTATAGAAGCACCCTTTCTCTCAGAAAGGGTCTATAGAAGCACCCTTTCTCTCAGAAAGGGTCTATAGAAGCACCCTTTCTCTCAGAAAGGGTCTATAGAAGCACCCTTTCTCTCAGAAAGGGTCTACAGAAGCACTCTTTCTCTCAGAAAGGGTCTATAGAAGCACCCTTTCTCTTAGAAAGGGTCTATAGAAGCACCCTTTATCTCAGAAAGGGTCTATAGAAACATCCACGTTTCTCTGACTTTATGGCCCTAGAAAAATATTCTTTAAAAAATCCACGTTTCTCTGACTTTATGGCCCTAGAAAAATATTCTTTAAAAAATCCACGTTTATCTGACTTTATGGCCCTAGAAAAATATTCTTTAAAAAATCCACGTTTCTCTGACTTTATGGCCCTAGAAAAATATTCTTTAAAAAATCCACGTTTCTCTGACTTTATGGCCCTAGAAAAATATTCTTTAAAAAATCCACGTTTCTCTGACTTTATGGCCCTAGAAAAATATTCTTTAAAAAATCCACGTTTCTCTGACTTTATGGCCCTAGAAAAATATTCTTTAAAAAATCCACGTTTCTCTGACTTTATGGCCCTAGAAAAATATTCTTTAAAAAATCCACGTTTCTCTGACTTTATGGCCCTAGAAAAATATTCTTTAAAAAATCCACGTTTCTCTGACTTTATGGCCCTAGAAAAATATTCTTTAAAAAATCCACGTTTCTCTGACTTTATGGCCCTAGAAAAATATTCTTTAAAAAAATCCACGTGTCTCTGACTTTATGGCCCTAGAAAAATATTCTTTAAAAAATCCACGTTTCTCTGACTTTATGGCCCTAGAAAAATATTCTTTAAAAAATCCACGTTTCTCTGACTTTATGGCCCTAGAAAAATATTCTTTAAAAAATCCACGTTTCTCTGACTTTATGGCCCTAGAAAAATATTCTTTAAAAAATCCACGTTTCTCTGACTTTATGGCCCTAGAAAAATATTCTTTAAAAAATCCACGTTTCTCTGACTTTATGGCCCTAGAAAAATATTCTTTAAAAAATCCACGTTTCTCTGACTTTATGGCCCTAGAAAAATATTCTTTAAAAAATCCACGTTTCTCTGACTTTATGGCCCTAGAAAAATATTCTTTAAAAAATCCACGTTTCTCTGACTTTATGGCCCTAGAAAAATATTCTTTAAAAATTCCACGTTTCTCTGACTTTATGGCCCTAGAAAAATATTCTTTAAAAAATCCACGTTTCTCTGACTTTATGGCCCTAGAAAAATATTCTTTAAAAAATCCACGTTTCTCTGACTTTATGGCCCTAGAAAAATATTCTTTAAAAAATCCACGTTTCTCTGACTTTATGGCCCTAGAAAAATATTCTTTAAAAAATCCACGTTTCTCTGACTTTATGGCCCTAGAAAAATATTCTTTAAAAAATCCACGTTTCTCTGACTTTATGGCCCTAGAAAAATATTCTTTAAAAAATCCACGTTTCTCTGACTTTATGGCCCTAGAAAAATATTCTTTAAAAAAATCCACGTTTCTCTGACTTTATGGCCCTAGAAAAATATTCTTTAAAAAATCCACGTTTCTCTGACTTTATGGCCCTAGAAAAATATTCTTTAAAAAATCCACGTTTCTCTGACTTTATGGCCCTAGAAAAATATTCTTTAAAAAATCCACGTTTCTCTGACTTTATGGCCCTAGAAAAATATTCTTTAAAAAATCCACGTTTCTCTGACTTTATGGCCCTAGAAAAATATTCTTTAAAAAATCCACGTTTCTCTGACTTTATGGCCCTAGAAAAATATTCTTTAAAAAATCCACGTTTCTCTGACTTTATGGCCCTAGAAAAATATTCTTTAAAAAATCCACGTTTCTCTGACTTTATGGCCCTAGAAAAATATTCTTTAAAAAATCCACGTTTCTCTGACTTTATGGCCCTAGAAAAATATTCTTTAAAAAAATCCACGTTTCTCTGACTTTATGGCCCTAGAAAAATATTCTTTAAAAAATCCACGTTTCTCTGACTTGATGGCCCTAGAAAAATATTCTTTAAAAAAATCCACGTTTCTCTGAATTGATGGCCCTAGAAAAATATTCTTTAAAAAATCCACGTTTCTCTGACTTGATGGCCCTAGAAAAATATTCTTTAAAAAATCCACGTTTCTCTGACTTGATGGCCCTAGAAAAATATTCTTTAAAAAAATCCACGTTTCTCTGACTTTATGGCCCTAGAAAAATATTCTTTAAAAAATCCACGTTTCTCTGACTTTATGGCCCTAGAAAATATTCTTTAAAAAATCCACGTTTCTCTGACTTTATGGCCCTAGAAAAATATTCTTTAAAAAATCCACGTTTCTCTGACTTTATGGCCCTAGAAAAATATTCTTTAAAAAATCCACGTTTCTCTGACTTTATGGCCCTAGAAAAATATTCTTTAAAAAATCCACGTTTCTCTGACTTTATGGCCCTAGAAAAATATTCTTTAAAAAATCCACGTTTCTCTGACTTTATGGCCCTAGAAAAATATTCTTTAAAAAATCCACGTTTCTCTGACTTTATGGCCCTAGAAAAATATTCTTTAAAAAATCCACGTTTCTCTGACTTTATGGCCCTAGAAAAATATTCTTTAAAAAATCCACGTTTCTCTGACTTTATGGCCCTAGAAAAATATTCTTTAAAAAATCCACGTTTCTCTGACTTTATGGCCCTAGAAAAATATTCTTTAAAAAATCCACGTTTCTCTGACTTTATGGCCCTAGAAAAATATTCTTTAAAAAAATCCACGTTTCTCTGACTTTATGGCCCTAGAAAAATATTCTTTAAAAAATCCACGTTTCTCTGACTTTATGGCCCTAGAAAAATATTCTTTAAAAAATCCACGTTTCTCTGACTTTATGGCCCTAGAAAAATATTCTTTAAAAAATCCACGTTTCTCTGACTTTATGGCCCTAGAAAAATATTCTTTTAAAAATCCACGTTTCTCTGACTTTATGGCCCTAGAAAAATATTCTTTAAAAAATCCACGTTTCTCTGACTTTATGGCCCTAGAAAAATATTCTTTAAAAAATCCACGTTTCTCTGACTTTATGGCCCTAGAAAAATATTCTTTAAAAAATCCAAGTTTCTCTGACTTTATGGCCCTAGAAAAATATTCTTTAAAAAATCCACGTTTCTCTGACTTTATGGCCCTAGAAAAATATTCTTTAAAAAATCCACGTTTCTCTGACTTTATGGCCCTAGAAAAATATTCTTTAAAAAATCCACGTTTCTCTGACTTTATGGCCCTAGAAAAATATTCTTTAAAAAATCCACGTTTCTCTGACTTTATGGCCCTAGAAAAATATTCTTTAAAAAATCCACGTTTCTCTGACTTTATGGCCCTAGAAAAATATTCTTTAAAAAATCCACGTTTCTCTGACTTTATGGCCCTAGAAAAATATTCTTTAAAAAATCCACGTTTCTCTGACTTTATGGCCCTAGAAAAATATTCTTTAAAAAAATCCACGTTTCTCTGACTTTATGGCCCTAGAAAAATATTCTTTAAAAAATCCACGTTTCTCTGACTTTATGGCCCTAGAAAAATATTCTTTAAAAAATCCACGTTTCTCTGACTTTATGGCCCTAGAAAAATATTCTTTAAAAAATCCACGTTTCTCTGACTTTATGGCCCTAGAAAAATATTCTTTAAAAATCCACGTTTCTCTGACTTTATGGCCCTAGAAAAATATTCTTTAAAAAATCCACGTTTCTCTGACTTTATGGCCCTAGAAAAATATTCTTTAAAAAATCCACGTTTCTCTGACTTTATGGCCCTAGAAAAATATTCTTTAAAAAATCCACGTTTCTCTGACTTTATGGCCCTAGAAAAATATTCTTTAAAAAAATCCACGTTTCTCTGACTTTATGGCCCTAGAAAAATATTCTTTAAAAAATCCACGTTTCTCTGACTTGATGGCCCTAGAAAAATATTCTTTAAAAAAATCCACGTTTCTCTGAATTGATGGCCCTAGAAAAATATTCTTTAAAAAATCCACGTTTCTCTGACTTGATGGCCCTAGAAAAATATTCTTTAAAAAATCCACGTTTCTCTGACTTGATGGCCCTAGAAAAATATTCTTTAAAAAAATCCACGTTTCTCTGACTTTATGGCCCTAGAAAAATATTCTTTAAAAAATCCACGTTTCTCTGACTTTATGGCCCTAGAAAAATATTCTTTAAAAAATCCACGTTTCTCTGACTTTATGGCCCTAGAAAAATATTCTTTAAAAAATCCACGTTTCTCTGACTTTATGGCCCTAGAAAAATATTCTTTAAAAAATCCACGTTTCTCTGACTTTATGGCCCTAGAAAAATATTCTTTAAAAAATCCACGTTTCTCTGACTTTATGGCCCTAGAAAAATATTCTTTAAAAAATCCACGTTTCTCTGACTTTATGGCCCTAGAAAAATATTCTTTAAAAAATCCACGTTTCTCTGACTTTATGGCCCTAGAAAAATATTCTTTAAAAAATCCACGTTTCTCTGACTTTATGGCCCTAGAAAAATATTCTTTAAAAAATCCACGTTTCTCTGACTTTATGGCCCTAGAAAAATATTCTTTAAAAAATCCACGTTTCTCTGACTTTATGGCCCTAGAAAAATATTCTTTAAAAAATCCACGTTTCTCTGACTTTATGGCCCTAGAAAAATATTCTTTAAAAAAATCCACGTTTCTCTGACTTTATGGCCCTAGAAAAATATTCTTTAAAAAATCCACGTTTCTCTGACTTTATGGCCCTAGAAAAATATTCTTTAAAAAATCCACGTTTCTCTGACTTTATGGCCCTAGAAAAATATTCTTTAAAAAATCCACGTTTCTCTGACTTTATGGCCCTAGAAAAATATTCTTTAAAAAATCCACGTTTCTCTGACTTTATGGCCCTAGAAAAATATTCTTTAAAAAATCCACGTTTCTCTGACTTTATGGCCCTAGAAAAATATTCTTTAAAAAATCCACGTTTCTCTGACTTTATGGCCCTAGAAAAATATTCTTTAAAAAAATCCACGTTTCTCTGACTTTATGGCCCTAGAAAAATATTCTTTAAAAAATCCACGTTTCTCTGACTTTATGGCCCTAGAAAAATATTCTTTAAAAAATCCACGTTTCTCTGACTTTATGGCCCTAGAAAAATATTCTTTAAAAAATCCACGTTTCTCTGACTTTATGGCCCTAGAAAAATATTCTTTAAAAAATCCACGTTTCTCTGACTTTATGGCCCTAGAAAAATATTCTTTAAAAAATCCACGTTTCTCTGACTTTATGGCCCTAGAAAAATATTCTTTAAAAAATCCACGTTTCTCTGACTTTATGGCCCTAGAAAAATATTCTTTAAAAAATCCACGTTTCTCTGACTTTATGGCCCTAGAAAAATATTCTTTAAAAAATCCACGTTTCTCTGACTTTATGGCCCTAGAAAAATATTCTTTAAAAAAATCCACGTTTCTCTGACTTTATGGCCCTAGAAAAATATTCTTTAAAAAATCCACGTTTCTCTGACTTTATGGCCCTAGAAAAATATTCTTTAAAAAATCCACGTTTCTCTGACTTTATGGCCCTAGAAAAATATTCTTTAAAAAATCCACGTTTCTCTGACTTTATGGCCCTAGAAAAATATTCTTTAAAAAATCCACGTTTCTCTGACTTTATGGCCCTAGAAAAATATTCTTTAAAAAATCCACGTTTCTCTGACTTTATGGCCCTAGAAAAATATTCTTTAAAAAATCCACGTTTCTCTGACTTTATGGCCCTAGAAAAATATTCTTTAAAAAATCCACGTTTCTCTGACTTGATGGCCCTAGAAAAATATTCTTTAAAAAATGCACGTTTCTCTGAACGGATGGCCCTAGAAAAATATTCTTTAAAAAATCCACGTTTCTCTGACTTGATGGCCCTAGAAAAGTATTCTTTAAAAAATCCACGTTTCTCTGAACGGATGGCCCTAGAAAAATATTCTTTAAAAAATCCACGTTTCTCTGACTTGATGGCCCTAGAAAAATATTCTTTAAAAAATCCACGTTTCTCTGACTTGATGGCCCTAGAAAAATATTCTTTAAAAAAATCCACGTTTCTCTGACTTGATGGCCCTAGAAAAATATTCTTTAAAAAATCCACGTTTCTCTGACTTGATGGCCCTAGAAAAATATTCTTTAAAAAATCCACGTTTCTCTGAACGGATGGCCCTAGAAAAATATTCTTTAAAAAATCCACGTTTCTCTAACTTGATGGCCCTAGAAAAATATTCTTTAAAAAATTCACATTTATTGAGCTGATGGGCCTTGGAATGTGGGCCTTGAAATGGGCCATGTTACAATGAAATGTGGAAAATAGATAAAAAAATATTCTTTAAAAAAATCCACGTTTCTTGACCTGAAGGCCCTTGAAAAATATTCTTTAAAAAAATCCGCGATTATTGTGCTGATGGCCCTTAAAAATATTCTTTAATAAATCCACATTCCTTGACCTGATGGCAACTACAAATAATTTGTGATTTATCGATTTAATTTTTGTCATTTCTTTTCTTTTTTCAGATACTTCCGAACTTCAAGAACCCGTCAAGGTACGTGAATGCCAAGAGAAGGCCTTGCAAAGTTTGCAGGCCTACACATTGGCACACTATCCGGAAACTCCATCGAAATTTGGTGAACTATTGCTGCGTATACCGGACTTGCAGAGAACCTGTCAGGTTAGTTACAGCTTCCAATCACAATCAATAAAAATCATTAATGGCTTTTCCTCTATCTCTTCCCCCTCCCAGCTTGGTAAAGAAATGCTCAATGCAATCAAATCTCGTGATGATGGTGATTTCAATTTACTTATGGAACTTTTGCGTGGAGAACATTGACGAAAGCCTTTGAATAGAACATCAACAACACCAATATTTTACTGCATCTTATCATCATCAGCATCAACATCAAACAACACCATTAGGAAAATATTTTTTTTTTGCGAATACCACAATGGAAAAGTGGTATTCATGCGTACGGTACAACAACACAAAACAACAAAAAGCTCCTTCGTCGTCTACTTCTTCCTCCGAAAGAAGAGAACTTTGTTCCTTTTTTTAGGAAACAGAGCATTTGTTCTCTTTTAAAAATATAGATATTTATATTTTTATATAAAAAAAGAAGAAACATATTAATTCAAACATCAAGTTTATATAAAAATTTTTATAAGTATTTTTATACTATTTTTTTATATATAGAAAAACATAAGATAATGATAAAACTAAATTCTTTTTTTTTTTTTTGTATTGTAAGAGCAAGAAGAAAAAACAAACACAATTTAAGTAATACTTTTTTAAAATAATTAAAAAGAATGATGTGCCTAATAACAAATTAAAATAATAATAATAAAAAACAATTTTAATTATAATAAAAAATACTATAAATTTATGTGCATTTTTGTTTTGTTTCTGTTTGTTTTTGTTCTTGTATTCAAAAACGATGAAATATGAAAGAAAATACTATGGAAACATGTTTGCCAAAACTATTCAATCAATGATATTAGTATTTCAAAAAAAAAAAAAAATATAAAGAACATGTCTGAACATGTCTATATAATAGGAAAATAGAAAAAAATACAAGGAACAGAAAAATAGTAAAAGACTAGACATATACAAGAAAATTTACAAAAAATTGTGCACCATGATGAACACTGGTCTACGAGTGAAGCAGCTGTCTTAGCTATCCTAAAATTTATCCACTGCACTCCATAAAGTGCTTTTTATATGGCAATATTTCTTCTATACTTCAAGGATGGAATTCGTTAATCCACTCATTAGGTATATCCCCCACAAAAGTTGCAAAAAAATCCACTGAGTTCGAGAATCGGTTTGAAATTTTCACCGAAAGTAGTGCTTGTAAACCTAATTACAACAAGTATTTTTTTCGTGGACACGTTTTTCTGAAATAATGACCCAAAAGCGCTAAAATTCCCTGTGGCTAGCAACTAAAATGACTCCTGAGCATGATAAATCCCGAATTAAGAACTCGATTAGGTTTAAATTTTGTGCATCGTAATATCCACTCTGACCACTACAGGTACCTCCCTAATAACACTGTACAACACAAAAAATAATTACAAGATAATTCGACCAGATTATGAAAGAAGACCGAAAAAAGGAGACACGTGTATCGGCGTTTTAAAAGTTTACGTCGGGAAGTAAACTAAATAGGCGTGGCAAGTTCCGCCCATTTCTACAGGTTTTGAAATATTCGACATCAGATTCATTTCATTCCTTGGATTCCTTGGAATCCTTTTATTTTAGGTATAAAGTTTCTTTGGCAATATTACTGACAACAGTGCGGGGTATCTTTCTATGAAAAAATTAACCCTCATGCGAGTCACTAAAGGGGTGGTCCCTTTTTTCAAAAACGTTTAAAAACTCCTCGTATCAGATCAAAATATTCCACAAAATTATTATTATTATTATAGCTAAAAATTTCTTTTGTTCAGAGACTCATAATGAAATTTGATTTTGAACATTTCTTCTTTTGACACAATCCCCAAAAAGTGAGGTATTTTATGAGATTTTGACTCAGAATAGAATAAATTTTAATTAAGAGTCTAAAAGTTTAACAAATAATTTCTCCCTTTAATATCTAATTTTGTAACGTCATTTTCTTAACAAAGTATTTTACTCAGATATCTTGTTTGTTCTAGGATTTACAATGAAATTTTGTGTAGAGTATTTCTTCTTTTAACACCTTTCGTCTAGAACTAAATTTCATGTTACTTTCATGCATCAACTCGAAAAAAGAACAAAACAAATTTATTCAAAAAAAAATATTTGGGTGTTTTGTTGGCAAATTTGATGTATATATTTTCTTGATATATATTGCAAATACGTATTTCATTTATTCGGGGACTTATATTGAAATTTGATGGAGATTATTTTTGTCTTTGACATCTTCTATCTAGAATGAAGTTTTGTGGGACAAAACTTAATAAACTCAGATAAAGTACAACATTAACCCTAAAACGCGATTTTACTTTTGGCAGATTCCTGGCGTTTAGGTACGATTTAGAGTTTTGGTGTATTCGGGGACCTATAGTAAAATTTTATGACTGAACACGTCTTGTCTTTTCGATGATCGCACAATGAATGGCGTCTCTTTATTTTCTCTACATCAACTTAGCCTAGCGTACATTATTTTATCTCATCTTATCTATTGTATTTATCTGAGTCTTATGCAACTATGTGTTAAAATACAACTATGCGTGTAAATACGACTGTGTGTTTCATTAAATATATTGGGTGTGTTCCTTATTCTACTACATCTCGGCCAGCCTGACAGTTGTGACCGCCCCGGTCACACAGGGGTTAACTTAATTAATCAATGGTAATGTATCAAATATCAAACAACAAAATATGTACAACACTTAACCTAAACTATATACAACTAGATACAACTATATACACTACGGGCCAGAGCAGCCCTGGGCCTCGCCATCTGGGTCATTTGCCTTCCATAGCCTCATGTTACAGGCTTCTATCACCCCATCATAAGGAATCTGGGTGATTTGACAGTTTTCTATGTCTCGGACCACATAGCGGTCATTCGGTAAAACTTTCCACACGGTATATGGCCCTTTGAACTTGGGGATAAGCTTCTTATTTACTCCTATCGCGGTGTCCACATTTTTAATAACTACGAAATCCCCTACGTTAAAAGTGTTCACCTTATGTCCCTTTTCTTCTGATCTCTGCTCATTATATCTTTGCACTCTCGCTATGGCGGCCTCTGCCTTGTCTCTAATCTCCTTAATACCCCCCCCGGGGTCCAAAAAGTTCTCTTCTAGGTATTCAGACAGTTTATCTACTATTTGCCCTCTTTGGTTTACCCCAAACAAAACTCTACTAGGAGTGTCTCCTATTGACCGGTTAACCGTATTGTTGAATGCAAATTCTATCTTACTGAGCTGTTTTACCCAATCTGCGTGTGCTACAGGTTCGCTGAGTTTTGCTAGCATTCCTACCAAAGTCCTGTTGACCCGCTCAACCTGTCCATTCGCCTGCGGCGAGTGCACTGCGACCTTTACATGATCTATATTCTTTTCCTGCAAGAAATCAGCGAATTCTTTCGATGTAAAACAGCTCCCTCTATCTGTTATACACCTAACCGGCCTACTATAATAGTCGAAATATTTCAATAGTGCCGCCGTTACTTCCTTGGTGCTTGTCGTAAGAACTGGGTAAAGCCGAACAAGTTTTGTGAAAGCGTCAATTACGACCAAAATATGCTTTCTCTTCGACTGAAGTGCTGGTAATGGGCCCAAATGATCCAGGTGGATAGTGTGAAACGGTCGAGGTTCTTTCGGGATACTGTGCAATGCCCTTGCGTTTGGTTTATGGGGGGCCGAATACATAACGCATTTTAAACAAGTCTTCTTATGTTTGTCTATTTTATCTTTCATTTCCGGGAACCAATAGTGATTTTTCATTTTCAAATAGCATTTTTCTACCCCTAAATGTCCTAAATTCTCATGTATAGTTCTGATCACTTCAGTTTCCATGTCCTTCGGGACGAAAAATCGCAATGTATCGTTGATCTTCTTGTATACCACCCCATTTACCATATCGTACCCATTTACGGTTCCCTGTTCTAACTTCGATTTCAATTCACATATTTCCTTATCTCTAGCCTGCGCCGCACATAACTGGAAATCTATATCTTCCGCTTCGATTGTTGCTACTACCTTATTATTATTGTCTTCTTGCTCAACTCGAGACAAGGCATCTACGTGGGCCATTTTTTCTCCCGGTCTGTGCACTATGGTGTAGTTATAGTTTTCCAATTCTAGTGCCCATCGCGCAATCCGGCTATTAATGTTTCGTTTCGCCAAAGTCAAAGCTAATGAATTACAGTCCGTCATTATTTTAAACTTAATCCCTTCCAGATACGTTCTAAACCTCCTTAGGGAGTAGATAATTGCCAAAGTTTCCAATTCGAAACTATGGTATCTCGTCTCAGCGTCTGTTGTCCTTTTGGAAAAATAGGCTACTGGATGGAAAACGCCATCATCCTGCTTCTGTAACAGTATTGACCCGAATCCTATTGCACTCGCATCGCAGTGCAGTTCTGTTTCCCTACTCGGATTATAAATCGCCAGGATCGGACTTGATGTCAAACTTTGCTTCAATGTCTCAAAAGCTTCTTTACGTTCATCCGTTATTTCATATTTAACCCCATCTTTTGTCAACTCATACAGTGGTTTGGCTATTAGGGAAAATCCCTTCACAAATTTCCTAAAATATGAACATAAACCGAGAAAAGCCTGCATTTCTTTTATGTTCTTCGGCATCGGGTAACGCCCGATCGCTTCTACGTGGCTGTCCGATGGCTCGATACCTTTCCGCGACACCTTATATCCCAAGTATTCGATTTCCCCATAAGCGAATTTACACTTTTCGATCTTAATTTTTAATCCATACATGGCTAACCGGTCCATTACCTTTCCCACTAAACACATGTGTTCTTCTAACGTCTTTGAAGCTATCACAATATCGTCCATATAGATAACTATTTCGTTTCTCTTCAGAAAATCTTGAAAAATTCCGGCTATAAATCGTTGAAAAACTGCCGGTCCATTTTTTAACCCGAATGGCAATCTCAAGAACTCATACTGTCCGTTCGGTACCACGAAGGATGTATATTTCACCGAATCCTCCTCTAACCTCACATGGTAAAACCCTGACTTTAGGTCCATTATGGTGAACCACGACTTTCCCTCGAGGTACTCCAAGCAGTCCTCGATAAGTGGGAGGGGGTAGTTGTCCCTAACTATAATTTTATTGAGGGCCCTATAGTCCACACACATCCGGACCTCACCACTTTTCTTCTTGGTCAGTACAATGGGTGAAGCGTACGGAGAATTACTGGGCCGTATGATTCCCTTTTCCAACAAATCGGTTATGATTTTCCCCACCTCCTGTTTTTCTGCGAACGATAACCTCCTAGGTGAACAGTAGGTCGCATTTCCTGACGTCACTAGAATGGATGCCTTAAAATCAAATGTCTTCGGCTCACTTTCGAGTTTCCCGAAATAATTTTCCCGAATCAGTTTTTTCAACCTAAATCTGTCATCCACGCTCAATCTCGGGTTGACATCCCATTTTCCCTCAATGTCATCAGTCTCCACGTTGCCTACTACTCGTAGATGACTGGAATTTTTCTCGCTTTCTATCTCCTCGATTATGCATGAACCTTCCTCATCTCTAAATCCATCGTTACTTTCTTTCGTTTCATTAATTATTTTTTCAAAATTACTATTTTCGTTTCCTTCTCCCTTCTTATCATGCTCTTCAGTTTGCATAGGGTTGGTTTCCCATGTCTGTTCATCGCTCTCAACTATTCGTAAACCTTTACTCTTCATTCTCTCTCTTGTGCATGCTTCTTCTTGTTTACTATCCATTTCTACTTTACCAACGGTTATTTTTTCAAATTTATTATTTTCATTTCTTTCCCATGCTTCTTTGTTACTCTCAACTACTTGTAAACCTTTACTCTTCATTCTCTCTCTTGTGCATTCTTCTCCTTCTTCTTCACTATCCATTTCTACTTTACCAACGGTTATTTTTTCAAATTCAGGCTTTTTGATTTCTCCCATTTCCTTACCATGGCCTGGGGTCTTTGCAGGGTTACCCCCTTCTTCCTGCACCCCATTTTGTATACCCACCTTTCCTTGTTGCCCTTTATCCGTAGAAAGAACATCGCACATTTCAGTTTTAATTTTTCCATTTATTCGTGGCTTCCCTACATTTTCTTCATTTTTAGGGTTCACCATTAAAAATAGATTAATACATTTTGTCCCGACTTCGTTGCATGATTTATCTGGGTTCGGGTTCCCATTCTTCAGACTTAACACTATATTAAATAAGTTCAAAAAGTTGCGCCCAAGCACCAAGGTACACGGGGCGTTTTTCGGTAAAATAAACAAATTCATTTTTTTCTTCACTTTCCCAAACTCTATTGTGGCCTGGATTTGCCCACACACTTTCATTTTCTTTCCATCTAACCCCTTATATTTGGACATTCTTTTCTGCTTCATCTTAAGTTTTGGGGCTACTGACTGAACTACCGCTTGGTTTATGAAGCTACAGGGGCTACCGGTGTCGAGTAAAGAAGAGATAAAATGACCATTAGACCCAGATACACTAGAACCCAAAGCTACTCTTACCTGCATATTCCAATCGACTTCATCATCCTCTGGAATGGCTGCTACCGCCCGGAGTGGGCACTGTGCCTTCACATGGCTCGGTCTTCCGCATATAAAGCACGTTCGCACCGACTGCTTCTTCTGCTTGCAGCTCGAGGAATAATGGCCAACTCGCAAACAATTATAGCAACGCACTGTTCTTCCACTTTGGCTTATTTGAGCACTCGTTCGCTGTTCCCGACGGCGTTCCCGCATTAATTTTTCATATCTTGGGATCTGTTGTTTTAATTCTGCCACAGTGTTGACGTTGAAAAATATGGACGCCGCCACTGAAGTGTCCTCAAGGCCATCCACCACATACTCCACCAGCTCCTTCTCTGATATCGGAGCATCTTCTGCCAGTTCCTGCATCACAAGCACGTATCTGTATAAGCTTTCTTTTTCTTTGTTCCATTTACGGGCTTCTAATTCTCGCAAGGCCTCTTTTGCCCCAGTTACTCTGCGAAATTCTTCGATTAGTTCACCTTTTAATGTTTCCCAATCACGAGCTCTTGTGCGTCTCATAAAAAGTGCAGCACTGCCTACCATCATTCGTCGTGCATATATGAATTTTTCTTGATGGGTACACTGCATACTATTTGTGGTTTCTTCAAATTGTTGTACCCACTTCGTGACGGCATATGCACCATCTCCAGAAAATTTGGGTAATGCCCATGCTACATCTTCGAATGTGGCAACACTTTTTTCCATTTCTGCTTTTCCCTCTAATTCTTTAATCTCTTCCTTCAATTTCAGCAGCTGCAACTTTTTCTCTAACTGTTGCTCGATTTCGTCATCTTTCTCGCTTGCATGAACTGGTTTGCCCGCTGCCTTTGTTGTTGTTGTTGGCGATGCGTTTGCTTGTAGTTGTGGTAGTGGCGAAACATCAGCTTGTTGTTGTTGTTGCGATGGTGGCGTACGTGACGATGCTAGACTGGCCACCATTACTGCACCCAACAATTCACACAATTGTTGGAGAGTTGCTTCTTCTGGAATATTCACGCCAGCCAGCCTTAGCTGGGCTATAATATGTTCACGCACCATTTTCCTTTTGTATGTTTTTTGCACACACGCACACACAAATAGTTCTTTTGGTTTTCGTTTTCTTTTGCCTCACAGCGTTAATTCCACTTTTATTTTTTATTTCCTCAGTTCTTCAGTTTATGTTTCTTCAGTTAGTTTTTTTTTTTTTATTTGTTTCCTTTAATTTATTTTAATTTAAGTAAAACAATTTCGATTCATTTGTTGGCACGAATTTCACAAGTCTTTTCTTTGAATTTTTAATTTCACAATGTCGTGGTATTGCGTCCACACCTGAGCTGAACACGTCTTGTCTTTTCGATGATCGCACAATGAATGGCGTCTCTTTATTTTCTCTACATCAACTTAGCCTAGCGTACATTATTTTATCTCATCTTATCTATTGTATTTATCTGAGTCTTATGCAACTATGTGTTAAAATACAACTATGCGTGTAAATACGACTGTGTGTTTCATTAAATATATTGGGTGTGTTCCTTATTCTACTACATGACAAATAATTTTGTGGAATATTTTGATCTGATACGATCACATTTTAAAGGAGTTTTTAAATGTTTTTGAAAAAAGGGACCAAAAACAACCCTTTAGTGACTCGCATGAGGGTTAATTTTTTTCATAAAAAGATACCCCGCATTGTTGTCAGTAATATTGCCAAAGACACTTTATACCTAAAATGCAAGGATTCCAAGGAATCTGAGATCGAATATTTCAAAACCAGTAGAAATGGGCGGAACTTGCCACGCCTATTTAGGTTACTTCCCGACGTAAACTTTCAAAACGCCGATACACGTGTCTTCTTTTTTTCGGTCCTCTTTCATAATCTGTGCGCGGTTTCTTGTAATTTTAAAAAAAAGTCCGATTTTGTTGTACAGTGTAATATTGCAACATTTTCACTTATGTTCTTCTCAAGGGCTCTTCGAGGATGATTTTCAAATTTGCTGTCCATGTGGTAATCATTAAAATGATATAACTTTTTCCGTTGGCAAATTCCATATTTCTTAAGAAAGCTCTAAAAATCCCCCACTTAAATTGCAAATGTGCCCCACAACTTTCGAATGGAGTAACCGATTCGGTTTAAACTTTGGATATTGTGCTATTTCTTCCATATTAACATCAAGTTCGAAAATGAAATTTATCGATCCACTCCGTCGGATCACAAATGTTCAATTTTTTCGAGGATCGGTTTTTATCGATGGTAGTCCATGTGGACCTGATTATAATGATATAATTTTTTGCTTGGGCAAGTCCATGCTTCTTGAGTGAATGGCCCGAAAGCTCTAAGAAATCTTACTATGACGGACCAAAATGGTTTGTAGGCATGACAACTAAGTGAAAATAAAAAGGAGTGACTTTGTTCCAAACTTTGGACATAGTAATATTCACGGTGCTCTTGAAGCAACTTTAAATGGAAGGTGGTTACATCTGGGAAGTTTTTGCGGATTCTGAAACTACAATGTTCATAGATGAGAAAAATCAAAAAACAAAAAAAAAAAAAAAAACAAAAAAGAAATCGCCGGAGGGCTTTTTTAGGGGTTTTTAGGTTTTTGATTGGAAGCGATTTTGTGTTTTTTGTTTGCTAAAAGGAGAGAATTAGAAGATGATGTTGTAGAAGAACGGGAAATATTTAGGAGGATAGAATTGAAGTAGAAGTTGGGAAAGAAAAGCTTAATTGTTCATCGTGGTACTGGCAATTCTTCTTGCTGCAGCCATTTCAGACTCTTGGCAAAAAGAAGAAGACTTTTTGGTTCGGTTTCACAGAAGGATGAGAGAGACTGGATCGTGTGCTCACCCGTTATCCGTAGTCTTTTGCTCGTGAACATTGGACAGCGGCACAGTAAATGTTCGATTGTCTCAAATTCCTTCTCATCCTCACAAAGTCTGCAGTAGTCGGCGCCTTCGGTTCTACCCCATTTATAAGACATTGCTCTGATATTGCAGTGACCTGTGATTAGACCAACTGTTAGTCTGAGTTCGATCTTTTTCAATGAAAGTAGAGATGATGTTCTGCGTTTGGAAAGGAGTGGCCAGATTGCTTTGGAAACCCTACAACCAGGATCGTTTTGCCAATTCTGGCTAGCCTTATTCCGATAGCCCTGTTCTAACAGCCGCATGAAATAGCACTAGGGTGGTTTGACTGAGTTTTCGATAATGATATCTTGTGACTCTGATCCGCGGCGTGCCAATTCATCTGCCATTTCATTTCCTATAATTTTGCAGTGACCTGGGACCCAACACAGTGTTACTGCTGATTTTAGGTCACTTAATACTTTTATACAATCCAAAACAACTGCAGACTTTGAGGGCCGCCTGACTATCGACGCACAGTGGTTCAGAATCGTTTTTTCCTGGTCAAAATTCTGTAACTTTTGAACGGATAGAGATATATTCATAATTCTTTTTTTGTTAGACAGTTAACACAATCAGCTTTCAGACGAATTATAAGCGGTCGAGTTCGGTCTGGCAGTTGCAGAGAAATTCAAGGTCAAAGTTAAACTTTTGAGTTTTTTAACTATTTTTGATCAAAATATGAGTGTTTTTGTGGTTTTTATATCTTCCTATGTATTAAAGATAGTCAAACACCAACAAATAAACAAAATAATTACCAAAAAATATAAAAAAAAAAAATTCAAAAAAATGTCGAAAAATTTTTTTTTCAAAAATTTGTAAAAAAAATTTACCAAAAAAAATTTAAATTTTTTCAAAAATTAAAAAAAATCTCCTTGGGTTTTAATAAAACTTATATAACTCGTATAAAAACTTATATACTCAAAAAAGTTGTAATTTGTGTCAAAAAACTGTAATTCATATGGAAACAGTGTAGAAAAAGACACATTTTTACCCATGTAATTTCAATAAATTGAAAAAAATGTTAAACGGACGGAACGGGACGGGTACAAAAGTATATATGGGCTGGAAGAGGAGACTTTTGGGCATCTTTCTGTGAAAACAGAACTTTGTTCCATGTTGTTCCACAAAAGTTCTAGTCCACTAAATTTGGAATTTCATAAAATTTAGTACCCGAGGAAAGATAAAATAGATCATGTTGTGTAAACGCTACGGTAATTTACTAAAACGATTTTTAAAGGCAACAATCCTACCTACCTTATAAAAAAGCAATGAACACAATAACTGTTATAGTTTCAGAGAAATAGCTTCGTCTTTCTCCAGAAATTTGCAAAAATTACGTATTTCCCAAAAATGGGGAAAATGCTCGTCTTTTGGGACACGCCACGCCCACACCTTCCAATATTTGGGCCTAATTTTTCGGTTTCCTTAGTTTCAATATGTTTACTATCGAATCCCATATAGAAATTAAATATCTTTGACAAAACAAAATTTTGATTTTTGGCCAGGAAAATCGATTCCTGAACCATTGTGCGACGTATGTATATAGTCACCGGTCCATCGATGTCCCCTTTAATGTTCTTAATCAGTTCTGCAGCTTTTTTGATTGCAAAAATCTCTGCTTGAAAAACGCTACACTCTTTATTCAACTTAAAAGAGAATTGAAGGTTGAGAACGTCGCTGTATGAACCTGTCCCTGTTCCATTTCCCATCTTAGATCCATCGGTATAGACCTCTATACCGTCTAGTGGTGGAGTGTTGTGGGTCCAGGCTTCTCTGTTGGGAATGTGCACAACTATTTGCTCGAAGTTCATTTGTGGTGATATGTAGTCACTTAAATGAGCCTTGCTCGTTGGCACATTCGTTCGGTTGAGAATCGCAGCGTGGGCCTGTTGGGAGCCGCACCACTGGTTAAGCTCCTTGAGACGTAAAGCGCTCTTAGATGCCTGCTCCTCTACAATGAGATCTAACGGAGTAAGATCCAACAGCACGTTAAGGGCTGCCTGTGGAGTGCTCCTAGCAGCACCAGTTATGAGCATTGATGCTGATCTTTGGACTCTGCTTATTTCACGCAGATATGATTTCTGGCCTAGAGCATTCCACCAAACTAGAGCTCCATAGGTGAGAATTGGGCGTACGAATGTCATAAAAACTCAGTGTATGACTTGTGGTCTCAGTCCCCAACTCTTACCAATTGGAAAAATATTTTTTAAAAAATCCACGCCATTGAAGGTTAATTGGAAAAATATTTTTTAAAAAATCCACGCCTTTGAAGGTTAATTGGAAAAATATTTTTTAAAAAATCCACGCCTTTGAAGGTTAATTGGAAAAATATTTTTTAAAAAATCTACGCCTTTGAAGGTTAATTGGAAAAATATTTTTTAAAAAATCCACGCCTTTGAAGGTTAATTGGAAAAATATTTTTTAAAAAATCCACGCCTTTGAAGGTTAATTGGAAAAATATTTTTTAAAAAATCCACGCCTTTGAAGGTTAATTGGAAAAATATTTTTTAAAAAATCTACGCCTTTGAAGGTTAATTGGAAAAATATTTTTTAAAAAATCCACGCCTTTGAAGGTTAATTGGAAAAATATTTTTTAAAAAATCCACGCCTTTGAAGGTTAATTGGAAAAATATTTTTTAAAAAATCCACGCCTTTGAAGGTTAATTGGAAAAATATTTTTTTAAAAATCCACGCCTTTGAAGGTTAATTGGAAAAATATTTTTTAAAAAATCCACGCCTTTGAAGGTTAATTGGAAAAATATTTTTTAAAAAATCCACGCCTTTGAAGGTTAATTGGAAAAATATTTTTTAAAAAATCCACGCCTTTGAAGGTTAATTGGAAAAATATTTTTTAAAAAATCTACGCCTTTGAAGGTTAATTGGAAAAATATTTTTTAAAAAATCCACGCCTTTGAAGGTTAATTGGAAAAATATTTTTTAAAAAATCCACGCCTTTGAAGGTTAATTGGAAAAATATTTTTTAAAAAATCCACGCCTTTGAAGGTTAATTGGAAAAATATTTTTTAAAAAATCTACGCCTTTGAAGGTTAATTGGAAAAATATTTTTTAAAAAATCCACGCCTTTGAAGGTTAATTGGAAAAATATTTTTTTAAAAATCCACGCCTTTGAAGGTTAATTGGAAAAATATTTTTTAAAAAATCCACGCCTTTGAAGGTTAATTGGAAAAATATTTTTTTTAAAAAATCCACGCCTTTGAAGGTTAATTGGAAAAATATTTTTTTTAAAAAATCCACGCCTTTGAAGGTCAATTGGAAAAATATTTTTTTTAAAAAATCCACGCCTTTGAAGGTCAATTGGAAAAATATTTTTTAAAAAATCCACGCCTTTGAAGGTTAATTGGAAAAATATTTTTTAAAAAATCCACGCTTATTGAAGGTTAATTGGAAAAATATTTTTTAAAAAATCCACGCCTTTGAAGGTTAATTGGAAAAATATTTTTTAAAAAATCCACGCCTTTGAAGGTTAATTGGAAAAATATTTTTTAAAAAATCCACGCCTTTGAAGGTTAATTGGAAAAATATTTTTTAAAAAATCCACGCTTATTGAAGGTTAATTGGAAAAATATTTTTTAAAAAATCCACGCCTTTGAAGGTTAATTGGAAAAATATTTTTTAAAAAATCCACGCCTTTGAAGGTTAATTGGAAAAATATTTTTTTTAAAAAATCCACGCCTTTGAAGGTTAATTGGAAAAATATTTTTTTTAAAAAATCCACGCCTTTGAAGGTCAATTGGAAAAATATTTTTTTTAAAAAATCCACGCCTTTGAAGGTCAATTGGAAAAATATTTTTTAAAAAATCCACGCCTTTGAAGGTTAATTGGAAAAATATTTTTTAAAAAATCCACGCTTATTGAAGGTTAATTGGAAAAATATTTTTTAAAAAATCCACGCCTTTGAAGGTTAATTGGAAAAATATTTTTTAAAAAATCCACGCCTTTGAAGGTTAATTGGAAAAATATTTTTTAAAAAATCCACGCCTTTGAAGGTTAATTGGAAAAATATTTTTTAAAAAATCCACGCCTTTGAAGGTTAATTGGAAAAATATTTTTTAAAAAATCCACGCCTTTGAAGGTTAATTGGAAAAATATTTTTTAAAAAATCCACGCCTTTGAAGGTTAATTGGAAAAATATTTTTTTAAGAAATCCACGCCTTTGAAGCTTAATTGGAAAAATATTTTTTAAAAAATCCACGCCTTTGAAGGTTAATTTGCAAAATATTTTTTTTTAAAAATCCACGCCTTTGAAGGTTAATTGGAAAAATATTTTTTAAAAAATCCACGCCTTTGAAGGTTAATTGGAAAAATATTTTTTAAAAAATCCACGCCTTTGAAGGTTAATTGGAAAAATATTTTTTAAAAAATCCACGCCTTTGAAGGTTAATTGGAAAAATATTTTTTAAAAAATCCACGCCTTTGAAGGTTAATTGGAAAAATATTTTTTAAAAAATCCACGCCTTTGAAGCTTAATTGGAAAAATATTTTTTAAAAAATCCACGCCTTTGAAGGTTAATTTGCAAAATATTTTTTTTTAAAAATCCACGCCTTTGAAGGTTAATTGGAAAAATATTTTTTAAAAAATCCACGCCTTTGAAGGTTAATTGGAAAAATATTTTTTAAAAAATCCACGCCTTTGAAGGTTAATTGGAAAAATATTTTTTAAAAAATCCACGCCTTTGAAGGTTAATTGGAAAAATATTTTTTAAAAAATTCACGCCTTTGAAGGTTAATTGGAAAAATATTTTTTAAAAAATCCACGCTTTTGAAGGTTAATTGGAAAAATATTTTTTAAAAAATCCACGCCTTTGAAGGTTAATTGGAAAAATATTTTTTTTAAAAACTCCACGCCTTTGAAGGTAAATTGGAAAAATATTTTTTAAAAAATCCACGCCTTTGAAGGTTAATTGGAAAAATATTTTTAAAAAAATCCACGCCTTTGAAGGTTAATTGGAAAAATATTTTTTAAAAAATCCATGCCTTTGAAGGTTAATTGGAAAAATATTTTTTAAAAAATCCACGCCTTTGAAGGTTAATTGGAAAAATATTTTTTAAAAAATCCACGCCTTTGAAGGTTAATTGGAAAAATATTTTTTAAAAAATCCACGCCTTTGAAGGTTAATTGGAAAAATATTTTTTAAAAAATCCACGCCTTTGAAGGTTAATTGGAAAAATATTTTTTAAAAAATCCACGCCTTTGAAGGTTAATTGGAAAAATATTTTTTAAAAAATCCACGCCTTTGAAGGTTAATTGGAAAAATATTTTTTAAAAAATCCACGCCTTTGAAGGTTAATTGGAAAAATATTTTTTAAAAAATCCACGCCTTTGAAGGTTAATTGGAAAAATATTTTTTAAAAAATCCACGCCTTTGAAGGTTAATTGGAAAAATATTTTTTAAAAAATCCACGCCTTTGAAGGTTAATTGGAAAAATATTTTTTAAAAAATCCACGCCTTTGAAGGTTAATTGGAAAAATATTTTTTAAAAAATCCACGCCTTTGAAGGTTAATTGGAAAAATATTTTTTAAAAAATCCACGCCTTTGAAGGTTAATTGGAAAAATATTTTTTAAAAAATCCACGCCTTTGAAGGTTAATTGGAAAAATATTTTTTAAAAAATCCACGCCTTTGAAGGTTAATTGGAAAAATATTTTTTAAAAAATCCACGCCTTTGAAGGTTAATTGGAAAAATATTTTTTAAAAAATCCACGCCTTTGAAGGTTAATTGGAAAAATATTTTTTAAAAAATCCACGCCTTTGAAGGTTAATTGGAAAAATATTTTTTAAAAAATCCACGCCTTTGAAGGTTAATTGGAAAAATATTTTTTAAAAAATCCACGCCTTTGAAGGTTAATTGGAAAAATATTTTTTAAAAAATCCACGCCTTTGAAGGTTAATTGGAAAAATATTTTTTAAAAAATCCACGCCTTTGAAGGTTAATTGGAAAAATATTTTTTAAAAAATCCACGCCTTTGAAGGTTAATTGGAAAAATATTTTTTAAAAAATCCACGCCTTTGAAGGTTAATTGGAAAAATATTTTTTAAAAAATCCACGCCTTTGAAGGTTAATTGGAAAAATATTTTTTAAAAAATCCACGCCTTTGAAGGTTAATTGGAAAAATATTTTTTAAAAAATCCACGCCTTTGAAGGTTAATTGGAAAAATATTTTTTAAAAAATCCACGCCTTTGAAGGTTAATTGGAAAAATATTTTTTAAAAAATCCACGCCTTTGAAGGTTAATTGGAAAAATATTTTTTAAAAAATCCACGCCTTTGAAGGTTAATTGGAAAAATATTTTTTAAAAAATCCACGCCTTTGAAGGTTAATTGGAAAAATATTTTTTAAAAAATCCACGCCTTTGAAGGTTAATTGGAAAAATATTTTTTAAAAAATCCACGCCTTTGAAGGTTAATTGGAAAAATATTTTTTAAAAAATCCACGCCTTTGAAGGTTAATTGGAAAAATATTTTTTAAAAAATCCACGCCTTTGAAGGTTAATTGGAAAAATATTTTTTAAAAAATCCACGCCTTTGAAGGTTAATTGGAAAAATATTTTTTAAAAAATCCACGCCTTTGAAGGTTAATTGGAAAAATATTTTTTAAAAAATCCACGCCTTTGAAGGTTAATTGGAAAAATATTTTTTAAAAAATCCACGCCTTTGAAGGTTAATTGGAAAAATATTTTTTAAAAAATCCACGCCTTTGAAGGTTAATTGGAAAAATATTTTTTAAAAAATCCACGCCTTTGAAGGTTAATTGGAAAAATATTTTTTAAAAAATCCACGCCTTTGAAGGTTAATTGGAAAAATATTTTTTTAAGAAATCGACGACTTTGAAGGTTAATTGGAAAAATATTTTTTAAAAAATCCACGCCTTTGAAGCTTAATTGGAAAAATATTTTTTAAAAAATCCACGCCTTTGAAGGTTAATTTGCAAAATATTTTTTTTTAAAAATCCACGCCTTTGAAGGTTAATTGGAAAAATATTTTTTAAAAAATCCACGCCTTTGAAGGTTAATTGGAAAAATATTTTTTAAAAAATCCACGCCTTTGAAGGTTAATTGGAAAAATATTTTTTAAAAAATCCACGCCTTTGAAGGTTAATTGGAAAAATATTTTTTAAAAAATCCACGCCTTTGAAGGTTAATTGGAAAAATATTTTTTAAAAAATCCACGCCTTTGAAGGTTAATTGGAAAAATATTTTTTAAAAAATTCACGCCTTTGAAGGTTAATTGGAAAAATATTTTTTAAAAAATCCACGCTTTTGAAGGTTAATTGGAAAAATATTTTTTAAAAAATCCACGCCTTTGAAGGTTAATTGGAAAAATATTTTTTTTAAAAACTCCACGCCTTTGAAGGTAAATTGGAAAAATATTTTTTAAAAAATCCACGCCTTTGAAGGTTAATTGGAAAAATATTTTTTAAAAAATTCACGAATTTGAAGGATAATTGAAAAATATTTTTTAAAAAAATTCACGAATTTGAAGGATAATTGAAAAATATTTTTTAAAAAAATTCACGAATTTGAAGGATAATTGAAAAATATTTTTTAAAAAATCCACGCCTTTGAAGGAGAATTGGAAAAATATTTTTTAAAAAATCCACGCCTTTGAAGGTTAATTGGAAAAATATTTTTTAAAAAATCCACGCCATTGAAGGTTAATGGGGAAAATATTTTTTAAAAAATCCACGCCTTTGAAGGTTAATTGGAAAATATTTTTTTAAAAAATCCACGCCTTTGAAGGTTAATTGGAAAATATTTTTTAAAAAATTCACGCATTTGAAGGTTAATTGGAAAAATATTTTTTAAAAAATCCACCCTTTGAAGGTTAATTGGAAAAATATTTTTTTAAAAAATCCACGCCTTTGAAGGTTAATTGGAAAAATATTTTTTTAAAAAATCCACGCCTTTGAAGGTTAATTGGAAAAATATTTTTTAAAAAATCCACGCCTTTGAAGGTTAATTGGAAAAATATTTTTTAAAAAATCCACGCCTTTGAAGGTTAATTGGAAAAATATTTTTTAAAAAATCCACGCCATTGAAGATTAATTGGAAAAATAGTTTTTAAAAAATCCACGCCTTTGAAGGTTAATTGGAAAAATATTTTTTTAAAAAATCCACGCCATTGAAGGTTATTTGGAAAAATATTTTTTTAAAAATCCACGTCTTTGAAGGTTATTTGGAAAAATATTTTTTTTAAAAATCCACGTCTTTGAAGGTTATTTGGAAAATTATTTTTTAAAAATCCACGCCATTGAAGGTTAATTGGAAAAATATTTTTTATAAAATCCACGCCTTTGAAGGTTAATTGGAAAAATATTTTTTAAAAAATCCACGCCTTTGAAGGTTAATTGGAAAAATATTTTTTAAAAAATCCACGCCTTTGAAGGTTAATTGGAAAAATATTTTTTAAAAAATCCACGCCTTTGAAGGTTAATTGGAAAAATATTTTTTAAAAAATCCACGCCTTTGAAGGTTAATTGGAAAAATATTTTTTAAAAAATCCACGCCTTTGAAGGTTAATTGGAAAAATATTTTTTAAAAAATCCACGCCTTTGAAGGTTAATTGGAAAAATATTTTTTAAAAAATCCACGCCTTTGAAGGTTAATTGGAAAACTATTTTTTAAAAAATCCACGCCTTTGAAGGTTAATTGGAAAAATATTTTTTAAAAAATCCACGCCTTTGAAGGTTAATTGGAAAAATATTTTTTTAAAAAATCCACGCCTTTGAGGGTTAATTGGAAAAATATTTTTTAAAAAATCCACGCCTTTGAAGGTTAATTGGAAAAATATTTTTTAAAAAATCCACGCCTTTGAAGGTTTATTGGAAAAATATTTTTTAAAAAATCCACGCCTTTGAAGGTTAATTGGAAAATATTTTTTTTAAATCCACGCAGTATATGTGACATTTTTCCCATAATATCAGGAGGTTCGGAAGAAATACATTTGTGCATAATTTTAAATATGAAATAATTACGTCTTTTGTGTGGGAATTTTATTAGGAATTTAAAAAAAATGGTAAGTACTCTTATTATTTTTTCTTTTTTATTTCAATTTCTAAGTAATGTCTGTAAATTTACTAACAATTGATTTAAATTATTTTTTAATGTAGAAAAAATAACAATAGAAAAACAATCAATTAATATGTAATTACTATCAAAACTTTAAAATGGGACTGATAATTTTAATGTAGAAATATTTGAAAAAAAAACTAACCAATCATTCTTAGAAAGTAAGTAAAAAAACTAACTAACTAATAAATAATAATAACAACAAGAAACTGGTTTGTTCTCTAACAATTTTTCCTAACAAATACTAGTTTTTAAGGAAATAAAAACTCTGAAGGCTCTGTTCCCTCTCTCTAGTACTAAACAATATATTTTGTGAGCAATTTTTTGCTATTTTTTGTAATGAAAATCATGTAAACTAAAATAACTGTGAAGAATACATCTAAAAAACTTTATCAGTAGTAAGAAAACCCAAAAAATACGATTTTGTAGAAAAATTAATTAACAACTTTTTTATAGTGAATGAAAATTTTTGTACGAAGAAAAAAAAATAATAATAAAAATAAAAAAAATAATTCAATGTTGTAATAAAAAATTGATTTGTTTCATTTTGGAAATGATGGGAATTTTGTGGAAATATTGGTAAATGGGATTGAAATAAATGGTTGAGAAAATAAATCATACATAGAGCGTATGAATTATGTCAATATGTATACGCAAGCAGTTTACGTACTCGTATACTTAGTGTCATTACTTATACGCCTAATGGTACTTTGCGGATTTTGGATAAATGACCGAATAAAAACATAACATGATCAGAACAACAAAACTTTGTGACACCTATCGACCAAGAAATACTTTAGTAGATATTTTTAACACTAATAAATTTTTAATTAATGTTTCTAAGAATTTATTTATTGCATTTTATTTATCTTAGATAAATTCCCCATTTATCTTTAAACACCAAACCTTTTGCAGATAACGTCTCAGACATCCAGGATAATTGAAATTGTTTCGCTTTTTCAAATATTTTGGTACACAATAGTAATCATGTGGACGTTTTGATATCGGCAATGCGGAGGGTTCAATAACTCCATAGTCTATATGGTCACGTAAATTGCGAATTTCATGGAAATCATAGAATATCTCCTTTGGTAGTGGGATTTTATAGGATTCCTCAGCCAACACGATATTTAAAAGAAATAACCAAAGTAGATGTTTAATCATGGTGCGATAGTCGACAACTGTACAAAACCAAATAAATAATTTTGCTGTGATTGACATCAGAACTTTGTGATAAGAGTAATAAAATTTTATGACTTTATGCAAGTTTAATTAAGCTTGGGCAATGGGTAACAGGAAATGGAAATCAACATTTATGGCTATAATAAAAACCAACTACTAACTAACCATTTCGAAAGAGAAAGAGATTAGGTATGACTATTACTGTTGCGTATAAGTAATGTCAGCACTTATACGTTATATGTAAAATACGAAAACTTATTCGTCTATGGTGTTTAAATGAAAAAATACTTTATTATAAAATCAACGTCTATGGAGATTAAATGAAAAAATAGGGGATTTGGTAAAAAAAATATTTTTTCAATAATCGTGGATTTTTTAAAAAATATTTTTTCAATAAACGTGGATTTTTTAAAAAATATTTTTTCCATAAACGTGTATTTTTTAAAAAATATTTTTTCCATAAACGTGGATTTCTTAAAAAATATTTTTTCAATAAACGTGGATTTTTTAAAAAATATTTTTTCAATAATCGTGGATTTTTTAAAAAATATTTTTTCAATAAACGTGGATTTTTTAAAAAATATTTTTTCCATAAACGTGTATTTTTTAAAAAATATTTTTTCAATAAACGTGGATTTTTTAAAAAATATTTTTTCAATAAACGTGGATTTTTTAAAAAATATTTTTTCAATAATCGTGGATTTTTTAAAAAATATTTTTTCAATAAACGTGGATTTTTTAAAAAATATTTTTTCAATAATCGTGGATTTTTTAAAAAATATTTTTTCAATAATCATGGGTTTTTTAAAACATATTTTTTCAATAATCGTGGATTTTTTAAAAAATATTTTTTCAATAATCGTGGATTTTAAAAAAAATATTTTTTCAATAATCGTGGATTTTAAAAAAAATATTTTTTCAATAATCGTGGATTTTAAAAAAAATATTTTTTCAATAATCGTGGATTTTAAAAAAAATATTTTTTTCAATAATCGTGGATTTTTTAAAAAATATTTTTTCAATAATCTTGGAATTTTTAAAAAAATATTTTTTCAATAATCATGGATTTTTTAAAAAATATTTTTTCAATAATCGTGGATTTTTTAAAAAATATTTTTTTCAATAATCGTGATTTTTAAAAAATATTTTTTCAATAATCGTGATTTTTAAAAAATATTTTTTCAATAATCGTGATTTTTAAAAAACATTTTTTCAATAATCGTGATTTTTAAAAAATATTTTTTCAATAATCGTGATTTTTAAAAAATATTTTTTTAATAATCGTGATTTTTAAAAAATATTTTTTCAATAATCGTGATTTTTAAAAAATATTTTTTCAATAAATATATTTAAATAAAATAAATATATTTAAAAAAATATATTTTTTTCAGATGAAAAAAAATATATTTTTTTAAATTCAAGTATCTGAAATGTAAATTGAAATATATTAAAAAAAACACCCCTCTAAAGGTTAAAGAAAAAAATATTAAAAAAATCCACGCCTTTGTAGTTTATCGAATAAAATATTTTAAAGTAAAGTTTTAATGAAAAAGTTTTTTTTTAATACACCCATCTGAAGGTTAAATGAAAAAAATATTAAAAAAAATCCACGCCTCTGGAGTGTAGTAGGACATTGTTTTAACAAAAACTACGCCTCGGTGGTTTTATTGAAATTTATAACTTCTTTATTATTTTGGAACATTTTTTACTTTCAAGCCGCTAAACAACTCCGTTTGTGGGCCACTTTGTGTATCATTTCCATTATGTTCCAAATTGTAAAGACATTCGTTTCCTTTAAAATGAATACAGCATAACATCATCAAACGGAGATTTTTCTCCCGAGAGTAAGTCATTCTCTTGCTTATGAGTCTCTTATTCTTTCAATGCGCAGCGCAGTCATCTATGACACAGCGTAATTTCCTTCTCTCAGCCATACAAACACCGGTGGGTATTGGTGAAGGATGTAACCAAAATGAGAAAACATGCTCTCATCATTTATCGTTTACTCAAAAGTATTTGCCCAGAGAGTAGCATGCAAATGGCATTAGTAGCATCATAATTCGCTTTATTTTAAAGCATAATTTTAGGCAAAACAAACATATGTTTGCTTTCATTCATTTGTTTATTTATGAACGGAAAGGAAAGGAGCTGTTAGTGAAAGTGTTGGGAGAAAATTATGCAAATATGTGCGAGATTGTCAGTCTGTGTCATTAAATATTAAATGCAAACGGATATGCGTTCCATATGTTGACTTAAGCTATGACAATGGAATGATAAATGGATGCAGCAAAGGATTATCAAATGAAATAAGGGAGATTGATAGAAACAACATGTTTTAAAAAAAATACATAAATATTGATTATTTTTTTGAAATCACAAATATTGAAAAAAATATTTAAAAATAAACGTAAAATTAAAAAAATATATTTCTGAAAAATCAAAAAAAAAAATATTAAAAAATCATCAAATAAAAATTAAAATATTTTTAAAAAACCACAAATATACCTCAAAAAAGTCACAAATATTGTAGTTTTTTTTAAAAATCGACTAATATTGAAAAAAATCCACGATAATAGATAGAATATTTATTTCTTTAACAAATCCACGATAACAAAAAAAATATTTTGTACAAACTTAAGATTATTGAAAAAATCCTCGCTTATTGAAAAAATATTTTTTAAAAAATCCACGATTATTGAAAAAATATTTTTAAGAACGATAATAGAAAAATATTTTTTTAAAAACCCACGATTATAGAATAGACAATTTCATAAAAAATCTACGATTATTGAAAAAATATTTTTTAAAAAATCCACGATTATTGAAAAAATATTTTTTAAAAAATCTACGATTATTGAAAAATATTTTTTAAAAAATCTACGATTATTGAAAAAATATTTTTTAAAAAATCCACGATTATAGAAAAGGCAATTTCTTAAAATATCTACGATTATTGAAAAAATACTTTTTAAAAAAAATCTACGATTATTGAAAAAATACTTTTTAAAAAAATCTACGATTATTGAAAAAATACTTTTTAAAAAAATCTACGATTATTGAAAAAATATTTTTTAAAAAATCCACGATTATAGAAAAGGCAATTTCTTAAAATATCTACGATTATTGAAAAAATATTTTTTAAAAAATCCACGATGATTGAAAAAATAGTTTTTAAAAAATCCTCGATGATTAAAAATATATTTTTTAAAAAATCCACGATTATTGAAAAATATTTTTTAAAAAATCCACGATTATTGAAAAATATTTTTTAAAAAATCCACGATTATTGAGAAAATATTTTTTAAAAAACCCACGATTATTGAAAAAACAATTTCCTAATAAATCTACCATTATTGACAAAATATTTTTTTAAAAAATCCACGAGGATTGAAAAAATATTTTTTTTTTTTAAAAACCACGATTATTGAAAAAATATTTTTTAGAAAATCCACGATTAACGAAAAAAACAATTTCTTAAAAAATCTACGATTATTGAAAAAATATTTTTTTTTAAAAATACACGTTTGTGGAAAAAAGTATTTTTAAAATAAAAAATCACGTTTATGGAAAAATATTTTTTTAAAAAATCCACGTTTATGGAAAAATATTTTTTAAAAATCGACGTTTATGGAAAAAAATATTTTTTTAAAAATCCACGTTTATGGAAAAAATATTTTTTTAAAAAATCCACGTTTATGGAAAAAATATTTTTTTAAAAATTCAACTATTATTGAAACAAATATTGTTTTAAAAATCCATGTTTATGGAAAAAATATTTTTTAAAAAATTTACGTTTATGGAAAAAATATTTTTTAAAAAATCCAAGTTGATGGGAGAAGAATTTTTTAAAAAAATCCACGTTTATGGAAAGAATATTTTTTAAAAAATCCACGATTATGGAAAAAATATTTTTTTTAAAATCCAGGTTGGCTTTGAATTACAAGTTAAATAAATTGAAATTAAAATTTAAAAAATCCACGTATAAAAAAAATATTTTTTAAAATATCCACGTTTATGGAAAAAATATTTTTTTAAAAAATCCACTATTATTGACAAAATATTTGTTAAAAAATCCACGTTTATGGAAAAAATATTTGTTAAAAAATCCACGTTTATGGAAAAAATATTTCATAAAAATCCACGTTTATGGAAAAAGTATTTTACAAAATTCACGTTTATGAAAAAAATATTTCTTAAAAAATCCACGTTATGGAAAAAGTATTTTTTAAAAAATCCACGTTGAGTAGATGTTTTTTTTTTAATCCACGTTAAGTAGGCATTTTATTTATTTTTAAATATCAAAGTTCAGTAGATTTGTAAAATAACAAATGTAACAAATCCACATTTAGCAGATTTTCGAAAATTGTTTAAAACAAATCCTTATATAGTAGATTTTTCAAAGAAAAAAAAAAATAAAAATCTTTTTTTTTACGACTTTTGAAAAAATTATTTTTTAAAAAATCCACGTTTTGTACATTTTTTAAAAAATTTTCTTATCCTTCTTTGAATTGACATTAAATCTTTTATGTTTAATTGACAGCTTCTAATCGTATGTCAATCGCCAGCTATTGTTTGCTGTTGAACAAAGGGCAATAGGCCATACTGAATCTAAAGGAATTTAAACACCTGTTCTAATTTCGGTGAAGTATGTCCTCTGTGGGCATATAAATACGATGTCTTTGCAAAATACAAAACAGTTCCTTCATTACCGTATTAACTAACATTCAGCTGTAATGCTAGGATTTTGGAAAATAATTTTGATTTCGGCCGTAATAACCATGTGTAAAGTGAACGCAGCATTCGACCTGAGCTATGAACTCAAGGATAATAAAAGTCAAAAATTATTACAAAAAATTTACGAAGAACGCACCTTTGATACTCACTTATTGTCCATGACTGGAAGCAGGACATCAATAAGATGGCGAACAAGGATGAAACTCTTCAAGATCTTCTTGAGTTTCAAATACCAAAATTTATCATTACCCAGAAAATGCCAGATTTGATTTATAAGAAAAAATTTAATGCAGAGATTTTGTGTGTGGTTCTAATGCAGGAGTCAAAGGATGTGTATCTTTTAAACTTAGCAGCGGCAATATTGGATTATATACGCCACACAAGAATACTTATTTTGGCAAATAATATTGACAAGTTGGAATATTTAAAACGGAGCTACTGATGGTCCTTGAAATACATAAAATGACAAATATCCTTTTACAAGTCCATATGGAAGAGGATACGGAGGAAATCTTAATGTTACAACCCTACCCAGAATATCATTGGTTACCCTGGAATTCCCAAACCCATTATACTCAACATTGGCGAAATTTCCAGCAGAAATCATTATTAACTTTTACCGATCAAACTCCTCCCAGGGCTTTGCTTTTCCAAGATCCCAAGACCAAAGAACTACGTCTAAACGGTTTCATACCACGCATGGTGATGTTATTTGCCCAACATTTCAATGCCAATTTGGTAATGTTTCCAGGCTTGGAATTGGGTAAGCCAATACATTATACCCTCATCAATGAAATGTTGGAAGATGCACAATTCGATATTCCCATGGTTCTTGATACAGGACCAGAAGAAAAATGGCTTAATATGTCATATCCCCTGGAAGTTGCCCAGGGTATTTTTATGGTACCCTGTGCCCAGCCTCGCACCATACGTGAGGTATTCAACATACTGTTAGGATGGAATTTCTTTGGCTCCATTGCTATATGTACGGCAGCACTATCTTTGATCCATTCCCTCTATGACTATGCCTTCTTTAGGCACTGGAGAAGCACTAGTTTACTATTAAATGAGCGTATCCTGCCAGGAGTTTTGGGACAATCATTTGTGGCCAGAAAAACCAAGCTACAGGGCTTGAAAATTATTTACTTTCTATTGTTTTTTGCCGGCCTGAATATAAGTACCCAATTTTCGGCCCGAGTACAAACTCTCTTCACCAGCCCCACATATCATCAGCAAATTGAAAGTATGGAACAACTAAAACAATCCTCCTTAAAAATTCTACTCGATGCCATAGAAGCCCAATATATTTTGCCTCACATAGAAAATGTAAAATCTTCGTTACGCATTACCCAAAATTCCAGCTACTTTCAAGAGAATCGCCAACATTTCAATACGCAATATGGTTACTACAGCTCTTCGACCCTGTGGCAAATCTACACTAGGAAGCAACAATATTTTACCCATAAGGTGTTTTGCACCTCGGATGGTTTAACCGTATTTCGTCTACTGCCATGGGGTTTTCGTCTACAACACAATTCACCCTATCAGGAACCGCTGAATTATCTCATACATCAGGTACATGCAGCCGGTCTAATACAGGCATGGCATTCCAGCACTTTTTCAGATATGCTAAAATTAAAAATGATTTCGATACGTGATCCGAATCCGGAAAGGGCTGCTAAGGTGTTGGTGGTCAACGATTTCTATTGGACTTGGTTAATTATTTCAATTGGTTCCGGTTTGGGGTTGTTGGTATTTGCTGTGGAATTGTGGTGGCACAGAAGGAAGCAACGATTGTCTTTTTTGCAGAAGGCGAAATAAAAGTTTTGTTTCCCGAAACAAATTTTGAAAAAAAAATATTTTTAAATTTAAATCAGGATTTTCTTAAATATATATGTCTCAAATAAGGAATATTTTTTATTGTTAATTGGCATTTTCAAAGGGTAAAAAACTAGCAACAATTTTTCAAAAAACGTCTATTTATTAAGAAAATGGACTTTTAAAACATATTTTTTTAATAATCGTGGTTTTTTCAAAAAAAAAAATAGTTTCTTTAATAACGTGGATTTTTTATAAAAATATTTTTTTTCAAAAAACTTTTTTTACAAAAATATTTTTTTCAATAAACGTGGATATTTCTTCAATAAATGTACATTTAAAAATAAATATTTTTCAATAAACGTGGATTGTTTTAAAGAATATTTTTTCCGTAAACCTGGATTTTTAAAAAAATATTTTTTCCATAATCGTAGATTTTTAAAAAGATATTTTTTCCATAAACGTAGATTTTTAAAAAAATATTTTTGCAATAAACGTGGATTTTTTTAAAAAATGATTTTTCTTCAAAATATTTGGTTTTTCTGGATTTTCTTCGAAATATTTTTTCCCTAAACGTGGATTTTTTAATTTTTTTCGCTAATCGTGGATTTTTAAAAAATGTTTTTTCTTCAAAATGTTTGGTTTTTCTGGATTTTCTTCGAAATATTTTTTCCCTAAACGTGGATTTTTTAATTTTTTTCCCTAATCGTGGATTTTTAAGAAATATTTTTTTAATAAACGTGGATTTTTTAAAATTCGTTTTTTCCCTAAACGTGGATTTTTAAGAAATATTTTTTTAATAAACGTGGATATTTAAAAAAAAAAACATATTTTCCACAAACCTAAATTTAAAACATAAAAATACTTTTCCATAAACGTGTATTAAAAAAAAAAATACTTTTCCATAAACGTGTATTTAAAAAAATAGAAAGTAGTTTTTTTTTAAAAAAATATTTTTTCCATAAACATGGGGTTTTTAAAAAATATTTATCAATAAACGTGAATTTTTTAAAGATATTTTTCAATAAACGTAATATTATTAAAAAAAATTTCGTGGATTTTCTTAAAAATATTTTTTCAATAATTCAATAAACGATTTTTAAGAAAGATTTTTTCAATAAACGTGGATTTTTTATAAAACATATTTTCCACAAACCTGAATTTAAAAAAAAATACTTTTCCATAAACGTGTATTTAAAAAACTAGAAAGTAGATTTTTAAAAAAAAAATATTTTTTCCATAAACATGGGATTTTTTAAAAAATATTTCTCAATAAACGTGTATTTTGTTTAAAGATTTTTTTTCAATAAACTTAATATTTTTAAAAAATATTCGTGGATTTTCTTAAAAATATTTTTTCAATGAACGTGGATTTTTTAAAAAAGTATTTTTTCAATAAACGTGGGTTTTAAATTTTTTTTCCATTAACGTGGATATAAAAAAAAAATTAAGAAATAATTTTTCAATATACGTGGATTTAAAAAAAATTTAAGAAATATTTTTTCAATAAACGTGGATTTAAAAAAAAATAAATAATTTCCACAATCCTTTTTAAAAAAATATTTTTCCATAAACGTGAATTATTTAAAAAAAAAAACATAATTTAAACAAACCTGGCTTTAAAAAAAATATTTTCCCATAAACGTGGATTTAAAAAATACATTTTTTCCATAAACGTGTATTTAAAAAAAAATAGAAAGTAGATTTTTTAAAAAAAAATATTTTTCCATAAACTTGGATTTTTTGAAAAATATTTTTGCAGTCAACGTCGATTTTTTAAAAAAGTATTTTTTAAAGTAACGTGGATTTCTTAAAAAGTATTTTTTAAAAGACCTATGTTTCACAGACCTGGATTTTTTTTTTAAAAATATTTTTTTCCATGAATTTTTCTGAATTTTTTGAAAAAATGTTTTTTCATAAACGTGGATTTAACAAAAATATTTTTTCCATAAACGTGTATTTAAAAAAATAGAAAGTCGATTTTTTAAAAAAATATATTTTCCATAAAATTGGATTTTTTTTTAAAAAATATTTTTTCAGTCACCCTAGATTTTTTGACAAATATATTCGCAGTCAACGTCGATTTTTTAAAAAATTATTTTTTAAAGTAAAGTGGATTTTTTAAAAAGTTTTTATTTAAAAAACCTATTTTTCACAGACCTGGATTTTTTTTAAAAATATTTTTGTTTATGAATTTTTCTGGATTTTTTGAAAAAATGTTTTTCCATAAACGTGGATTTAACAAAAATATTTTTTCCATAAACGTGTATTTAAAAAAAAAGAAAGTGGATTTAAAAAAAAATGTTTCCATTAACTTAGATTTTTTAAAAAAATATTTTTTCAGTCGACGTCGATTTTTTTCAATAAACGTAATCTATTTAAAAAACATTCGTTGATTTTCTTAAAAATATTTTTTTAATAAACGTGGATTTAAAATTGTTTTCCATAAACGTAGATTTTTAAAAAAATATTTTTTCCATAAACGTAGATTTTTTAAAAAATATTTCTTTTCAATAAACGTGGATTTTTTTTAAAAAATATTTTTTCTTCAAATTTTTTGGGTTTTCTGTATTTTCTTCAAAATATTTTTTCCCAAGACGTGGATTTTTTAAATTTTTTTCCCTAAACGTGGATTTTTAACAATTATTTTTTCAATAAACGTGGATTTTTTAAAAAACATATTTTCCACAAATCTGGATTTAAAAAAAAAGTAGATTTTTTAAAAAAAATATTTTTTCCATAAACATTTTTTTTAAAAATATTTTTTAATAAACGTGGATTTTTTAATAATATTTTTTCAATAAACGTAATCTTTTTAAAAAATATTCGTGGATTTTCTTAATAATATTTTTTCTATAAATGTGGATTTTTTAAAAAATATTTTTTCAATAAACGTGGATTTTTTAAAAAAAATTTTTTCCATAAACGTAGATTTTTTAAAACATATTTTTTTCAATTAACTTGGATTTTTTAAAAAATATTTTTTCAATAAACTTGGATTTTCTTCAAACTATTTTTTCCCTGAACGTGGATTTTTTAAAGAAACATTTTTCCCTAAGCGTATATTTTTAAGAAATATTTTTTCAATAAAAGTGGATTTTTTAAAAAACAAAAAATTTCCACAAACCTTGCTTTTTAAAAAACAAAAAATTTCCACAAACCTGGCTTTTTAAAAAAAATATTTTTCCATAAACGTGGATTTAAAAAAATTCATTTTTTCCAAAAAGGTGTATTTAAGAAAATAGAAAGTAGATTTTTTATAAAAATATATTTTCCATAAATTTGGATTTTTTAAAAAAATATATTTTCCATACATTTGGATTTTTAAAGCAATATTTTTTCAGTCTACGTAGATTTTTTGAAAAAAATTTTTCAGTCAACGTCGATTTTTTAAAAAAATATTTTTTTCAAATAACGTGGATTTTCTAAAAAATATTTGTTCCATAAACCTGTATTTAAAAAAATAGAAAGTGGATTTTATAAAAAAATATTTTTTCAGTAAGCGTAGATTTTTTTAAAAAAACCTTTTTTCCACAGACTTGGATTTGAACGCGGATTTTTTCAAACCCAAATTTCCAAACTGGATTTTTTAAAAAAATATTTTTTCCATAAAAATTCCACGATTGTTGAAAAAAATAATATGGTGGACTTAACCATTATTGAACAAAGTATTTATTTTAAATCCGCGTTTATTGAACTAATATATTTAAAATTTTTTTTTATTTTTTTTTAAGTTCAAGTTTATGAAAAAATTTTTATAAAAAATCCACCTACATATATTAAAAAAAAAATTAAAAATTCTTTTTTTTTCGAAAAAGTCTACGGTTATTGGTGTTGTTTTATAAACGCTATCACGATGCTCTTGAACCGACTTTAAATGAAAGGAGTTTACACCTTGGAAGTTTTGGCGGTTTCTGAAACTACAATGTTCATAGATGAGACAAATCAGAAAAACAAAAAAATCGGCGGAGCGCTTCTTAAATAAATCGCGGTCTAAGATCACATTTGTAGGATTAATTTTAGGTTTTTACGATCTTGCTGGGAAACCGTAAGTTCTATCAAAATAGAACTAAAGACAATGTTGTAGCTGTGGTTGTCTACAAGATTGTCCTTTATGATATTATCGTAGGCTTTACCATTTTTGAGATATAGAAGTTCAAATTGGGACAATTCACTGACTGTATGTCCCTTTATAAAAAAACAACGTCATGACTGCAATTTCCCAACATAAACTTACATATTTCAAAAATGGTACAACCTAGGAAAAAATTACAAAATCTAATCTTGTAGAGAATTTTCACAGCTATAAGATTTTCTCTAGTCCCATTTCGATAAGACTTACCGCAAATCGTGAAAAACTAACAAAAAAACACTAAAAGTGTGAATTGAACTTCTATATCTCAAAAATGGCAAAACCTAGACAAATCATAACGGTCAATCCTCTAATGAATTTTCACAGCAACATTTTCTTTAGCCCAATTTCGATAGGACTTGCGGCTTCCATGTAAAATCGCGAAAACCTAAAATAAACCTAAAAATGTGAACTTTGACCGCAATTTATTTAAAAATCCTCCAGCCATTTTTTCTTGTTTTTGGATTTTTCTCATCTACGAACAGTACTGTTTCAGAATCCGCAAAAACTTCCAGGTGTAAGCGGTTTTCATTTAAAGTTAGTTAAGGCGCATCTTGCACGATATTGTTTTATAAAGAGTCGATACAGTCCGTGCATTGTTCGAATTTGAACTTCTATATCTCCAAAATGGTAAAACCTACAAAAATATCATAAAGGTCAATCTTGTAGAGAATTTTAACAGCTACAATATTTTCTCTAATACCATTTCGATAGGGCTTGCGGGCTTTATTTAAACGCGCTCCAGTGATTTGCTTGTTTTTTTATTTTTCTCATCTATGAACATTGTAGTTTCAGAATCCGCAAAAACTTCCCAGGTGTGAGTTCCATTCATTTAAAGTTGGTTCACGAGCACCGTGACTCCGCATTTTATCGTCAACAATTCCCATTTGCCAACAACTTTGCCATAAAGATTTCCATGAACAGTTTATTTGGGGCTCTCTACGTTTATTCCTTTCTTTCATTTCCGTTACGGGTTTTTATGATCCACTAAAGTTTCTCTAGCACCGACTGCTGTTTGTTTCACAGGACACACATACACATGGAAGGCGCAACGCGTAATTAACTTAATAAAGTGTCAAATTTAAATTGAATTTTAATTAAAAACAATTATTTTGCTGCCTTCATGGTAGGACAAACAAGGTAAAGTAAATACTAAAACAAATACAACTCAACAATAACCACATAGAAATTTGTTTTTGTTTGTAATGTTAGTGTCACCGGTATATGTAAATTATTGGAATTTAAAAAAAACTAATATTTTTTCACATTTCATTAAATATTTTGAAAACCATCCATGAAAATTCGTTTCATTTGAAAAACCCAAAGTTCTAGGACAGAGAAGCCATTCCACAGTCGATATGTCTGAAAAGCTGCCCAAGTAACAGCGAAACCGGTCACATCATTTGGTGGCTGTGTGGGTTCGAGTCAATGGCTTTCCTTTTTCACTTGCAAAAAATATCGATCATTAAGCTTAACTCTAAACGAGAAAGCTAGTAAAAATCATTAAAAATGATCTACGCCCTAACAGCCAAAATTTCAAAACATTCGTTCCATTTTCAATTTGAATGTTTTCATATCATTCCATTAAATTCCTCGCAAAAAGTAGAATTCACAGTTTATTCAGATGGAAACTAAGCCCACCTGATAGTTATGTTTGTTGTCAAATACATTATTGTGATTTAAAATGCAAAGAAACTCAAATCTCAATAATATAAAATCTATTATGTTTGTAGTCAAAAGTTGTTAACAGAACTCTGAATGACCGACCTTGTATAGGCCTTGGCAGAATTCTTGCAAAAATGTTTGGGGTTGCTTGGAAATCATCAAAAAAATGAGAAGGTGTTTGAATCTTTTGTTTTTGAAATCAAGAAAGCCCATGTTTATTAGGGCTTAAGTTTATTCAAATTTAACAGAATACCACACATAATATGTTTTTCCAATAAACGTGGATTTCTTAACAATTATTTTTTCAAGAAGTTTTAAGCCAACAAACGTGAATTTTTCAAAGAATATTTTTTCATAATAATATTTTTTCACCTAACATCAGACCAATAAACGTGAATTTTTTAAGGAATATTTTTTCACCTTACATCAGACCAATAAACGTGGATTTTTTAAAGAATATTTTTTCACCTAACATCAGACCAATAAACGTGGATTTTTTAAAGAATATTTTTTCACCTAACATCAGACCAATAAACGTGGATTTTTTAAAGAATATTTTTTCACCTAACATCAGACCAATAAACGTGGATTTTTTAAAGAATATTTTTTCACCTAACATCAGACCAATAAACGTGGATTTTTTAAAGAATATTTTTTCACCTAACATCAGACCAATAAACGTGGATTTTTTAAAGAATATTTTTTCACCTAACATCAGACCAATAAACGTGGATTTTTTAAAGAATATTTTTTCACCTAACATCAGACCAATAAACGTGGATTTTTTAAAGAATATTTTTTCACCTAACATCAGACCAATAAACGTGGATTTTTTAAAGAATATTTTTTCACCTAACATCAGACCAATAAACGTGGATTTTTTAAAGAATATTTTTTCACCTAACATCAGACCAATAAACGTGGATTTTTTAAAGAATATTTTTTCACCTAACATCAGACCAATAAACGTGGATTTTTTAAAGAATATTTTTTCACCTAACATCAGACCAATAAACGTGGATTTTTTAAAGAATATTTTTTCACCTAACATCAGACCAATAAACGTGGATTTTTTAAAGAATATTTTTTCACCTAACATCAGACCAATAAACGTGGATTTTTTAAAGAATATTTTTTCACCTAACATCAGACCAATAAACGTGGATTTTTTAAAGAATATTTTTTCACCTAACATCAGACCAATAAACGTGGATTTTTTAAAGAATATTTTTTCACCTTACATCAGACCAATAAACGTGGATTTTTTAAAGAATATTTTTTCACCTAACATCAGACCAATAAACGTGGATTTTTTAAAGAATATTTTTTCACCTAACATCAGACCAATAAACGTGGATTTTTTAAAGAATATTTTTTCACCTAACATCAGACCGATAAACGTGGATTTTTTAAAGAATATTTTTTCACCTAACATCAGACCGATAAACGTGGATTTTTTAAAGAATATTTTTCACCTAACATCAGACCGATAAACGTGGATTTTTTAAAGAATATTTTTTCACCTAACATCAGACCGATAAACGTGGATTTTTTAAAGAATATTTTTTCACCTAACATCAGACCGATAAACGTGGATTTTTTAAAGAATATTTTTTCAATATTTTATTTAAAACGTGGTTTTTTTAAAGAGTATTCTTTCAATATTTTATTTAAAACGTGGATTTCTTGGAGAATATTCTTCAATATTTTATTTAAAGCGTGGATTTTTTAAAGAATATTTTTGCAATATTTGATTTAAAATTTGGATTTTTCACATTCAATTCATTAAACACATTATTTGGTAATCCCTGGCGTATAAATGTTGTTGTTACGTATGCATCCATCTTATCTTACGAGCGTATAATTGCTGTCGAAACGTATACGCTCCCTTTTGAATCAGATTGAAAGAGGTTTTGAAGTAGTTTATTTTTATTTAATTGCTTAACACTTTATTTTATACTTTACTTTCACAGAAAATTTATTTATTTTCTTAATTTTTTCATCATCCATTGTCTCCAACATAACTCCCCGCCAAACACCACACTGCTACAACTCAAACCAATCACCACAATCATCCAAACCCAAAATAAATCGCTGGCATTTAAAACCTTATGATCCTCCGAGGGATTTAAGTTGCGTATTGAGACCTGTTTCGTTTTTAGCATATCCCAAAACAAGCTACCATGCCATGCATCCACCAAACCCACCGAATGGACACGATGTATTAGGGAATTTAAGGCATCTTTATATGGTGAATTATACTGCAGTCGAAAACCCCATGGCAGCATGCTGAAATATTTCATTGCCTCGGGAGTGTTAAACAGTTGATGTGAACTATATTTCTGTTGACGCCATACCAATTCATAGCTTGCCGTGGTGGCATAATAACAAAAGCTGGTATTCAAGGTACGGCGCATTTCATGGACATAGGTAGTGTTGTTGCTAAAGACCAATGACTGCTGATAGGGAAATAACCAATCCTCCGACTCTTTTGCATCTGCAGCATTGATGAGTACCTTCTTGTTGGAACGCAACAAGTCTTCATAGCTATTGATTTGTGGATGCTGCGGTGGCCGGGTAAAATAAGTGTTAATATTTGCCGCAAATTCTGTGGCCATATAAAGACCATAGAAACCTATTAGCAGATATAACAATTTTAAACTTTTCGTGGATTTGGGTCGTGTGGCAAATGCTTGACCCAATACCCCTGGCCAAACTTTGGGGTTGACTAACAAATCCCATGGATTTTTCATAGCACTCCAACAGTAGTCAATGAGACCATGGATTAGGGAGAAAATCAAACCCAATATCATATAACAGCCGAAAAAGTTTAAACTCAGTAGGGCACCAAATATTTCCGGCATTGTTAGCGTTTCACTCAGCGGAACCATGAGCATTATTTCATTTATATCATAGGTATCGGAAACATTACGCCATTCATCACCAAACATTCCCGGTAGCATGGCCATGGGTAAATCCAGTTTATTTTCACCCACCAGCTGATTTATTATGGTGAAATGGGTTTTATTGCCTACTTTTAGGGGATAGAACATTTCCAGCGTGGCATTAAAACGTTCGGCAAATAACATTATTAGTCTGGCCACAAAACCATTCATTTGGAAATTTCCCTTGGGGTCGGTATAGACCATACTTCTTGCTGATGTCTGCTCGACAAAGGTGTTTAGGGTTTTGTTGTGTAAATTTAACCACAAAGGGGGATAATATGAGGCTTCTTTTAGGGGCCAATTCTGCCAGTGATATTCGGGGAAGGGAATTAATTTTCTTATGATCACTTTCTTGGGCTGTTTTGAGGGGAACATTAGGAGGACATTTGTCATCCGATATAATTCCAATTGCTGGCCCAATAGCTCTTCAGAGCATGGGAAATTTTCAGAATTCTTCCCAGCTATTAAAATTCGACTTTGACGCATATAATCCAAAAGTTCCGCAGCGTTCTTTAGCATTTCTCGGCATTCCTGTTCCGATTTGATACCATATAAAATTAACAATATCTCCGAGTTGTAATAATCCTTATAAAGAAAGTTGAATTTCTTTGTGAGTATCAGTTTTGGTAGTTCACTTTGATAGACTTCTTCCATAAGCTGTTCTTTTCTACTACCATCAGGATGCATTATCACCAAGGAGCTATATTGTTGTTCTTCGTAAATATATTGCAAAATTTTAGACAAGTACCACCAGCTGTCATCGACTTCACCAAATGCAATTCTTGAAACATTTTTAAGTCCCTGGCCAACAACCGAATGCGCGAGAGCAAATATGACTATGCTTTTCAAAAATCTCATTGTGACTGATTAAGAATTTCCTTACTAACTTGCAATTTGGTCTTCAAGTAACTTTCTTATTATCAATGTATAAAATCTTTTAAAACAAACAATTTCCTCAGCTAATTTTATGCTTCGATAAGTTTGCCACAGAAGCGATAAAATCGAATGTAAAGGAAAATTATATACCAAAGGAATAATGTGAATGAATAAGGCTATAGCAAACAAGGGACTATTATTACATAAGACTATAATAAAAATAGAAGATTATTCACAAATTCAAACACCCTGATTGAAATTGTAACGAAAAACTTACAAATAATGAGTTAAAATCTAATTTTTAAAGAAATTAACCACTTGGGCGTATAATTGGTGACAGCAATTATACGCATCAATGTACCCACTCCAAAAATTAAGAAACCTACCACAGACATCAACAAACACGTTTATTGGTTGGATGTTGGATAAAAAAATATTCTTTAAAAAAATCCACGTTAATTGGTCTGATGTTAGGGGAAAAAAGATTCTTAAAAAAATCCACGTTAATTGGTCTGATGTTAGATGAAAAAATATTTTTTAAGAAAACCACGTTTATTGGTCTGTTGATAGGTGAACAAATATTCTTTAAAAAATCCACGTTTATTGGTCTGATGACCCATGAAAATATTCTTTAAAAAATCCACGTTTATTGGTCTGATGACCCATGAAAATATTCTTTAAAAAATCCACGTTTATTGGTCTGATGACCCATGAAAATATTCTTTAAAAAATCCACGTTTATTGGTCTGATGACCCATGAAAATATTCTTTAAAAAATCCACGTTTATTGGTCTGATGACCCATGAAAATATTCTTTAAAAAATCCACGTTTATTGGTCTGATGACCCATGAAAATATTCTTTAAAAAATCCACGTTTATTGGTCTGATGACCCATGAAAATATTCTTTAAAAAATCCACGTTTATTGGTCTGATGACCCATGAAAATATTCTTTAAAAAATCCACGTTTTGGTCTGATGACCCATGAAAAATATTCTTTAAAAAATCCACGTTTTGGTCTGATGACCCATGAAAAATATTCTTTAAAAAATCCACGTTTTGGTCTGATGACCCATGAAAAATATTCTTTAAAAAATCCACGTTTTGGTCTGATGACCCATGAAAAATATTCTTTAAAAAATCCACGTTTTGGTCTGATGACCCATGAAAAATATTCTTTAAAAAATCCACGTTTTGGTCTGATGACCCATGAAAAATATTCTTTAAAAAATCCACGTTTTGGTCTGATGACCCATGAAAAATATTCTTTAAAAAATCCACGTTTTGGTCTGATGACCCATGAAAAATATTCTTTAAAAAATCCACGTTTTGGTCTGATGACCCATGAAAAATATTCTTTAAAAAATCCACGTTTTGGTCTGATGACCCATGAAAAATATTCTTTAAAAAATCCACGTTTTGGTCTGATGACCCATGAAAAATATTCTTTAAAAAATCCACGTTTTGGTCTGATGACCCATGAAAAATATTCTTTAAAAAATCCACGTTTTGGTCTGATGACCCATGAAAAATATTCTTTAAAAAATCCACGTTTTGGTCTGATGACCCATGAAAAATATTCTTTAAAAAATCCACGTTTTGGTCTGATGACCCATGAAAAATATTCTTTAAAAAATCCACGTTTTGGTCTGATGACCCATGAAAAATATTCTTTAAAAAATCCACGTTTTGGTCTGATGACCCATGAAAAATATTCTTTAAAAAATCCACGTTTTGGTCTGATGACCCATGAAAAATATTCTTTAAAAAATCCACGTTTTGGTCTGATGACCCATGAAAAATATTCTTTAAAAAATCCACGTTTTGGTCTGATGACCCATGAAAAATATTCTTTAAAAAATCCACGTTTTGGTCTGATGACCCATGAAAAATATTCTTTAAAAAATCCACGTTTTGGTCTGATGACCCATGAAAAATATTCTTTAAAAAATCCACGTTTTGGTCTGATGACCCATGAAAAATATTCTTTAAAAAATCCACGTTTTGGTCTGATGACCCATGAAAAATATTCTTTAAAAAATCCACGTTTTGGTCTGATGACCCATGAAAAATATTCTTTAAAAAATCCACGTTTTGGTCTGATGACCCATGAAAAATATTCTTTAAAAAATCCACGTTTTGGTCTGATGACCCATGAAAAATATTCTTTAAAAAATCCACGTTTTGGTCTGATGACCCATGAAAAATATTCTTTAAAAAATCCACGTTTTGGTCTGATGACCCATGAAAAATATTCTTTAAAAAATCCACGTTTTGGTCTGATGACCCATGAAAAATATTCTTTAAAAAATCCACGTTTTGGTCTGATGACCCATGAAAAATATTCTTTAAAAAATCCACGTTTTGGTCTGATGACCCATGAAAAATATTCTTTAAAAAATCCACGTTTTGGTCTGATGACCCATGAAAAATATTCTTTAAAAAATCCACGTTTTGGTCTGATGACCCATGAAAAATATTCTTTAAAAAATCCACGTTTTGGTCTGATGACCCATGAAAAATATTCTTTAAAAAATCCACGTTTGGTCTGATGACCCATGAAAAATATTCTTTAAAAAATCCACGTTTTGGTCTGATGACCCATGAAAAATATTCTTTAAAAAATCCACGTTTTGGTCTGATGACCCATGAAAAATATTCTTTAAAAAATCCACGTTTTGGTCTGATGACCCATGAAAAATATTCTTTAAAAAATCCACGTTTTGGTCTGATGACCCATGAAAAATATTCTTTAAAAAATCCACGTTTTGGTCTGATGACCCATGAAAAATATTCTTTAAAAAATCCACGTTTTGGTCTGATGACCCATGAAAAATATTCTTTAAAAAATCCACGTTTTGGTCTGATGACCCATGAAAAATATTCTTTAAAAAATCCACGTTTTGGTCTGATGACCCATGAAAAATATTCTTTAAAAAATCCACGTTTTGGTCTGATGACCCATGAAAATTTGTCTGCTGACACCAGAAAATATTCTTTGAAAAATATTCTTTAAAAATCTTCAGATAAAAAATCCAGTTTTGGTCTGATGACCATGAAAAATATTCTTTAAAAAATCCACGTTTGGTCTGATGACCCATGAAAAATATTCTTTAAAAAATCCACGTTTTGGTCTGATGACCATGAAAAATATTCTTTAAAAAATCCACGTTTTGGTCTGATGACCCATGAAAAATATTCTTTAAAAAATCCACGTTTTGGTCTGATGACCCATGAAAAATATTCTTTAAAAAATCCACGTTTTGGTCTGATGACCCATGAAAAATATTCTTTAAAAAATCCACGTTTTGGTCTGATGACCCATGAAAAATATTCTTTAAAAAATCCACGTTTTGGTCTGATGACCCATGAAAAATATTCTTTAAAAAATCCACGTTTTGGTCTGATGACCCATGAAAAATATTCTTTAAAAAATCCACGTTTTGGTCTGATGACCCATGAAAAATATTCTTTAAAAAATCCACGTTTTGGTCTGATGACCCATGAAAAATATTCTTTAAAAAATCCACGTTTTGGTCTGATGACCCATGAAAAATATTCTTTAAAAAATCCACGTTTTGGTCTGATGACCCATGAAAAATATTCTTTAAAAAATCCACGTTTTGGTCTGATGACCCATGAAAAATATTCTTTAAAAAATCCACGTTTTGGTCTGATGACCCATGAAAAATATTCTTTAAAAAATCCACGTTTTGGTCTGATGACCCATGAAAAATATTCTTTAAAAAATCCACGTTTTGGTCTGATGACCCATGAAAAATATTCTTTAAAAAATCCACGTTTTGGTCTGATGACCCATGAAAAATATTCTTTAAAAAATCCACGTTTTGGTCTGATGACCCATGAAAAATATTCTTTAAAAAATCCACGTTTTGGTCTGATGACCCATGAAAAATATTCTTTAAAAAATCCACGTTTTGGTCTGATGACCCATGAAAAATATTCTTTAAAAAATCCACGTTTTGGTCTGATGACCCATGAAAAATATTCTTTAAAAAATCCACGTTTTGGTCTGATGACCCATGAAAAATATTCTTTAAAAAATCCACGTTTTGGTCTGATGACCCATGAAAAATATTCTTTAAAAAATCCACGTTTTGGTCTGATGACCCATGAAAAATATTCTTTAAAAAATCCACGTTTTGGTCTGATGACCCATGAAAAATATTCTTTAAAAAATCCACGTTTTGGTCTGATGACCCATGAAAAATATTCTTTAAAAAATCCACGTTTTGGTCTGATGACCCATGAAAAATATTCTTTAAAAAATCCACGTTTTGGTCTGATGACCCATGAAAAATATTCTTTAAAAAATCCACGTTTTGGTCTGATGACCCATGAAAAATATTCTTTAAAAAATCCACGTTTTGGTCTGATGACCCATGAAAAATATTCTTTAAAAAATCCACGTTTTGGTCTGATGACCCATGAAAAATATTCTTTAAAAAATCCACGTTTTGGTCTGATGACCCATGAAAAATATTCTTTAAAAAATCCACGTTTTGGTCTGATGACCCATGAAAAATATTCTTTAAAAAATCCACGTTTTGGTCTGATGACCCATGAAAAATATTCTTTAAAAAATCCACGTTTTGGTCTGATGACCCATGAAAAATATTCTTTAAAAAATCCACGTTTTGGTCTGATGACCCATGAAAAATATTCTTTAAAAAATCCACGTTTTGGTCTGATGACCCATGAAAAATATTCTTTAAAAAATCCACGTTTTGGTCTGATGACCCATGAAAAATATTCTTTAAAAAATCCACGTTTTGGTCTGATGACCCATGAAAAATATTCTTTAAAAAATCCACGTTTTGGTCTGATGACCCATGAAAAATATTCTTTAAAAAATCCACGTTTTGGTCTGATGACCCATGAAAAATATTCTTTAAAAAATCCACGTTTTGGTCTGATGACCCATGAAAAATATTCTTTAAAAAATCCACGTTTTGGTCTGATGACCCATGAAAAATATTCTTTAAAAAATCCACGTTTTGGTCTGATGACCCATGAAAAATATTCTTTAAAAAATCCACGTTTTGGTCTGATGACCCATGAAAAATATTCTTTAAAAAATCCACGTTTTGGTCTGATGACCCATGAAAAATATTCTTTAAAAAATCCACGTTTTGGTCTGATGACCCATGAAAAATATTCTTTAAAAAATCCACGTTTTGGTCTGATGACCCATGAAAAATATTCTTTAAAAAATCCACGTTTTGGTCTGATGACCCATGAAAAATATTCTTTAAAAAATCCACGTTTTGGTCTGATGACCCATGAAAAATATTCTTTAAAAAATCCACGTTTTGGTCTGATGACCCATGAAAAATATTCTTTAAAAAATCCACGTTTTGGTCTGATGACCCATGAAAAATATTCTTTAAAAAATCCACGTTTTGGTCTGATGACCCATGAAAAATATTCTTTAAAAAATCCACGTTTTGGTCTGATGACCCATGAAAAATATTCTTTAAAAAATCCACGTTTTGGTCTGATGACCCATGAAAAATATTCTTTAAAAAATCCACGTTTTGGTCTGATGACCCATGAAAAATATTCTTTAAAAAATCCACGTTTTGGTCTGATGACCCATGAAAAATATTCTTTAAAAAATCCACGTTTTGGTCTGATGACCCATGAAAAATATTCTTTAAAAAATCCACGTTTTGGTCTGATGACCCATGAAAAATATTCTTTAAAAAATCCACGTTTTGGTCTGATGACCCATGAAAAATATTCTTTAAAAAATCCACGTTTTGGTCTGATGACCCATGAAAAATATTCTTTAAAAAATCCACGTTTTGGTCTGATGACCCATGAAAAATATTCTTTAAAAAATCCACGTTTTGGTCTGATGACCCATGAAAAATATTCTTTAAAAAATCCACGTTTTGGTCTGATGACCCATGAAAAATATTCTTTAAAAAATCCACGTTTTGGTCTGATGACCCATGAAAAATATTCTTTAAAAAATCCACGTTTTGGTCTGATGACCCATGAAAAATATTCTTTAAAAAATCCACGTTTTGGTCTGATGACCCATGAAAAATATTCTTTAAAAAATCCACGTTTTGGTCTGATGACCCATGAAAAATATTCTTTAAAAAATCCACGTTTTGGTCTGATGACCCATGAAAAATATTCTTTAAAAAATCCACGTTTTGGTCTGATGACCCATGAAAAATATTCTTTAAAAAATCCACGTTTTGGTCTGATGACCCATGAAAAATATTCTTTAAAAAATCCACGTTTTGGTCTGATGACCCATGAAAAATATTCTTTAAAAAATCCACGTTTTGGTCTGATGACCCATGAAAAATATTCTTTAAAAAATCCACGTTTTGGTCTGATGACCCATGAAAAATATTCTTTAAAAAATCCACGTTTTGGTCTGATGACCCATGAAAAATATTCTTTAAAAAATCCACGTTTTGGTCTGATGACCCATGAAAAATATTCTTTAAAAAATCCACGTTTTGGTCTGATGACCCATGAAAAATATTCTTTAAAAAATCCACGTTTTGGTCTGATGACCCATGAAAAATATTCTTTAAAAAATCCACGTTTTGGTCTGATGACCCATGAAAAATATTCTTTAAAAAATCCACGTTTTGGTCTGATGACCCATGAAAAATATTCTTTAAAAAATCCACGTTTTGGTCTGATGACCCATGAAAAATATTCTTTAAAAAATCCACGTTTTGGTCTGATGACCCATGAAAAATATTCTTTAAAAAATCCACGTTTTGGTCTGATGACCCATGAAAAATATTCTTTAAAAAATCCACGTTTTGGTCTGATGACCCATGAAAAATATTCTTTAAAAAATCCACGTTTTGGTCTGATGACCCATGAAAAATATTCTTTAAAAAATCCACGTTTTGGTCTGATGACCCATGAAAAATATTCTTTAAAAAATCCACGTTTTGGTCTGATGACCCATGAAAAATATTCTTTAAAAAATCCACGTTTTGGTCTGATGACCCATGAAAAATATTCTTTAAAAAATCCACGTTTTGGTCTGATGACCCATGAAAAATATTCTTTAAAAAATCCACGTTTTGGTCTGATGACCCATGAAAAATATTCTTTAAAAAATCCACGTTTTGGTCTGATGACCCATGAAAAATATTCTTTAAAAAATCCACGTTTTGGTCTGATGACCCATGAAAAATATTCTTTAAAAAATCCACGTTTTGGTCTGATGACCCATGAAAAATATTCTTTAAAAAATCCACGTTTTGGTCTGATGACCCATGAAAAATATTCTTTAAAAAATCCACGTTTTGGTCTGATGACCCATGAAAAATATTCTTTAAAAAATCCACGTTTTGGTCTGATGACCCATGAAAAATATTCTTTAAAAAATCCACGTTTTGGTCTGATGACCCATGAAAAATATTCTTTAAAAAATCCACGTTTTGGTCTGATGACCCATGAAAAATATTCTTTAAAAAATCCACGTTTTGGTCTGATGACCCATGAAAAATATTCTTTAAAAAATCCACGTTTTGGTCTGATGACCCATGAAAAATATTCTTTAAAAAATCCACGTTTTGGTCTGATGACCCATGAAAAATATTCTTTAAAAAATCCACGTTTTGGTCTGATGACCCATGAAAAATATTCTTTAAAAAATCCACGTTTTGGTCTGATGACCCATGAAAAATATTCTTTAAAAAATCCACGTTTTGGTCTGATGACCCATGAAAAATATTCTTTAAAAAATCCACGTTTTGGTCTGATGACCCATGAAAAATATTCTTTAAAAAATCCACGTTTTGGTCTGATGACCCATGAAAAATATTCTTTAAAAAATCCACGTTTTGGTCTGATGACCCATGAAAAATATTCTTTAAAAAATCCACGTTTTGGTCTGATGACCCATGAAAAATATTCTTTAAAAAATCCACGTTTTGGTCTGATGACCCATGAAAAATATTCTTTAAAAAATCCACGTTTTGGTCTGATGACCCATGAAAAATATTCTTTAAAAAATCCACGTTTTGGTCTGATGACCCATGAAAAATATTCTTTAAAAAATCCACGTTTTGGTCTGATGACCCATGAAAAATATTCTTTAAAAAATCCACGTTTTGGTCTGATGACCCATGAAAAATATTCTTTAAAAAATCCACGTTTTGGTCTGATGACCCATGAAAAATATTCTTTAAAAAATCCACGTTTTGGTCTGATGACCCATGAAAAATATTCTTTAAAAAATCCACGTTTTGGTCTGATGACCCATGAAAAATATTCTTTAAAAAATCCACGTTTTGGTCTGATGACCCATGAAAAATATTCTTTAAAAAATCCACGTTTTGGTCTGATGACCCATGAAAAATATTCTTTAAAAAATCCACGTTTTGGTCTGATGACCCATGAAAAATATTCTTTAAAAAATCCACGTTTTGGTCTGATGACCCATGAAAAATATTCTTTAAAAAATCCACGTTTTGGTCTGATGACCCATGAAAAATATTCTTTAAAAAATCCACGTTTTGGTCTGATGACCCATGAAAAATATTCTTTAAAAAATCCACGTTTTGGTCTGATGACCCATGAAAAATATTCTTTAAAAAATCCACGTTTTGGTCTGATGACCCATGAAAAATATTCTTTAAAAAATCCACGTTTTGGTCTGATGACCCATGAAAAATATTCTTTAAAAAATCCACGTTTTGGTCTGATGACCCATGAAAAATATTCTTTAAAAAATCCACGTTTTGGTCTGATGACCCATGAAAAATATTCTTTAAAAAATCCACGTTTTGGTCTGATGACCCATGAAAAATATTCTTTAAAAAATCCACGTTTTGGTCTGATGACCCATGAAAAATATTCTTTAAAAAATCCACGTTTTGGTCTGATGACCCATGAAAAATATTCTTTAAAAAATCCACGTTTTGGTCTGATGACCCATGAAAAATATTCTTTAAAAAATCCACGTTTTGGTCTGATGACCCATGAAAAATATTCTTTAAAAAATCCACGTTTTGGTCTGATGACCCATGAAAAATATTCTTTAAAAAATCCACGTTTTGGTCTGATGACCCATGAAAAATATTCTTTAAAAAATCCACGTTTTGGTCTGATGACCCATGAAAAATATTCTTTAAAAAATCCACGTTTTGGTCTGATGACCCATGAAAAATATTCTTTAAAAAATCCACGTTTTGGTCTGATGACCCATGAAAAATATTCTTTAAAAAATCCACGTTTTGGTCTGATGACCCATGAAAAATATTCTTTAAAAAATCCACGTTTTGGTCTGATGACCCATGAAAAATATTCTTTAAAAAATCCACGTTTTGGTCTGATGACCCATGAAAAATATTCTTTAAAAAATCCACGTTTTGGTCTGATGACCCATGAAAAATATTCTTTAAAAAATCCACGTTTTGGTCTGATGACCCATGAAAAATATTCTTTAAAAAATCCACGTTTTGGTCTGATGACCCATGAAAAATATTCTTTAAAAAATCCACGTTTTGGTCTGATGACCCATGAAAAATATTCTTTAAAAAATCCACGTTTTGGTCTGATGACCCATGAAAAATATTCTTTAAAAAATCCACGTTTTGGTCTGATGACCCATGAAAAATATTCTTTAAAAAATCCACGTTTTGGTCTGATGACCCATGAAAAATATTCTTTAAAAAATCCACGTTTTGGTCTGATGACCCATGAAAAATATTCTTTAAAAAATCCACGTTTTGGTCTGATGACCCATGAAAAATATTCTTTAAAAAATCCACGTTTTGGTCTGATGACCCATGAAAAATATTCTTTAAAAAATCCACGTTTTGGTCTGATGACCCATGAAAAATATTCTTTAAAAAATCCACGTTTTGGTCTGATGACCCATGAAAAATATTCTTTAAAAAATCCACGTTTTGGTCTGATGACCCATGAAAAATATTCTTTAAAAAATCCACGTTTTGGTCTGATGACCCATGAAAAATATTCTTTAAAAAATCCACGTTTTGGTCTGATGACCCATGAAAAATATTCTTTAAAAAATCCACGTTTTGGTCTGATGACCCATGAAAAATATTCTTTAAAAAATCCACGTTTTGGTCTGATGACCCATGAAAAATATTCTTTAAAAAATCCACGTTTTGGTCTGATGACCCATGAAAAATATTCTTTAAAAAATCCACGTTTTGGTCTGATGACCCATGAAAAATATTCTTTAAAAAATCCACGTTTTGGTCTGATGACCCATGAAAAATATTCTTTAAAAAATCCACGTTTTGGTCTGATGACCCATGAAAAATATTCTTTAAAAAATCCACGTTTTGGTCTGATGACCCATGAAAAATATTCTTTAAAAAATCCACGTTTTGGTCTGATGACCCATGAAAAATATTCTTTAAAAAATCCACGTTTTGGTCTGATGACCCATGAAAAATATTCTTTAAAAAATCCACGTTTTGGTCTGATGACCCATGAAAAATATTCTTTAAAAAATCCACGTTTTGGTCTGATGACCCATGAAAAATATTCTTTAAAAAATCCACGTTTTGGTCTGATGACCCATGAAAAATATTCTTTAAAAAATCCACGTTTTGGTCTGATGACCCATGAAAAATATTCTTTAAAAAATCCACGTTTTGGTCTGATGACCCATGAAAAATATTCTTTAAAAAATCCACGTTTTGGTCTGATGACCCATGAAAAATATTCTTTAAAAAATCCACGTTTTGGTCTGATGACCCATGAAAAATATTCTTTAAAAAATCCACGTTTTGGTCTGATGACCCATGAAAAATATTCTTTAAAAAATCCACGTTTTGGTCTGATGACCCATGAAAAATATTCTTTAAAAAATCCACGTTTTGGTCTGATGACCCATGAAAAATATTCTTTAAAAAATCCACGTTTTGGTCTGATGACCCATGAAAAATATTCTTTAAAAAATCCACGTTTTGGTCTGATGACCCATGAAAAATATTCTTTAAAAAATCCACGTTTTGGTCTGATGACCCATGAAAAATATTCTTTAAAAAATCCACGTTTTGGTCTGATGACCCATGAAAAATATTCTTTAAAAAATCCACGTTTTGGTCTGATGACCCATGAAAAATATTCTTTAAAAAATCCACGTTTTGGTCTGATGACCCATGAAAAATATTCTTTAAAAAATCCACGTTTTGGTCTGATGACCCATGAAAAATATTCTTTAAAAAATCCACGTTTTGGTCTGATGACCCATGAAAAATATTCTTTAAAAAATCCACGTTTTGGTCTGATGACCCATGAAAAATATTCTTTAAAAAATCCACGTTTTGGTCTGATGACCCATGAAAAATATTCTTTAAAAAATCCACGTTTTGGTCTGATGACCCATGAAAAATATTCTTTAAAAAATCCACGTTTTGGTCTGATGACCCATGAAAAATATTCTTTAAAAAATCCACGTTTTGGTCTGATGACCCATGAAAAATATTCTTTAAAAAATCCACGTTTTGGTCTGATGACCCATGAAAAATATTCTTTAAAAAATCCACGTTTTGGTCTGATGACCCATGAAAAATATTCTTTAAAAAATCCACGTTTTGGTCTGATGACCCATGAAAAATATTCTTTAAAAAATCCACGTTTTGGTCTGATGACCCATGAAAAATATTCTTTAAAAAATCCACGTTTTGGTCTGATGACCCATGAAAAATATTCTTTAAAAAATCCACGTTTTGGTCTGATGACCCATGAAAAATATTCTTTAAAAAATCCACGTTTTGGTCTGATGACCCATGAAAAATATTCTTTAAAAAATCCACGTTTTGGTCTGATGACCCATGAAAAATATTCTTTAAAAAATCCACGTTTTGGTCTGATGACCCATGAAAAATATTCTTTAAAAAATCCACGTTTTGGTCTGATGACCCATGAAAAATATTCTTTAAAAAATCCACGTTTTGGTCTGATGACCCATGAAAAATATTCTTTAAAAAATCCACGTTTTGGTCTGATGACCCATGAAAAATATTCTTTAAAAAATCCACGTTTTGGTCTGATGACCCATGAAAAATATTCTTTAAAAAATCCACGTTTTGGTCTGATGACCCATGAAAAATATTCTTTAAAAAATCCACGTTTTGGTCTGATGACCCATGAAAAATATTCTTTAAAAAATCCACGTTTTGGTCTGATGACCCATGAAAAATATTCTTTAAAAAATCCACGTTTTGGTCTGATGACCCATGAAAAATATTCTTTAAAAAATCCACGTTTTGGTCTGATGACCCATGAAAAATATTCTTTAAAAAATCCACGTTTTGGTCTGATGACCCATGAAAAATATTCTTTAAAAAATCCACGTTTTGGTCTGATGACCCATGAAAAATATTCTTTAAAAAATCCACGTTTTGGTCTGATGACCCATGAAAAATATTCTTTAAAAAATCCACGTTTTGGTCTGATGACCCATGAAAAATATTCTTTAAAAAATCCACGTTTTGGTCTGATGACCCATGAAAAATATTCTTTAAAAAATCCACGTTTTGGTCTGATGACCCATGAAAAATATTCTTTAAAAAATCCACGTTTTGGTCTGATGACCCATGAAAAATATTCTTTAAAAAATCCACGTTTTGGTCTGATGACCCATGAAAAATATTCTTTAAAAAATCCACGTTTTGGTCTGATGACCCATGAAAAATATTCTTTAAAAAATCCACGTTTTGGTCTGATGACCCATGAAAAATATTCTTTAAAAAATCCACGTTTTGGTCTGATGACCCATGAAAAATATTCTTTAAAAAATCCACGTTTTGGTCTGATGACCCATGAAAAATATTCTTTAAAAAAACCACGTTTTGGTCTGATGACCCATGAAAAATATTCTTTAAAAAAACCACGTTTTGGTCTGATGACCCATGAAAAATATTCTTTAAAAAATCCACGTTTTGGTCTGATGACCCATGAAAAATATTCTTTAAAAAAACCACGTTTTGGTCTGATGACCCATGAAAAATATTCTTTAAAAAATCCACGTTTTGGTCTGATGACCCATGAAAAATATTCTTTAAAAAATCCACGTTTTGGTCTGATGACCCATGAAAAATATTCTTTAAAAAATCCACGTTTTGGTCTGATGACCCATGAAAAATATTCTTTAAAAAATCCACTTTTGAAATAAAATATTGAAAAAATATTCTTTAAAAAATCCACGTTTTATATAAAATATTAAAAAAATTTTCTTTAAAAACCCCACGTTTTAAATATAACATTGAAAACAAGTAAGCAAAGGCTATTGTCGGGACGGGGCCGACCATGTGATACCCTACACCACTACCCCTGTGCATAAGCTTTTCACTGGTAAACATTTCTTTTAGGGAATATAATCCGACTACCACCAAAAATAATATGCCTCTTTCTCTCTGGGACCCCCATAAGCAACCAAAATTTCGTGACCATCCATTCAGTTATAGTTTTTTTGAGGGTGTTTTCAGACTTAAACCACTATAACTTAGCCATTTGTTAACAAATAATAACTTGTTCTAAAGATATTATTCACCCCTTTAGAAGGAAGAAGGATCACTAGAAATCTGTTGTGAAAAATAGAAGATATGTCCGTTTAAATTTGAAAATGTAAGAAACCCAGATTTTCACTACTTTTACCGTTATAGAAAAATAAAACGAAGTAACCCCAACGAACTAAAGGCATTGTCGTTGTCCATGGATCTCAACACGATATAATTTTGCATCCGAACCCTTGAATATTTTTCTGGTCAACTTTTGTAGCACAGTGTCATTTATCGACATTTTTCGAAAAGTTTGCACCTTCTCAAGGCCAAAACTGCCTAAAGGAGCGTTCCAATGCTTTCGCGATGTATTAGAGAGTTCTTAATTACTGTCTTGGCTACAATTTTTGTATTTGTATTGGATCGAAAATCTCAATGGTTTGGCTGTTATATGCCAAGATATCCAAAAAACGTCAATAAAAAACTTAAAGTCAAAATCGGGAGGCTCGATTTTCACGGTAGATATATGGTCCAGTGGACTTTTTTGCTCAGTTCATTCCCAGGAATCAGAAAGGCGAAGGGCTCATTAAGGTTTTCAGATCGCCCCTGCCTAATATATATATACTAGCAAAATGCCCGCTACTTCGTATGCGGAAAGGAATAAACAATATTTCATATGGAAATGGTGAGGTATGCAAATTTTGTTGTTAATTGATACTTGATTTCATTTAAGTACTATTCGTACCCCTTTAGTCTGAATTTCCAAAAAAGAAGGTATACCTCACCACAAAACATCAACAGCTGTCAATTCATTTAAGGTATTTCAATTAAGGGATAAAAACCTTCTTGTAAAAAAATGATCACATATCTCTAATTTAATTACTTAATTTCAGTAAGTTACTTCGCGTTCACATAAAACCAATGGTACAATATATAATACAACTTTTCAAATCCTGGACCTCATCTAAAATTTAACAGTTTTTGCACTCCTTGTTCACCTAATGCCTATGGCATTACATGTAGAAACATGTCATACGTTTTAAGTTCGAATTTTCATAACGATTTTAATGAAATCCCAAATCTCAAAGCACTGGATTTAGCCGTTCACTCAATATTAATACTAAAAATTTTAGTAATATTTAGTACTTCTAGTACACTTAATTTTTATTACCCTTTGGAACTTTCCTCATTGCACAATAACAAACTATACCAAATTCTGTACCATTCAGTAATTTCCTTAAGTCCAAATTTCAGGATTCCAGCACTTTCTCACAAATCCAAACTGTACCAAATTTGGTACCATTTAGTACTCATAAGTACGAATTTACAAAACCTCCTCCTTTTCTCCACTCTATACACCAACTGCTATCCCAAAGTTTTAGCTCAACTCTTTTAGTACTTACTGTATTTCCAAAACCTCAACCATACACCTCTACCTTCTCGATATTAAAACCCCACATACGAAAAGGGCCTATAATACCAAATTTTAAAATTCCAGCGCTATCCGTACACCAAATACCACATTTAGAACGATTTAGTAGTGTTCGTATATTTATGGTACATACATATTTCCCAAACCACCTCCATATACCAACGCTACACTCCAGCTCTATCCGTACATCCAATAACAAATTGACTACGATTTAGTACTTTTCGTATACTTATGGAACTTATTTCCACAACCACATCCCTACGCACCAACAGCGACTTTATCACCAAATTTTCGAATCCCAATTCTATTCCTTAACACAACATCAAAGTTAGCAACATTTAGTATGCTTACATAAGCACTAATTTCCGAAATTTCTTTCTTATCTCCATTCTACACACCAACACTAATACTAAAATTCAAAATTCCAGTTCCTTAGTTTAGCAAATACCAAACGGTTCCAAATTTAGTTCCACTTATAAATTTTCATACACATAAGTACGAATTTCCGAAACTACCTCCATATATTAATCCCACACTTAATTCCAAATTTCAGGATTCCAGCTCTATGCGATCACACACATCCAAAATGTACCAAATTTAGTAAACATAAGTACGAATTTCCAAAACCTCCTCCATATCTCTATCCTACACCGCAAAAGTAATCTTAATTCCAAATTTCGGGATCCGAGCTCTATTCTTTCATCAAAATTGAAATTGTACCCCCATTTACTACCAATTATTACTTTTCGAACACAAAAGATAAGTTTCCAAAACTACATCCATATCTCTATCCTACACTTCAAGTGTAATTTTAGGTCTTAATTTCATGATTCCAGCGCTATTCGTTCACCCAACTCCAAAATGTACCAAATTTAGTACCATGTACCATCTAGTTCAGAAAGGTACGATTCCAAATATTTTTTATATTTCAATCCTTCGCTCCAACAGTAATCTTAATTCCCAATTTCAGGATTCTAGGTCTATCCGTTCACCCAAATCCAAATTGTACCAAATTTAGTACCATTTCCTACATCCCAATATGAATTTCCAAAACTTCCTCCATATTTCAATATGACACTCCAACAGTGATCTTAATTCCAAATTTTAGAACTCCAACTCTGTTCGTTCACCCAAATCCAAATTGTACCACATTTAGTCCCATTTCGTAGCTTTAATACCCATAGGTACGATTTTCCTAAACCTCATTCTTATACTCCAACAGTAATCATTGTTCCAAATTTCAGGTTTCCTGTTCTATCAGTTCTCACAAATCCAAATTGTATCAAATTTAGTACCATTTAGTACTTTTCGTACAAATAAGTAGGAATTGACTAAACTACCTCAATCCTATACTGCAACAGAAATCTTAATTCCAAATTTTATCATTGTATCACTATCTCTGTAACCAAATCCAAATTGTACCAAATTTGGTACTTTTCGTATACATAAGTACGAATTTCCAAAACTACCTCATTTCTATACTACAACAGTAAACATAACTCCAAATTTCAGGATTCCAACTCTATCCGTTCACCCAAATATAAATTGTACCAAATTTAGTACATTTAGTACTTTTCGTTCCCATAAGTATGAATTTCCAAAACTAACTCAATCCTACACTCCATCAGTAACCTTAATTCGAAATTTCAGGTTTCCATGTCTATCTAAATCCAAATTGTACCAAATTTGGTACCATTTAGTACTTTTCGTACACATAAGTATGAATTTCCAAAACTACCTCAATCCTACACTCCATAAGTAATTTAATTCCAAATTTCTGGATTCAAGCTCTATCCGTTCACCCAAATATAAATTGTACCAAATTTAGTACATTTAGTACTTTCCGTTCCCATAAGTATGAATTTCCAAAACTACCTCAATCCTATACTCCATCAGTAACCTTAATTCGAAATGTCAGGATTCCAACTCTATCCATTCAACTAAATTTAAATTGTACCAAATTTAGAACCATTTAGTACTTTCCGTACCTAACTCAATCCTACACACCAAAAGTAATTAAATTCCAAATTTCAGGATTCCAGCTCTATCCGTTCACCCAAATCCAATTTGTACCAAATTTAGTACTGTTTACAACTTTTCGTACCCATAAGTAAGAATTTCCAAAACTACCTCAATCCTTCACTCCATCAGTAATCTCAATTCCAAATTTCAGTATTACATCTCTATCCGTCCACCTAAATTTAAATTGTTCCAAATTAAGTACCATTTAGTACTTTCCGCACCCATATGTACGAATTTCCAAGACTAAGTCAATCCTACAGTCCAACAGTAATCTTAATTCCAAATTTCAGGATCCCAGCTCTATTATTCCCCCAAATCCAAATTGTACCAAACTTAGTACTTTTCGTACCCATAAGAACGAATTTCCAAAACTTCCTCAACCCTACACTCCAACAGTAACCTTAATTTTAAATTTCAGGATCCCAACTCCATCCGTTCACCCATATATAAATTGTACCAAATTTAGTACATATAGCACTTTCCGTACCCATAAATATGAATTTCCAAAACTACCTCAATCCTACACTCCAACAGTAACCTTAATTTGCAATTTCAGGATTCCACCTCTATCCGTTCACCCAAATCTAATTTGTACCAAATTTAGTACGGTTTACTACTTTTCGTACCCATAAGTAAACATTTCCAAAATCTTAATTCCAAATTTCGGGTTTCCATGTCTATCTAAATTCACTCTATCAGTAATCTTAATTCCAAATTTCAGGTTTCCATGTTTATCTAAATCCAAATTGTACCAAATTTGGTACCATTTTGTACTTTTCGTACACATAAGTACGAATTTCCCAAAGTACACCCATATCTCAATCGTACGCTTCAACGGTAATCTAAATTCCAAATTTCAAGTTTTCAGCTCTATCCGTTCACCCAAATCCAAATTGTACCAAATTTGGTACCATTTAGTACTTTTCGTACACATAAGTACGAATTTCCCAAAGTACACCCATATCTCAATCGTACGCTTCAACGGTAATCTAAATTCCAAATTTCAAGTTTTCAGCTCTATCCGTTCACCCAAATCCAAATTGTACCAAATTTAGTACCATTTAGTACTACTCGTTCACATAAGTACGAACTTCAAAAATAATTTCCATATATCAACACCACTTCCCAACCTTGATTTCCTTACCAAATATGAACATTGTAGCTATATCCGCTCAAAATATACAATTGGTACCAAATTTAGTAACTTTTCGTACACTTATAAGTCGAATTTCCAAAAACCCTTTGGTACATCTTTCTAAATCTCCATCAGTTACCCTCACTCCAAATTTCAGAATTCTAGCTCTTCCCGTTTGCATAATACAAAGGGTACCATATTTAGTACCTTTTAGTACTTTTCGTACCCTTCTAGGTCGAATTTCCAAAAACCCAGCCTTATCTCACCCCTACACACCGACAGCAACCCACAGTCAAAATTTCAGCTTTCTAGCTTCAGCGGTTTCGTCTGGGCGATGATATGTCAGTCACTCAGTAACTCAGTCACTCACTCACTCACTAAGCTCTTTTATATATATAGATATGGGTCTACGACCATTATTTCGATGCGTTACAAACTTTTTGGCCAAAACCAACTTATAATACCCTCCCCACATAGTGGTGTAGGGTATAAAAATATTCCTTAAAAATTCCACGTTTTAAATAAATATTGAAAAAATATTCTTTAAAAACCACGCTTGAAATAAAATATTGAAAAATATTCCTTAAAAATCCACGTTTTAAATAAAATATTGAAAAAAATATTCTTTAAAAAATCCACGTTTTAAATAATATATTGAAAAAAATATGCTTTCAAAATCCACGTTTCAAATTAAATATTGAAAAAATATTCTTTAAAATTTCCACGATTTAAATATAATATTGAAAAATTTTTCTTTAAAATATCCACGTTTTAAATAAAATATTAAAAAAATATTCTTTAAAAAATCCACACTTTAAATAAAATATTGAAAGAATATTCTTTAAAAAATCCACGTTTTAAATAATATATTGAAAAAAATATTCTTTAAAATATTGAAAAAATTATTTAAAAAGTCCACATTTTAAATAAAATATTGAAAAAATATTCGTTAAAAAATCCACATTTCACACAAAAATAATTTAAAAAATATTTTTTTAAAAAACCACGTTTTAAACAAAAAATTAACAAAATATTATTAAAAATCCACGTTTTAAACAAAAAATTAAAAAAAATATTCATTCAAATATCCACGTTTTAAATAAAATATTGAATAAAATATTCTTTAAAACCTCAGGTATTAAAAAAATATTGAAAGAAATATTCTTTAAATAAAATATTAAAAAATATTCTTTAAAACTTTCACGATTTAAATACAATATTGAAATTTTTTCTTCAAAAAATCCACGCTTTAAATAAAATATTGAAAAAATACTCTTTAAAAATCCCTTTTTAAATAAAATATTGAAAAATATTCTTTAAAAAATTCACGTTTTAAATAAAATATTGATCAAATATTCTTTACACAAAAAAAAAATTAAAACATTTTTTGCAAAAAAACACGTTTTAACAAAAAATAAAAAAATATATTCTTTAAAAATTCACGTATTAAACGAAAAAAAAAATACTGAAAAGAAATATTCCTTAAATTAAATTTTGTATTTTTTTTGAAATATTTGAAATATTGAAAGAATATTTTTTTCAAAAATTGGATTTTTTAAATAATGTCTTTTAAAAAACTTGAATTTTTAAAGAAATTTAAAAAAACGTGTTTTTAACAAAAATTTAAACAACTCGGATTTTTTGAAACAAAAATTAATATAACGTGGTCTTTTTAAAGAATATTTTTTGTAAGAACATGGATTTTTAAAGAATATTTTTTGAGGAACATTTTTCTTAAAAGCGTGGGTGTTTTAAAAAATATTTTAAACGTGGATTTTTTAAATATTTTTTTAAAGGTGGATTTCTTTTAAACGTGATTATTTATAGAATATTTTTTTTTAAACGTGGATTATTTAAAGATATTTTTAAACGTTGATTTAAAGCACATTCTAGATTTTCTAGATTTGTTTAAAGAATGTATTCTTTAAAAGGTAGACTTTTAAGGAATATATTTTTAAAATGTAAATTTTTAAAGAACATACTTTAGATTAGATAATAAAGAATATACTTTTAATTTTTTTATATATACTTTTTAAAGAAATTTTTTTAATATTTTATTTAAAACGTGTTTTTTTAAGATTACTTTTTCAACATTTTATTTAAATCGTGAATTTTTGAAAGAAAAATGTTCAATACATTATTTAAAACGTGGATTTTTAAAGAATATTTTTAATATCTTATTTAAAACGTGGGGTTTTTGAAGAATATTTTTTAAATATTTTATTTAAAAACATTGATTTTTAAAGAATATTTTTTAAATTTTTTATTTAATAACGTTAGTTTTTTTAGAAAATGTGTTTTAAATATTTTATTTAAAAACATTGTATTTTAAAGAATATTTTTTCAATTTTTTATTTAAAAATATATTCAATATTTTATTAAAAAACGTGGATTATTAAATAATATTTTTTAATATTTTATGTAAAACGTGGATTTTTAAAGAATAGTTTTTTCCACATTCCGGATTTGTTAAAGACTACTTTTTCAATATTTTATTTAAAACGTGGACTTTTCATCGAATAGTTTTTTCCACATTTAATTTAAATCACGGATTTGTTAAAGACTATTTTTTCAATATTTTATTTAAAACGTGGACTTTTCATCGAATATTTTCTCAACATTTTATTTAAACGTGGGTTTTTTAAAGATTGTTTTTTTAATATTTTATTAAAAACGTGTATTTTTTAAATAACAGTTTTTCAACATTTTATAGAATCAGGGTTTTTTAGGGAATATTTTTCAATATTTTATTTAAAACGTGGATTTTTAAAGAATATTTCTTTTCAATTTCCTTAATGCCTGTGTTTTTAAAGAATATTTTGTTCAACATTTTATTTAAAACGTGAATTTTTGAATGAATATTTTTTCTCAATATTTTTTTAACGTGTTTTTTTAAAGAATATTTTATTAATTTTTTGTTCAAAACGTGGATTTTTGAAAAAATATTTTTTCAATTTTTTGGGTAAAATGCAGATTTTTAAAAAATATTTTTTTTAAATTTTTTTTTTTTATTTAAAACGTCAAGGCTTTAAAGAACACCTTTCAAGATTTTATTCAAATCGTGAAATTTTTAAAGAATATTTTTTTATAGTTTTTTCTTAAAAAATATTCTAAAAATCTATTTAAAAATTTTTGTTTAAAATCCACATTTAAAAAAAATATTCTTTAATATATTCTTTTATTTATAACGTGAAGTTTTTAAAAAATTGCTGTAAAATAATTTCAGCTTAATTTTTGGGTTTTGTTGTTTTCAAATTTTTAAAAACAACATTTTTTTTTAAGTGGGATGTAGTTAAAATTGATTTTTAAAAGATATTTTTCAACACTTTATTTAAATCGCGAAATTTTTAAAGAATATTAATCATATTTTATTCTTAAAAAATATTTTAAAAAATCGATTTAAAAAAAATCTTTAAAAATCCACATTTTAAAATAAATATGCATGGTCTATATTTTTAAACATTCTACATTTTTGCATAGACTTCTTTTAGTGTAATCAAAGGGTGTCGTATAAGTTTTGTCCACATTCATACGCCCATGTGCCTATCCTGGGCGAATACGTTATGACAAGACTTATACCCAAGAGTGTACCTAACGTGATTTAAGTAAATCAAATATCTATTGTTCTGAGAACATTAAAAAAATGCAAAAATATACCTTTGTCTTCTGAAGGAAGAAAGTCCACATTTAGTCCCTCTCTTGGTCACTGAACAAAAAACGAACTAATAAAGATGAAGTCCCCTTGAAAAGAAAATTTCTTATTACATATATAATTACTGAATATTCTGTATGAAAACTGTACATTGTTCTTGGTTTTTAGAAATAATTGCTCTTGTTAGGGAAATTCTTTGAACAAAATATTTGTTGCATTGTTATAACATGACATTGCAGAATTTTTCATATTATGGTATGAGGGAAACGGAGAAAAAGGATTGTAGTCATGAAATGTAATTAAAGGATCTGCGTTTCAAAAAGCAAAGATTGAAAAATACACAGAAAAAAAATAATTGGACACATTCCAATCACTTTGTTTACTGAACCTTTTTCGAGGATTGTAAGACCATTAAGGGCTGTTTAAAGGAAAAAATCCTCAACGACTTCGTTGAGAATATTCGATGCATTTTCTACAGTGTATGGTCATTTAATTAGAGCTCCTAAGGAGATAATTTAGATTCTAATTAGGCAGTTTAATTGTCATATTAGAATCGTAATTATTTCCTCAGGCAAAGGGTTGAGTGGAAGAGGACTTGGGAACTTGTTTAAAAGATTTGAATTTAGTCGAAAGCATACACTGGAGCTGAACAGCTGCACAACCTTCTTAAAAATACTTTAAATAATTTGAAAAAAGTATAAAAAATAAAATGAAATTTCTTCTAAGTATCTGCCTACTTCTCGGTTCCTGTAAAGCCACTGATTTGAATACCACTTTGATGGCCACTGGGAACCTCAATAAAATCAATTTTTACCTTGATCTCTTCAAGGACATTTACGCTGAACGGAAATTTAATACCATTCTCCTAGTACACAGTGAATCCCTTAATGTCATGGAACCCTTTCTCGAGGCAATTTATCAAATAAATATTCCAACTATGGCTTTTATGGAAGATCATGGAAAATGGTTCGCCTGGAGAAAATTCAATCATGAAATACTAACTATAATACTCTTGAGGAATTCATTGAATATGAACATAATGAAAATAATGGGCAACACCTTGGATTATATGCGACAAACCAGAATAATTGCAATTGCTGAAGATATTCCCTGGGGAGAACATGAGAAATTTAAACAATTACTGTTAAAATCCTGTGACAATTTTCGGTTTACTAACTTTTTGCTAATTTTTAGTAACAATACACATGGAATCCAAGACACCTTTTATTTGAAACCTTACCCGGCATATCATTGGGATTCACGCACCGGCAACACTACCCCACATTTCCCACAACATTGGCGGAATATGCACAATAAAACGCTATTAACCTATATGGATCGTATACCACCCAGGACCCTGTACTACAAAGATGCAAAGGGTAACATACATCTAAATGGCTTCGTTGCACGATTAATTATGCTTTTTGCCGAACGTTTTAATGCCACTCTTCAAATGGCCTTGCCACTAGATTTTAAAGAGCCCACCCATTATTCGGTGATTGTAGAGAATATGGTAAGCAACAATCGTCTTGATATACCCATGGTTGTGGATACCAGTCCGGTCATAAATAAATGGTTCAACATGACCAATACCCTACTTCACGATAAGGGTCTGTTGGTGGTACCCTGTGCCCAGAGTCTAAATACACGTGAGGTCTATGGCATTCTATTAAATGAGGTATTTTTTGGTTATGTTATTGTCTGCACCATGCTGCTGTCGCTGGTTCAATCTCTCATCAACTATGTTTAGAAGGGCCAACTGCACATATCACGCCTCCTCTTCAGCGAACTTATCTTTCCCGGCATTTTGGGTCAATCATTTCCAATGGGACATTTCTCCAATTTTAGTTCTAAAATAATTTATTTTCTCCTCTTCATAGCGGGACTTTATTTGAATACCACATTTTCGGTCAATGTCAGCACTCTCTTTACCCATCCTCCGAATCACAGGCAAATCGAAACTATGCAAGACCTTTTGAAATCTCCAGTTAAAATTCTACTCTTAGACATTGAAGCCGATGTTATGGGGCATGAAATTAAGCACCTTGCCAGGGCATTTACCACCACCGACAATTTCACATACCTCCAAGAGCTACGTAATAGCCTAAATACCTCTTATGGTTATTATTTTTCATCGCCAGCCTGGCAAATGCTATTACTCAAGCAACAATTCTTTGAGAAGAAAATCTTCTGTACTTATGATAACTTGACATTATTTCCCAATCTTCGTTGGGCCATACCCTTGCCGCACAATTCACCCTATAAGGAGGGCCTTAACTATCTCATTGAACAGGTTAAGGCTTATGGGCTCATAGATGCCTGGCATTATAGCACATTTAGCGATATGCTCAAGCTTAAAGAGACGACTATTTTGCATCCGGCAGCTGAGAAAGGACCCCGACCTTTAACTATTGGCGATATGTTTTGGATTTGGATGATAAGTTGTGCTGGGTTAACGAGTGGTGTTATTGTATTCCTTGTAGAATTGATGTGGAAAAAAAGATCAAAATAAATAAATAATAACAAATCCGAAATTCATCAGCTAATTTTGAGAAAAAAAATCTTCAATAATGTTTATTTGCTAAAGTTGAGATAATCAATTATAATCCCATAAAAGAGCGAAAAGTTTGCCATTAATTTAAATAAAGTTATTAAAAACAATGGAACTAAAATTTCTTGGTTGGGAGGCGTATGAGTTTTGGCAGCAGTCATACTCACAGGGGTACAACATTGGCGCATACGTTATGACAATACTTATACGCATGGGTGTATACAGTATGGGAATTTACAATTGCAAGGTTTTGCTGCCCGAAGATTTTTCTAAAAATGTGGATATTTTAAAGGTTTGTGTTATGGAAACGTGGCTTTTTCAAAGAATATTTTTTTTTTTCAAAACGTGGATTTTTTAAAGAATATTTTTTCGAAACATGGATTCTTTAAATTTGTTAAAAAAGATTTTTTAAAGTGAATTTCTAAAACATATTTATTCTTAAAATGTGGATTTTAAAAAAATTTAACACAATACGTGGATTTTTTATAAAATATTTTTAACACAAAACGGCGATTTTTTAAAAAATATTTTAATGATTGCTTAAGTCTGGAGTATTCCCCCATTGGCTTAACTTCATCATTTCAAAAACTGAAAGCCAATTGATAATTCCCTTCGCCGGGATGAAATCATTATATTGGTAGCGATCAGTAAATTTTGCAAGCTGTCAGTGTGTTTTGTAAAGATTGCTCTCTGCAATGAAAGTAATGATGAGGTTAAGCCAATGGGGGAATACTCCAGACTTAACCAATCATATGATTAAATCTTCAATAAAAACAAGTAAAAAAGTATCAGTCAGCTTTGCTGACAGAGATATACCCTCAGCCTGTGTATATTGAAACCAGTTTTTCCCAAAAAAAAAGTATGTATTTAGGGGGTTTTAAAAATGTTGGGCGTTTGAACCGACAAAAATGTTGATTAGGATTAAAGATCAAAAGTTTTGCGGAGGAGATACTGAAAGGAATGGATCGACATTGACCATTATGGAAGTGGATCTCCAGCCATTACATATGGTGCCATAGGGGTTTTTACACCCTTCGGGCTGTTTGCCCAAGAAGTATGGACTTGCCCCTGAAAAAATTTTTACCATCGTAACTGAGGCAGCGAATGCAAGTTGCTTCAACAAAAATCAAAATGATTCGATATCAGGTCTTAAAGTGAACTTATCCAAATTTTGTGTGGGAGGTACCGGATAGAGTGGACAAATATAGTCCATATTTGAACCTGATCTATATCTGGTAGACATATTAAGATGTGTAAAGTATGGACCAATTCGGCCACTCCCTTCAAGAGTTACCGTACGAACAATTTTTCCGAACATTTTTGAACTTTTGTGGGGGAGGTACCTGAAGGAGTGGACCGATATGGCTTATCTTCGAACTTAAACTAGGTTTGGACAAAATATTACTAAGGCCAAATTTTGGACCGAATCGGCAGATCCGTTCGAGAGTTATCTTGCGCTCCAACCACCTCACACGGTGTCATAGGGTTTTTTTTTTCAACTTTCAGGCTATTTTCTCAGGATGTGTGGACTTGCCCCTGATAAAACTTGTACCGTCGTATGGGGGGCAGTGAATACAAGTTGCTAAAACAAAATTCAAAGCGATTCGACAGCAGGTCTTAAACTGAACTTATCCCAAATTTTGTGTGGGAGGTACCCGAAGAAGTGGACCGATTGAGTCCATATTGGAAACTCATATAAGTCTGGTAGACATTCCACGATTTGCAAAGTATGGACCCAATCGGTTACACCCTTCAAGAGTTATCGTGCGTACAAATTTTCTGAACATTTTCGAACTTTTGTGGGGGAGGTACCGGAAGGAGTGGACCGATATAGCTCATCTTCGAACTTAAACTAAGTTTGGACAAAATATTACGAAAGCCAAAATTTGAACCGAATCGGTTCATCCCTTCGAGAGTTATCGTGCGCTCCAGCCAGCCAGACAGACAGACAGACGGACGGACATTGCTCAATCGACTCCAAATTATCTGAAACACATTTCGTCCAAACATACTTGGGGTCTAAAACCATTATTTCGATGAGGCACATTTTGCCCGTATGAAAGTGTATATACCCTCGTTAGCATAAATGCTGAGGGTATAAAAAAATTACCAAAACGTGGATTTTTTAAAAAATATTTTTAACACAAAACCTGAATTAAAAAAAAAAATATTTTTAACACAAAATTTGGATTTTTAAAAAAATATTTTTCACAAAACATGGATTTTTTAAAAAATAATTCTTTGCAAAACTCGGATTTTTTTAAAAAATACTTTCTTACAAAACGTGAATTTCTTTAAAAAGATATTTTTATAAAACGTTGATTTTTGTTAAATATTTTTTCACAAAACGTGAATTTGGAACGTGGACTTTTTAAATAACATTTCTTCTTACGCCATCCAACCACAAAACGTGGATTTTTTAAAGAATATTTTTTCATTTAACATCAGACCAATAAGCGTGGAATTTCTAAAGAATATTGGTTCACCTAACATCAGACCAATAAACGTGGATTTTTAAAGAACATTTGTTCAATATTTTTTTTAAAGCGTGGATTTTTTAAAGAATATTTTTTCAATATTTTATTTAAAACGTGGGTTTTTTAAAGAGTATTTTTTCAATATTTTATTTAAAACGTGGATTTCTTGGAGAATATTCTTCAATATTTTATTTAAAATGTGGATTTTTTTAAGAATATTTTTGCAATATTTTATTTAAAATGTGGATTTTTTTAAAAATATTTTTGCAATATTTTATTTAAAATGTTAATTTTTTAAGAATATTTTTGCAATATTTTATTTAAAATGTGGATTATTTTAAGAATATTTTTGCAATATTTTATTTAAAATGTGGATTTTTAAATAATATTTTTGCAATATTTTATTTAAAATGTGGATTTTTTAAAGAATATTTAAAAACATTCATTCAATTCATTAAACACATTATTTGGTAATCCCTGGCGTATAAGTGTTGTTGTTACGTATGCATCCATCTTATCTTCTGAGCGTATAATTGCTTTCGAAACGTATACGCTCCCTTTTGAATCGGGTTGAAAGAGGTTTTGAAGTAATTTATTTTTATTTTATTACTCTTTAAATTCTCTACTTTCACAGAAAATTTATTTATTTTCTTAATTTTTCATCATCCATTGTCCCCAATATAATTCCCCGCCAAACACCACACTGCTACAACTCAAACCAATCACAACTATCATCCAAACCCAAAATAAGTCGTTGGCATTTAAAACCTTATGATCCTCCGAGGGATTTAAATTGCGTATTGAGACCTGTTTCGTTTTTAGCATATCCCAAAATAAGCTACCATGCCATGCATCCACCAAACCCACCGAATGGACACGATGTATTAGGGAATTTAAGGCATCTTTATATGGTGAATTATACTGCAGTCGAAAACCCCATGGCAGCATGCTGAAATATTTCATTGCCTCGGGAGTGTGAAACAGCTGATGGGAACTATATTTCTGTTGACGCCATACCAATTCATAGCTTGCCGTGGTGGCATAATAACAAAAGCTGGTATTCAAGGTACGGCGCATTTCATGGACATAGGTAGTGTTGTTGGAAAAGACCAATGACTGTTGATAATGAAATAACCAATCCTCCGACTCTTTTGCATCTGCAGCATTGATGAGTACCTTCATGTTGGAACGTAACAAGTCTTCATAGCTATTGATTTGTGGATGCTGCGGTGGCCGGGTAAAATAAGTGTTAATATTTGCAGCAAATTCTGTGGCCATATAAAGGCCATAGAAACCTATTAGCAGATATAACAATTTTAAACTTTTTGTGGGTTTAGGTCGAGTGACAAATGCTTGACCCAATACCCCTGGCCAAACTTTGGGGTTGACTAACAAATCCCATGGATTTTTCATAGCACTCCAACAGTAGTCAATGAGACCATGGATTAGGGAGAAAATCAAACCCAATATCATGTAACAGCCGAAAAAGTTTAAACTCAGTAGGGCACCAAATATTTCCGGCATTGTTAGCGTTTCACTCAGCGGGACCATTAGCACTATTTCATTTATATCATAGGTATCGGAAACATTACGCCATTCATCACCAAACATTCCCGGTAGCATGGCCATGGGTAAATCCAGTTTATTTTCACCCACCAGCTGATTGATTATGGTAAAATGGGTTTTATTGCCTACTTTTAGGGTATAGAACATTTCCAGTGTGGCATTATAACGTTCGGCAAATAACATTATTAGTCTGGCCACAAAACCATTCATTTGGAAATTTCCCTTGGGGTCGGTATAGACCATACTTCTTGCTGATGTCTGCTCGACAAAGGTCTTCAGGGTTTTGTTGTGTAAATTTAACCATAAAGGGGGATAGTAGGAGGCTTCATTTAGAGGCCAATTCTGCCAGTGATATTCGGGGAAGGGAATTAATTTTCTTATGATCATTTCTTTGGGCTGCTTTGAAGGGAATACCAGCAGCACATTTGTCATCCGATATAATTCCAATTGCTGGCCCAATAGCTCTTCAGAGCATGGGAAATTTTCAGAATTCTTCCCAACTATTAAAATTCGACTTTGACGCATATAATCCAAAAGTTCCGCAGCGTTCTTTAGCATTTCTCGGCAATCTTGTTCTGATTCCATTCCGTATAAAAATAACAATATCTCCGAGTTGTAATAATCCTTATAAAGAAAGTTGGATTTCTTTGTGAGTACCAGTTTTGGTAGTTCGCCTTGATAGACTTCTTCCATAAGCTGTTCTCTTTTACTAGCATCAGGATGCATTATTACCAAAGAGCTATATTGTTGTTCTTTGTAAATATTTTGCAAAATGTTAGACAAGTTCCACCAGCTGTCATCGACTTCACCAAATGCAATTCTTGAAACATTTTTAAGTCCCTGGCCAACAACCGAATGCGCGAGAGCAAATATGACTATGCTTTTCAAAAATCTCATTGTGACTGATTAAGAATTTTCTTACAAACTTGCAATTTGGTCTTCAAGTAGCTTTCTTATTATCCATTTATAAAATCTTTTAAAACAAACAATTTCCTCAGCTAATTTTATGCTTCGATAAGTTTGCCACAGAAGCGATAAAATCGAAATTAAAGGAAAATTGTATAGCAAAGGAGTAATGTGAATGAATATAGCTATAGCAAACAAGGTACTACTAATACATAAGACTTTAATAAAAATAGAAGATTATTCACAAATTCAAACACTCAGAGTGAAACTGTAACGAAAAACTTACAAATAATGAGTTAAAAGCTAATTTTTAAAGAAATTAACCACTTGGGCGTATAATTGGTGACAGCAATTATACGCATCAATGTACCCCACTCCAAAAATTAAGGAAAATCACGTTAATTGGTCTGATGTTAGGTGAAAACAAATTCTTTTAAAAACCACGTTTATTGGTCTGATGTTAGGTGAAAACAAATTCTTTTAAAAACCACGTTTATTGGTCTAATGTTAGTGAAAAAATATTTTTGAAAAACCCACGTTTATTGGTCTGATGATAGGTGAACAAATATTCTTTAAAAAATCCACGTTTATTGGTTGGATGGTGCATGGACAAATATTCTTTAAAAAATCCACGTTTATTGGTCTGATGACCCATGAAAAAATATTCTTTAAAAAATCCACGTTTATTGGTCTGATGACCCATGAAAAAATATTCTTTAAAAAATCCACGTTTATTGGTCTGATGACCCATGAAAAAATATTCTTTAAAAAATCCACGTTTATTGGTCTGATGACCCATGAAAAAATATTCTTTAAAAAATCCACGTTTATTGGTCTGATGACCCATGAAAAAATATTCTTTAAAAAATCCACGTTTATTGGTCTGATGACCCATGAAAAAATATTCTTTAAAAAATCCACGTTTATTGGTCTGATGACCCATGAAAAAATATTCTTTAAAAAATCCACGTTTATTGGTCTGATGACCCATGAAAAAATATTCTTTAAAAAATCCACGTTTATTGGTCTGATGACCCATGAAAAAATATTCTTTAAAAAATCCACGTTTATTGGTCTGATGACCCATGAAAAAATATTCTTTAAAAAATCCACGTTTATTGGTCTGATGACCCATGAAAAAATATTCTTTAAAAAATCCACGTTTATTGGTCTGATGACCCATGAAGAAATATTCTTTAAAAAATCCACGTTTATTGGTCTGATGACCCATGAAAAAATATTCTTTAAAAAATCCACGTTTATTGGTCTGATGACCCATGAAAAAATATTCTTTAAAAAATCCACGTTTATTGGTCTGATGACCCATGAAAAAATATTCTTTAAAAAATCCACGTTTATTGGTCTGATGACCCATGAAAAAATATTCTTTAAAAAATCCACGTTTATTGGTCTGATGACCCATGAAAAAATATTCTTTAAAAAATCCACGTTTATTGGTCTGATGACCCATGAAAAAATATTCTTTAAAAAATCCACGTTTATTGGTCTGATGACCCATGAAAAAATATTCTTTAAAAAATCCACGTTTATTGGTCTGATGACCCATGAAAAAATATTCTTTAAAAAATCCACGTTTATTGGTCTGATGACCCATGAAAAAATATTCTTTAAAAAATCCACGTTTATTGGTCTGATGACCCATGAAAAAATATTCTTTAAAAAATCCACGTTTATTGGTCTGATGACCCATGAAAAAATATTCTTTAAAAAATCCACGTTTATTGGTCTGATGACCCATGAAAAAATATTCTTTAAAAAATCCACGTTTATTGGTCTGATGACTCATGAAAAAATATTCTTTAAAAAATCCACGTTTATTGGTCTGATGACCCATGAAAAAATATTCTTTAAAAAATCCACGTTTATTGGTCTGATGACCCATGAAAAAATATTCTTTAAAAAATCCACGTTTCGGTTTGTTGACCCTTGAAAAATATTCTTTAAAAAAACACTTTTATTGGTCTGATGACTCATGAAAAAATATTCTTTAAAAAGTCCACGTTTATTGGTATGATGACTCATGAAAAAATATTCTTTAAAAAATCCACTTTTATTGGTCTGATGACCCATGAAAAATATTCTTTAAAAAATCCACGTTTATTGGTCTGATGACCCATGAAACAATATTCTTTATAAATCCGCGTTTTTTAAAAAATATTGAAAAAATATTCTTCAAAAAATTCACATTTTAAATAAAATATTGAAAATATATTCTTTAACATGTAAAAAAGTGTCAGTCGCCTTCCCGACAGATATATACCCTCAGCCAATGTGAATTGAAACTTTCATCCACGGACAGATCGAATGAATTTAAGGTCTCCTTCGAATTTTGTGGCCCCTTTTTGGACATTTGAACTTGCCGACAAAAATGTGGATTAGGAATTAACTGCACTCACAAATGTTGAACTTTCGTGGGGGAGGTACCCTTAGGGAGGACCGATATGGGCCATGTTTGAAGTTAAACAAAATTTTGGCAAAATATTAGAAAATTCAAAGTTTGAACCGAATTGGTTACCCCCTTCAAGAGATATCATCGTACCGTTTTAGTGAAATTTTTTAAATATTGGGGAGAAGTACAGGAAGTTGTGGACCGGTATTGCCCCATGAAACTAATTTAGGACCAAATCGGTTGAACAGTTCAAGAGTTATCGTGCTCTCCGGCCGCCACTATATGGTAGATATATTAGGTAGATATATTAGGATGTGCAAAAGATGAACCACATCGGTCACTCCCTTCATGAGTCATCATGCGCACAATTTTTCCGAACATTTTTGAACTTTTTTGGGGGATTGGACCGATATGGCTTATCTTCGAATTTAAACTAAGTCTGCAAAAAAAATTTACGAAGGCCACATTTTGGACCGAATCGGCAGATCCGTTCGAGAGTTATCTTGCGCTCCAACCACTTCACACGGTGTCATAGGGGTTTTTTGTACCTTTCAGGCTATTTTCTCAGGAAGTATGGACTTACCCTTAATGATACTTGTACCGTCATATGGGGGGCTGTATACAAGAGGCTGAATACAAGTTTTTGCAACAAAAATCAAATCGATTCGAGAGCAGATTCTAAACTGAACTTTTCCGAAATTTTGTGTGGGAGGTACCTGAAGGAGTTGACTGATTGAGTCCATATTGGAACTTCACCTAAGTCTCGTATAAAATTCACGATGTGCAAAGTATGGACCAAATCGGTTACTACCTTCAAAAGTTATCGTGCGCACAAATTTCGAACTTTTGTGGGGGAGGTACCGGAAGGAGTGGACCGATATAACCCATCTTCGAAATTTAACTAAGTTTGGACAAAATATTACGAAAGCCACAAAATTTAGGCCGAATCGGTTGTTCCGTTCGAACATACTTGGGGTCTACCCTCCTTAGCATAAATGCTAAGGGTATAAAAAATCCACGCTTTAAGTTAAACATTGAAAAAATATTATTTAAAAAACCCACGTTTTAAATATAGTATTGAAAAAAAATGTTCCTTAAAAATTCCACGTTTTAAATAAAATATTGAAAAAATATTCTTAAAAAAATCCACGTTTTAAAAAAATATTCTTTAAAAAATCCACGTTTTAAATAAAATATTAAAAAAATATTCTTTAAAAAATCCACGTTTTAAATAAAATATTAAAAAAATATTCTTTAAAAAATCAACGTTTTAAATAAAATATTGAAAAAATATTCTTTAAAAAGTGCACGTTTTAAATAAAATATTAAAAAATATTCTTTAAAAAATCCACGTTTTAAATAAAATATTAAAAAAATATTCTTTAAAAAATCCACGTTTTAAATAAAATATTAAAAAAATATTCTTTAAAAAATCCACGTTTTAAATAAAATATTAAAAAAAATATTCTGTAAAAAAGCCACGTTTTAAATAAAATATTGAAAAATATTCTGTAAAAAAGCCACGTTTTAAATAAAATATTGAAAATTATTCTTTAAAAAATCCACGTTTTAAATAAAATATTAAAAAAAAAATATTCTTTAAAAATCCACGTTTTAAATAAAATATTGAAAAAATATTCTTTAAAAATCCACGTTTTAAATAAAATATTGAAAAAATAGTCTTTAAAGAATCAACGTTTTAAGTAAAGTATTAAAAATAAAATAAAATAAAATAAAATAAAATAAAATAAAATAAAATAAAATAAAATAAAATAAAATAAAATAAAATAAAATAAAATAAAATAAAATAAAATAAAATAAAATAAAATAAAATAAAATAAAATAAAATAAAATAAAATAAAATAAAAATAAAAAAAATAAAAATAAAATATTAAAAAAATATTCTTTAAAAAGGCCACGTTTTAAATAAAATATTGAAAATATATTCTTTAAAAAGGCCACGTTTTAAATAAAATATTGAAAAAATAGTCTTTAAAGAATCAACGTTTTAAGTAAAGTATTAAAAATAAAATAAAATAAAATAAAATAAAATAAAATAAAATAAAATAAAATAAAATAAAATAAAATAAAATAAAATAAAATAAAATAAAATAAAATAAAATAAAATAAAATAAAATAAAATAAAATAAAATAAAAATAAAAAAAATAAAAATAAAATATTAAAAAAATATTCTTTAAAAAGGCCACGTTTTAAATAAAATATTGAAAATATATTCTTTAAAAAGGCCACGTTTTAAATAAAATATTGAAAATATATTCTTTAAAAAATCCACGTTTTCAATAAAATATTGAAAAAATATTCTTTAAAAAATCCACGCTTTAAATATAATATTGAAAAAATATTCCTTAAAAATTCCACGTTTTAAATAAAATATTGGAGAAATATTCTTTAAAAAATCCACGTTTTAAATAAAATATTGAAAAATATTCCTTAAAAATCCACTTTTTAAATAAAGAATTGAAAAAATATTGTTTAAAAAATTTTAAATTAAACATTGAAGAAATATTATTTAAAAAAACCACGTTCTGAAAATATTATATTGAAAAACATATTCCTTAAAAATTCCACGTTTTAAATAAAGAATTAAAAAAATATTGTTTAAACAATTCCTGTTTTAAATTAAACATTGAAGAAATATTATTTAAAAAAACCCACGTTCTGAAAATATTATATTGAAAAACATATTCCTTAAAAATTCCACGTTTTAAAAAAATATTGAAAAAATATTCTTTAAAAATTCCACGTTTTAAATTAAATATTGAAAAAACATTCTTTAAAAAATCCACGTTTTAAATAAAATATTGAAAAAACATTCTTTAAAAAATCCACGTTTTAAATAAAATATTGAAAAAACATTCTTTAAAAAATCCACGTTTTAAATAAAATATTGAAAAAACATTCTTTAAAAAATCCACGTTTTAAATAAAATAGTGAAAAAATATGCCTTAAAAATCCACGTTTTAAATAAAATATTGAAAAATATTCTTTAAAAAATCCACGTTTTAAATAAAATATTGAAAAAATATTCTTAAAAAAACCACGTTTTAAATAAAATATTGAAATAATATTTCTTAAAGAATATTTGGATTTGGACGTGGATTTTTAGAATTTTAAAAACATTGAATTTTTTTTAAAACAAAAATTTAAACAAACAAATATTAAAATAACGTGGACTTTTTAAAGAATATTTTTTGTAACAACTTTAAAGAATATATTTTTTTTTAAAATTGGATTTCTTGACAAACATTTTTCTAAAAGCGCGGGTGTTTTAAAGAATATTTTTAAACGTGGATTTAAACATGATAATTTATAGAATATTTTTAAAACCTGGATTATTTAAAGAACTTTTTAGATTTTTTAAAGAATTTTTTTTTAAACGTGGATTTAAACATGATAATTTATAGAATATTTTTTAAAACGTGGATTATTTAAAGAGCTTTTTAGATTTTTTAGAATTAATAGGGTTGGCGATTTTTATTTGGGATGACGACTTCTATTTTGTTTTTTAAAATAGTCAGGCTTAATCCCATAGTCGTTGTTTTAATACTTTATTAAAACAACTTTAATTTATTAGTGGAAAAAATTGGCGATGTTTACCAACTATAGTCTTCCCTGCCTTACCCCTTGGTAAACATCGCCAATTTTTTCCACTAATAGATTAAAGTTGTTTTAATAAAGTATTAAAACAACGACTATGGGATTAAGCCTGACTATTGTTTAGAATTTTTAAAGAATATACTTTTTAAAAGGTCGATTTTTTAAAAATATACTTTTTCAAAATTTTATTTAGAACTTGTATTTTTAAAGTCATTTTTTTCAATAATCAAAAAGTTTTTTAGAACAATATTTTTTAATATTTTTTAAAAAGTGTTTTTTGTAAAGACTTTTTCAATATTTTATTTAAATCGGGAATTTTATAAAGAAAAATGTTTCAGTATTTTATTTAAAACGTGGATTTTTTAAAGAATATTTTTTTAGTATTTTATTTAAAATGAGGATTTTTAAAGAAAATTTTTTTAGTATTTTATTTAAAATGAGGATTTTTAAATACAGTTTTTTTTTTAATATTTTATTTAATACGTGGGTTTTTTAAAAGATATTTTTAAAGTATTTTATTTTAAAACATTGATTTTTTAAAAAAATATTTTTTTACTTGTTGTGTATTTATTTCAGCTAAAGTCCATACTTTGTTGCTTCAAAATTTGAAGAAACAAAATGTTTAACAGTGGGTATTGAAATTGATTACTACGAGCGGAGGCAGAGAATACTATAGTTTCGGAAGCAGCCAAACTTCCTCATCAGTTCTCTTAACCGCTGACTCTGTATCAATAAACAGGTCAATAAGAGTGACCAGAAAATTAAACAGAACGAGAAATTTTCTGTATCCTCCTAAATCTGTTCACCGCACAATTGAGTCAGAATAATCAAAATCATATACCCACTACTGTTTTTATTTTAAAAGAATATGTTTTTTTTTTCAAAAAATTAAAATGTTTTTTTATAATTGTAAAAAATAATCTTTTTATTCTTTAAAAATCTGCAATTTGTGGACCCTTCACATCTTAAGAAACACTACTTGTGTATCAGCAGTGTTTTGTTTCTATTGAACAATAAAAAATTTTGAATTACTACCCTTTTGTTGAACAGGTGCGGTAGTTTAGTTTTCATGAAATCATATAAAAAATTAAATTTTGTAGTATTGTTTTTTAATTTTTTCCTAAATAAACGGTTTTTGGAAAAATATTTCTTCTGTTTTTAAAACATAATTTATTTTTTGAATTAAGGTTAACCAAAAAAAATATTTCTAAAAGAATTTAGATATGGATTTTTCAAAAAAGTGAATTTTTGAAAAATATATTTTAAACAAGAAAGTCCCAATTTACATTGGGCGAGTTTACTTGCGGCAATTGTCATTTTGTAGGAGAGAGAGGTGAGGCATATGGTAACCCTTTGCCTCTCAGCACCCTCTCTCACCTACAAATTGACAATTGCCGCAAGTAAACTCGCCTAATGTAAATTGGGACTAAGAACGGCGTTAAGTTCGGCCGGGCCGAACTTGTTATACCCTCCACCTTTCCATTGGGGCTATATGAAGGCGTGGACCTATACCGACAAATTTAAAGGGGAAGTTTGAGTACCCCCAACGAAGTCTAAATACCAAATTTCAGCCATTTCGTAGAATACTGAGGCCAGAACGTTCAAAATACCGAAAACCGGGAGGTACCGTTCTATGGGGGCTATATGAAGGTGTGGACCAATACCAACAAAATTCTGGGGGAAAGTTTTATACCACCAACGTAGATTAAGTACCAAATTTCAGCCATTTCGGTGTGATAATGAAGCTAAAACCTTCAAAATACCGAAAATCGGGAGGTACCGTTCTATGGGGGCTATATGAAGGTGTGGACCGATACCGACAAAATTCTGCGGGAAAGTTTTATACCCCTAAAGAAGACTACGTACCAAATTTCAGCCATTTTGGTAGGATAATGAAGCTAAAACCTTAAAAATACCGAAAATCGGGAGGTACCGTTCTATGGGGGCTATATGAAGGTGTGGACCGATACCGACAAAATTCTGGTGGAAAGTTTTATACCCATAAAGAAGACTATGTACCAAATGTCAGCCATTTTGGTAGGATAATGAAGCTAAAACCTTAAAAATACTGAAAATCGGAAGGTACCGTTCTATGGGGGCTATATCAAAACGTGGACCGATATATCCCATTTTCAATACCAACCATCCTGCAAGTAATAAAAACTTCTGTACCAAATTTTGACTCTCTACCTTTAAAATTGCGAGCTGTATCTTGATTTCAACAGACAGACGAACGGACGGACGGACAGACGGACATGGTCAAATCGACATAGAATTTTATGCTGATCAATAATATATATATATATATATATATATATATATATATATATATATATATATATATATATATTTATAGGGTCTCCGACGAATATTTCGATGAGTTACAAACGGAATGACAAATTTAATAAAATAAAATGTCTTGAAAAGATTTTTAAAATAGAAGTAAATTTAAAAGAATATTTGTTTTTCAAAAAATTAAATTATTTTTTAATAATTCTAAAAAATAATCCTTTTATTCTTTAATTTGTGATCCAATGAAGCTATGAAAAAAGTTATTTTTTTAATTTCTTGTTTTCTTTTCTATTTTGCGTTTTATTATTTAGTTTTTTTTTGTAAATTTTTTCAATATTTTATTTAAAATTTTTTTTTTTCGAAAAAATTAAAATTTTTAAAAATAATGAGGGTATAAGAAAGATTTTCTAATAATGTATTTAAAAAAAAAAAAAAAACAAACACCAATAGTGTATTTAAAAAAACATATTTAAAAAATAAAATATCTTGAAAATAGTTTTAAAAATTTAAAAAATATATTTTTTAAATTACATTTAAATTATTTATTAATAATTGTTAAATATTATCATTTTATTCTTTAAAATTCAGCAATTTGTGGTCCAATGAAGCTTTGAAAAAAAAAACTGAAAAACATTCTTTTTAATTGCTGAAAAAAAATATTTTGTATATTTTTAAATTTTTTATTTTTTAATCAAAATTAAAAACAGTTTAAAAACTTAAAATTTTCTGAAAATAAAAACATAAATTTGTAGAAAATATATTTGTTAAAAAATTTAGATTTTTATAAGAAATATACAGAAATTAATTTTTGTATTATTGTTTTGTTTTAAAAAATAAATTTTTTGAAAATAGAAAATTAAAATAATTTTTTTTAAAAGTTGTTTAACTTTTTTAAAATATGTTTCTTCAAAACTTTTGAAAAGAATTTACTTAAAAAAAATTTAACTGTTAATTTTTTGCAAAAATATTTTTTTTTTCGAATAATAAAAAATCAGAATTATTAAAAGTTAAAAATCTAAAAAAAAAATGATTTTTTAAAAAAATAAAATGACTTGAATTTATTTTTAAAAGAGAACTAAATTTAACAAATGCTTTTTTTTTCTTCAAAAATTATATTTAAATTGTTTTTTAACAATTTTAAAAAATAATCATTTTATTCTTCAAAAATCAGCAATATGTTGCTTTAAAAATGGAAAAAAAATATTTTTTTAACTTGTTGAAAAAAATATTTTTAAAAAATTTGACATGGTTAATTTTTTTTAATTTTTTATTTGTAAATCTAAATTAAAAATAATTTAAAAATTGTATATTTTTTGAACACAAAATAAGAAACATATTGCATCAGTTCAACAAAATTTTGAAATGTTCACTTTTCATTAAAAAATGATAAAATATGACCAACTCCACCAACTGTAAAAATCTCACATTATTTTGACTACTCTTTCGCCAAAAATACCGTTACGTCACCCTTCATATCTTAAGAGTCACTACTTGTGTATCAACAGTGTTTTGTTTCTATTGAATAATACAAAATTTGAGTTGCTACCGTTTTGTTGAACAGGCGCGATAGTTTAGTTTTCGTAAAAAATAAGAATATTTTTTTCATAAAACCGTATTTTTACAAAAAATAAAAAAATTAAAAAAATACTACAAAATTATATGATGTTACGAAAACTAGACTGTCGTGTTTAACGAAAGGATAGTAATTCAAAGTTTTGTATTGTTCAATTAAAAAGATATTTTTGAAATGTTTCCTGTAAATTTTCGATCGTCAAGCTTAATTAACTCTAAACAAGAAAATCAATAAAAAATTATTTCTAAAAATGTTTTTAAAAGATAATTTATTTTTTAAATTTAGATTTCTCAAGAAATATTTATAAAAGAACTAACATAAAATAACATTTTGTAACTTTTAATTTTTTTCCAAAAATATTTTTTTTTCTTCTAATAATAAACAATTAAAATTGTTAAAAATTCAAAAAAGAATGGTTTTCTAAATTTTTCAAAAATACACTATTTTTTATAATTTGGTTTCTTGAAAAATTAATTTCAAAATGAAATAGCATGGTAGAATAATTACAGGTCACAGCTAACAGCTGAATTCAATTTTTTTCTTATTATGGCCTATTCTGTTAAATGCGGGGTTTCCAACAAAACTTCTTCTTCTGCTGCATTAAAAACAAGTTCAAACGATATTTATTCGCGTGGCAAAATTAAATTGTTAATTTTTTTAATAGTAATACTTGCGAAAGAACTATTCATAAAATATTTATATTAATTGAAATTTGTTCCAAAAGTACAGGAATGGAAAATTTACAATTTTTTTTAAATTTTTAGCTGAAATGTATCTGCAAATCGGATACCAGCAATCACGATGTTAGATCAGCCAAACTTGTCAAGTAGAAAATAAAAGAATGAAATTTTTTTCACTGTCATAAGTTTGGTTACAACTTTTGCTATTTTTGGAACACTATTCTAGCACACTATTTTGGAATATAGCTAAAGTAATTTTTATTTTTTACTCTATTTGGTACAATTAACATATAAACATTGAAGTTTTAAATTCCATATGTTTTTGTAAAACGGGCTAGCTATGCAGATACATCTACCTTTATTGTTGTACCATGCCATTTGACGTTTTAACCCATGGCTGTCGGGTTGTATTTTTCAGCGATTTTCTACTTGGCCAACCTCTACTTTATTGTACGATTGGATATACTTCAAAAAAAAAAATTTATATTGTATCTATTTTTAAAATATTTTTTCAAAAAATTTTTGAGAAAAACGTAAACACGTATTCAAAAAATATTTCTTTCGAAAAAAAATTAAAATATAAAAAAAATGTTATTCCAAAAAAGTGTATTTTTAAAAAATATATTTAACAAAATAAAACTTGTTGAAAAATAAAATATAAGTGAATTTAAAAAATATTTGGTTTTTTTTTTTTTTTGGTTTCTTGAAAAATAATTTGAAATATATATTTTCTAAGTCGTTTGAAGTATATTTTTCGACAAAAGTTGAAGTTTCAAATCTTTTTTTAAATTAATTTAAAATAAATTATTTTTTAAAAAGGAAATAAAATAAAAAATGCATGTACTGTACATTCTTTAAAAGTACGTTTTCAGAAAAATTAAAAATTTTAAAAGTATTTTTGACAGAAAATTTTTATTTTTTAAAGTTTATTCAAATAATTTAGATTAACAAAGGCAAATATGTTCTTTTAATATTATTACTTTATATTAATTTTATTTAAATATTTATAATATTTTTTATTAAATCTTAAAAAAAATAAAAAAAAATATATTATCAAAAGTTAAAAAAGGTAAAAATATAAAAGTTAAAATATAAATTAATAAGTAAGTAAAAATATGAATAAATAAATAAATAAATAAATAAATAAATAAATAAATAAATAAATAAATAAATAAATAAATAAATAAATAAATAAATAAATAAATAAATAAATAAATAAATAAATAAATAAATAAATAAATAAATAAATAAATAAATAAATAAATAAATAAATAAATAAATAAATAAATAAATAAATAAATAAATAAATAAATAAATAAATAAATAAATAAATAAATAAATAAATAAATAAATAAATAAATAAATAAATAAATAAATAAATAAATAAATAAATAAATAAATAAATAAATAAATAAATAAATAAATAAATAAATAAATAAATAAATAAATAAATAAATAAATAAATAAATAAATAAATAAATAAATAAATAAATAAATAAATAAATAAATAAATAAATAAATAAATAAATAAATAAATAAAAGTTAAGGACTCTCGTCCTTGTAAGTTAAAATAAAAAAACACTCCGTCAACAGACGGAAAGGAATTAACGGATTTAACACTTTGAGATATTTGTCACTAATTTATTCAATGAAACTAATTTAACACTTATTCACTAATTTAAGTAGATTATAGTTAAATGGAACACTATCGCGATTCACTCCCGAACTCCAACTGAATTCTGCCTTTTGCTGTTCTTGGCTTCAAGCCTCCAGTTGTTGGCAGCGATGCCGAAATTATGCTGCCAAATATGTTTCCCATAAATGCAATATGTTGACGGTGCGACTCGTGTTGAGGTTGAGTGTCTGTGGGAAGGTATCATATTCCAATTTCGCAATATATTGAAAGTGCTGAATGCAGGTTCAGTGTCCATGAGAACATATCGTATTGCAGTTTCCCAATGTATGGTAAATGCTGATTATGCGGCACGTGTAATAGAGAAATAGCTTGGCACAGTGGTTTGGGGAGACTGTAGTGTGTTAACTTAAATAAATAAATAAATAAACGTAGATTTTTAATGAATATTTTTCAAAGGTTATTGGACACAAAATTTTGATTTTTTAAGTATAAAAAGGATTCTTATTAACTAATATTTTAAGAAGAATCCTTTTTATTTATATTTTATTTAAATAAATTTTTAATTATTTTTTTTTTAATTTTTAAAATCTGTAATTGATTATATTGTGTTTTGTGATTTCCTGTGGTGCCACCAAATTTCTGCAAGGAACACCAAGCCACAGGCAAACAACCCCACAATTAAGATCATCCAAGTCCAGAACAAATCCGTTGCTCCCAATTGCTGGGGTCCCTTATCTACATATGGATCACGTATCGACACCTGCTTCAATTTCAACAAATCCGCAAAAGTATCGTAGGACCAGTATTCCATAAACCCATAGGCATGGACCAAATGCAGCAGATAATTCAAACCATCCCTATAAGGAGAATTATTTTGCAATGGTATACCCCAAGGTAAATAGGGATAGATTACCAAATCGTCATAGGTACAAAAAGGTTTGTGCGTTAAAAACTGTTGCCTTAGTGTATCCCTTCCCAACCGGGTGAGGAAACATAATAAACATAGGAAGTGTTGTAGTCATTCTTCAGGGCTTCCACGTAACTAATATTTTGGGTGGTCACTATATATTTTTCATAACCTTCGAAACGATATCTCATGGCAAAAGCTTCTGCATCCTGGAGTAACACTTTCATCTTTGAATCGACTATGTTTTGGAGTGTCTTTATTTGCGCATGTTTGGGTGGACTGGTCAGTAGGGTACTGACATTCACCGAAAATATGGTATTGAAAAAGAGACCAGTCATAAATAGCAGCAAATATACGAATTTCAAAATTTTCCGAGGTTCCTGGTGGGGCGGGGTGAATGATTGACCCAATACGGCGTGAAATATACGAACACTAAACACCAGCCTTGTGGGTTCCAAGAGGCCATCGAAAATATAATCAATCAACGATTGAAGCAGAGAGAAAATCACCGTTCCCACGAGAATGGAACCAATGAAGGTTGCGTTTAATATAATGGCATAGACTTCGCGAATACTCAGAGCCTGGGTACAGGGTACCATTAACATACCTCGGCCATGATGAAACACATCTGTCATATTAAACCATCTGTCGTAGTGTGGATTGCTGTCCATAGACATGGGTATATCAATTAGATTTGTTTCCACCAACTCCGCCAAGATCTCCTTAAAATGTTTGGAAGTCACCATATCAAGGGGCTTGATCATTTCCAGGGTGGCATTATAGCGTTCGGCAAAGAGCATTACAAATCTGGGTACATAACCATTAATTTTTAGACCGCCCTGCTCATCCTTGTAGTAGAGAGAGCGTAACGAAGCCTTATCCACATAGGTGAGTAGAGTTTTATTGTGCAGATTACGCCAATGTTGAGGATAATAGGTAAGATTTAGGTTGCCGAGATCAGTTGCGGGAACTGGGTGAGACCAATGATATATGGGATAGGGTTTGAGGAAATAAAGCATACGCCATCTTTGGCCGCCTTGCTTTTGTGTTAAAGTGAAACTCAACAAAACATTGGTCATGTTGTGGTACTTACAATTTTCGAGAAGTTGCTGTTGGAACTCCTGCTGATCCAAGATATCCACAGCTATAACCACAATTCTGGTCTCACGCATAAAATTCAAGACATTTGCCATTATTTCCATAAGTTGCACATTCATCTTCAGGGTAAGCAGAAGCACTGCCAATATCTCCTTATTGTACTCCATTCTATAAAGGAACTCTCCTTGGAATTTGGTCAACAAATTTGTTGGCCAATTTAGTTTGTAAAGGCTTTGGATAATTGGTTCCAGAGAGGTTTGCTGCTCGTCATGGACCACAAGCAAAGAATTAAAGTTTCTTTCCATATAAATGTTGTTTAGCAGCTTTTGATAGAAATTGATCTCCTTATTTTCCTGGGCCTCTAGGATATGCATGACAGAGCTCCTCGTCATCCACATGTTACCGAAAAATAACAGGATAAGAAGAATGAACTTCATTTGTACTCGGATTGAAAACTCAGAATAATATTTGATGGCCACACGGTTGGAAGATCTAAATCAAACTGAGGACAGTAAAGTTGAGAACAAGTCTTAGTATCCTTGCTTACAGTGCTTGGGATGAGCCTGCTTAATTTAATTAATTTATTAAAGTGACAAATCACAAGGCATTAATTAAAGGCTTCAAATGTTCTGTTATTGCCTAATATGGCACTCTAAAGGATAGAAAGGAATTTAATTAAGTAATAAGAAATTATATATACGTGGGTGCTGGAGAATATAAGGTGGGCGTTCAAATAATTTATTTATTTATTTAGATGTTGGTTCCTACAAAACAAGATTAGCATCTTATAAATTATAGTGAAGGAATTATAATTACAGAAAATTTCCGCTTAAACTAAGACAAATGCAAAATTTTATGTAAATGAAACGCAAGAATTATATAGTTAAAATTAAATAAAATTAAATAAACATTATAATGAAATACATTAAATTTAAATTTAGAATGTGAAGTAAAAGTAGTAATAATAATTGCATAAAAGCAATGAAAAAGATTAAAATGCTTACACTCCTATAACTGCTTCCAAATTTTGAAAATGATTTATTAGTTTTATTTTAAATGTTGATACATTGCTGATACCTTGAATTTCAGAGGGAAGAGTATTCCATAGGCGTATTGAGCCGATAAAAAATTGCCACTCCGAAACAAGACATCGCCGTTTGAGAGGTATTAACTTTTTTCCTCTATGCGATCTTGCAAATCTGATCCTCTCAAACAGGTACTTCGGTGTCTGTTTGTATATTATTTTATGTAGGAATAATAGTGTTCTGCTTTTAATAAAGGACTGGAAGCTGATCCCATATAACTTATTCGAAAATTGACCAATATGCTGCATTCTACTTAAGCCATACACATAACGAATAATGCTATTATAAGCCACTTTTAATTTATTTCGACGGTGTGCATCACAAAAGGCAAAGAGCTCGCAACCGTATATTAACCCTGGTATCAAGTAAAATTTAGCCAAAAGTTGTCTTATGTATGGCGGAGTAAAAGAGTGTGAAAGCCACAATGTACGCAGTTTTGAATAAGTCTGGCCTACAGTCATATTAACGTGATTTGTCCAGGTAAGAGACGAATTGAATACTACACCAAAATTTTTTTATGATTGACAAGTATATTAATATCATCCATCTGTAGGTTTTTATTTTTGTGAATAAAAAGACACTTAGATTTTTGTGGGTTAAGGCATAGTCCATTTGCTCTAGCCCAATTGCCTACCCTGTCGAGGTCTTCATTAAGTTTTTGGATGCACTCATTAATGCCGTTTACCTGACCACTAATATATATTTCTATATCATCCGCATACAAGTGAATATTGCTATGAACAAGTTGTAGGGGAAGGTCATTTGCATACAGAGAGAAAAGGAGTGGTCCCAGTATGGAACCCTGGGGAACTCCTTTTGCTACTCCTAATGGTTTTGATTTAGACTTACCTGAAACTACCGAATGTGTTCGATCCGATAAGTATGATTTTATGAGTTTTGTTGATGTGTTTGCAAAATTGAAAAAATGACGTAGCTTAAAACACAGATTATTGTGATCAACAGTGTCAAAAGCTTTTGAGTGATCAAGCAATTCCAATATAACTGCTTTATTGTCGTCTATGGCGTTCCTTATCGACTCCGAAACATCAATCAAGGCGCTAATACAGCTATGATCTGCTCGAAAACCAGACTGGGCTGTTGTTAATAGACATTCTCGTGGTATGTACTCTGTCATTTGTTTATGAAGCAACTTCTCAAAAACTTTTGATAGAAAAGATAAAATTGACACCGGTCGATATTCCGTATTTGTTTTGGGCAAAGGAATGACTTTTGCATGCTTCCAAAGCATTGGATAAATGCTAGTACTTAAAATTGTGTTAAAAAGTATGTGAAGATGGGTAGCAGCACCAATTGCATTGGATTTTATCTGTGTAAAGCTGTATAGGACTTCGTCATTGGTAACACAGCGGAACTCGAATTTTCCCTCGCCAGACATGTCATTCAAGTTGTGGACGTAAGAGCTGTAGAAGGAGGAGTTAGCTTGAACCGTTGGAATGTTTGTGAACGTTTTGTTTAGCTCGTCCACATCTACATGACATGTCTGAAGAGTCTTAGATTTTCCTACACCAATGTCTTGAATGACTTTCCATTTGCTTTTTGCGTTTACTGTTGAATTGAAACGTGTGTAAAAATATTCTGTTTTGGCTCTGTTAATTGCATTATTTACCATTCTTCGTGCAGACCGATATTCTTCGTGAAGTTCCGGAGTTTTGTATCGCTTCCACCTTGAGTACGCTCTATCTCTTTCGGTTATATATGATTAAATGGTGGAGCTAAACCAGGGCTTGGTGTTTGATTTATTCCTCTTGCTTCTAATCGGAACAGAGACATTATATAGGGAAAGAATATTTTCTTGAAGAAACTCTAATTGATCATCAACGGTAATACGGCCATAAATGTCGTTCCAGTTTATATGGAAGAATTTTTCCTCTAGAATACCATAATTTAAATTTCGGTAGTCCCGAAAAGTGTATGTCTGAACGGATTCCCTTATATTAAAGTCGTTAGCCAGGAAGATCATATCATGCTTGGAAAAACATGGCGCTGAACACTGATCGTATACAAGAACATGAGAAGGGTCATTGACGAAAAATAAGTCAAGTAGAGTACTGGCTGTCATTGAAAAGTGCCTGGGGCACGTTGTATTTGTAGCATGTAAAGCAAACGATGACATAAGGGTTGTTAAAGAAGGGTCATTAAGAACATTACAATTGAAATCACCAGTTATAACAACTTTATTATATCCCATTGTAACATTCTCCAGAATATCTTCAAGATGATAGAGTCCGATGGTGTTGTTGGGTCGATATATGCAACCAATCAACATTTTCTCATTGTTAGACTTTAGTTCAATGAAAATGTGTTCGATTTCATCACCTTCGTTTGATTTGATTCGTAACCGAGAAGATAAAGTATTTTTAACAAAAATGGCAACACCTCCCCCACGTCGTTCTCTGTCCGACCTATATACGGTATATCCTTGCAAAATAATTAACCTATCGGGAATCGACGAGTGAAGCCAAGTTTCAGAGAGACATATAATATCTACACCTGAATTTTCAAAAATATATCTAAATTCATCTGTTTTATTCACAATACTTTGAGAATTTATATGACATATTTTTATCCCTTCTCTTTGTTTGGCTAAGATTTTTACTATGCTCTTAGTTACACCTATAGAATCTCTATCTGTATTATTTACTGAAACCATAATAACTGGTAATCGAGGCATCAGCATTTGGTATCTGTAAAAAATGTATTTTCCAAAGGAAGAACAATGTAGAATTTTTTATGAAATGTAAGCATGTTGAAAACAAAAGTAAATTATAAAAGGTAATACTGTTATTTAAATCAAATTGTAAAAATGACAAAAAAATGATAAAGAGTAACGAAAAAAATTGTAAAATTATGATGACTGTTGATGTTGGCCCATAGCACGGCATTCATCGATGATTTTTGGGTGATAAATGCATATTGGTTCGTTGCTGTTGTGTCGCTTAACGTATACAAGACCCCGAAAGGTATACGCTGTACAATCAGCCCTTTTTCTTCAGATTTATAGCGTCTTGCAAAAGTTGGTAATTCATATTTGAAAAAAAAAAAAAAATATTCTTTAAAAAATCCACGATTTGTGCTTGGATGGCGGAAGAAAAAATATTCTTAAAAAAAATCCACGATTTGTGCTTGGATGGCGGAAGAAAAAATATTCTTAAAAAAAATCCACGATTTGTGCTTGGATGGCGGAAGAAAAAATATTCTTTAAAAAATCCACGATTTGTGCTTGGATGGCGGAAGAAAAAATATTCTTTAAAAAATCCACGTTTTGTGGTTGGATGGCGGAAGAAAAAATATTCTTTAAAAAATCCACGTTTTGTGGTTGGATGGCGGAAAAAAATATTCTTTAAAAAATCCACATTTTGTGGTTGGATGGCGGAAGAAAAAATATTATTTAAAAAATCCACGTTTTGTGTTCTATTGGCGGAAGAAAAAATATTCTTTTGAAAATACACGTTTTGTGTGTTAAAATTATTTTTAAAAAAATCCAGGTTTTGTGTGTTAAAAATATTTTTTTTAAAAAAATCCACGTTTTGTTTGTTAATTTTTTTTAAATCAACATTTTGTGTGCTAAAAATATTTTTTTTAAATCCACGATTTGTGTTACAAATATTTTTTTAAAAAAAAACACATTTTCCGAAAAATATTTTTTAAAAAATTCACGTTTTATGAAAAAATATTCTTAAACAATTTAAATTAATTTTTTTTATTTAATTTATTTTATTTTTTTAATATTCAATTCAAAATTTGACATTCACAGCCTTTTGTATAACACGCTGCAATAATTGTTCCGTCAAAAATATCAAAGATCCCGAAGTTAAGCCACCAACCAAAATTATCCAAGGCCAAAAGAGATCCTTTACCTCAAGTGCTCTTGCCTGGTTACCCAAATTGGGAGTACTGATGGTCACCCTCTTCGTCCGTAGCATATCTGCAAAGGTGCTGGCATACCAATACTGCGGCAAACCCACCGCATGTACCCGATTTATGAGATAATCCAACGGCTCCTTATAAATTGAATGCTTTTGCAGCTGCAGTGCACAAGGCATACTGAAGAGGGTCATCTTCTCGTAGACTTGGAAAATATTTTGGGTGAAATATTGTTGTTTACGCTTGAGGACCTTCCAGGAGAGTGAAACCAAAAAATAACCCATTGAGGTATTGAAATTGTTGCGATTTTCTTCATAGTACGACACGCTATCGGTTAGCAGCAGACAATCCTGTATAATGTCGGCGGCATCTTCTATGGCCTCAATATCACTGGTGATGGCCAGAATTTTTAGATGTGAATTTTTGAGATCCTCAAACGATTGAATCTGAGGATGATTGGGTGGACTGGTAATCAGGGTGTTCATGGTAGCCGCAAATTGGGTACTTATATTTAACCCCGCCACAAAAATCAGAATATATATTAATTTCAAGCTACGCCACTTAGATTTCCGGGGGGAGAATGATTGGCCCAAAATCCCCGAAAAGAAGCGATAATTAAACAAGGAATCCAGTTGCTGCGGATGATGGTCATCGAAGAAATAATCCACCACAAATTGGGAGAGGGAAAAGAGTATGGTACAAAGAATAACACAACCAAAGAAGTAACGATTCAGTAGGACACCATAGACCTCGGTTATACTGAGCTTCAGGGCACATGGTATCATTAGCAGACCCTCCAGGGAATCATAGACTGCCGACTTGTAAAGCCATTTACCATCGTTGTAATGTGACAAGGTTATGGGTATGTCAATGAGATTATCTTGGACCATTTGATTGACTTGGGTAAGAGAGGTCCTTGCTGCCACCTCGTGCGAAGCATACATTTGCATGTGGGCCTTAAAGACTTCACCGAAGAGTAACACCAATCGGGCAATGTAACCATTGAGTTTAACACCTCCCTTGCCGTCTTCATAGGGAAAGGAGAGAGTCATGGTGGTATCGGTAAAATATACCACCGACTTGTTCTCCATATTATGCCAATGCTCGGGATAATAGGGCGCTCCACTCCACACTGACCATTGGTAGTGGGGAAATGGCTTCAGTTGTTGTATGATGTCCACTTCTTCAGAATTGAGACCTTTCACTAGGACATTTGTCATTTTATATAAATCACAAAGTTTTAAAAAATTCCCCAGAAATTTCTGGTCAACTTCTCCGTAGACCAGCACCAAAATCCTCGACTGTCTCATGTAATTTAAAAGGTTCGCTGCCGAGGCCATTAGCTCCATATCCACCTTATTGGAAATTAAGAAAACAGCCAATATCTCTGCATTAAAAGTTCTTACAAATTCGTAGCTGGCTTCTGTTGTCACCAGGACCTGGGGTACCTGAATCAAGTTACAAGTGTCCTCTAAGATAATATTCTCCAAACTCTCTTGATCCGCCACCACTAGCAAAGTTTCAAATCTCCTTTCCTTGTAGATATTTTCCAGTAAAATTTCCAAATTAAAATTCTTTCCATCTCTTCCGGATTTTTTAGTCGAATTCGTATCGATGGCCAAGCCATGAATAAATAATTCCGCTAATAGAATAATTTGTAATAGTTGTCCCATGATAACTGCCGACTGATGTCATTCTAAATTGATTTTCTTTTATTTGTTTTCGATTAACTGATAATTAATTATAAAATCTACGCAAGGTGTGATGGTCGAGGGTTGTAATTAATATCACATTTTAAGCTATTATATGACGAGATAATTGAGTGTTTGAAATTCCATAAAGCATGCCATAAGTATGGGTAACAACCACCATTCGCTGAAAAGACAAATGAGAAAGAGTCATCGATTTAGTTTAACCTAAGTAAGGAGGTTTGTGTGTAGTCGGTATAGCCGACTGTGTTGCATTCAGCCAAAAAAATTTATTTGTGGAAGGAGGCAAGGTAGACTCTTCTGAGAGTCATTTGCTGGAGGGTGACAGTGGGATATCGAACTGTATAATAAAGGTAATAGGCCGTTTTTATATAACAAGGTTAACCCAGTGGGTCTGGGTTTCAAATGTCATTTCCATTGTATATACTTCAAACAAATCCTCATAAAGAAGGTTAACCCTGCAAAAAACTATAATATAAACGCCGTATAAGTCCGGTGCGAGAATCTTGTGTATAGCCTGGGAATTCTGACACAACATTCCTAAATTCTACAAAAGTCGGAGACGAATACGAAATAATTCCAGAGCCGTATGTTTTACTAACAAACCCAGTTCAAATTACTTAGTCAAATACCAATCTGCCTTTAAACTACTTAATCGAGCTCCAAACGTTATTGTCTAGCATCAAATACATTCGTGGAACCACTTTGTTAAGCATCAAACGTTTTTGCCTTGTACCAAACACTTTCATCAAACCACTATGTTAGGCTTCAAACTTCTTTATCGAATACCAAAGGTCTCGCAGGCACCCTTATCAAATATCAAACCCACTTGAAACTACTTCGCCAGGCATCAAACCTCCTTCCGACAACATAATAAAGCTTCAAACTTGTTTACCTAAGTATGTAACATCAATTAAACCAACTGTTTAAGCATCAGACTTCTTTGTGGTACATCAAAGGACCCCCAGACAACTTTATCGCACATCAAACCTGCTTCAGACTGCTTAGCCAAGCATCAAACTATTATTCCATTAAGCTTTAAACTTCTTTGCCTGGTGACATACTTCCATCAAACTACTTTGTAAAGCATCCGACTTCCTTATCAAATATGAAACGACTCGCACACTACTTTATTTAATATCAAATCCTCGTCAAACTACATAATTAAGCATCCAACTTCCTCCAAACTGTTTCATCAAGCCTTACATTTTTTTGATCAATATCAAACTACCGTCAAACCACTTTGTTTGGCATCAAACTTCTTTATAGCACATCAAAGACGCGCAGACTACTTTATCGCACATCAAACCTGCTTCAGACTACTTAGCCAAGCATCAAACTTCCTTTAGATTATTCCATCAAGCTTCAAACTTCTTAGCCTAGTGACATACTTCCATCAAACTACTCTGCAAAGCATCCGATCGCACATCAAACCTGCTTCAGACTTCTTAGCCAAGCATCAAACTTCCTTTAGATTATTCCATCAAGCTTCAAACTTCTTAGCCTAGTGACATACTTCCATCAAACTACTCTGTAAAGCATCCGATTTGGTTATCGAATATGAAACGACTGGCACACTACTTTATTTAATATCAAAACCTCGTCAAACTACATAATTAAGCATCCAACTTCCTTTAGACTATTCCATCAAGCTTCAAACTTCTTTGCCATCCAAACAAACTACTCTGTAAAGCATCCGCTTTGGTTATCGAATATAAAACGAATCGCACACTACTTTATTTAATATCAAACCCTCGTCAAACTACTAAACTAAGCATCCAACTTCCTTCAGACTATTCCATCAAGCTTCAAACTTTTTTGCCATCCATCAAACTACTCTGTAAAGCATTCGATTTGGTTATCGAATATAAAACGACTCGCACACTTCTTTATTAAATATCAAACCCTCGTCAAATTACGTAATTTAGCATCCAACTTCCTTCAGACTATTCCATCAAGCTTCAAACTTCTTTGCCATCCATCAAACTACTCTGTAAAGCATCCGATTTGGTTATCGAATACAAAACGACTAGCACACTACTTTATTTAATATCAAACCCTCGTCAAACTACATAATTAAGCATCAAATTTCCTTCAGACTATTTCATAAACATCAGTATCAAACTACTATCAAATAACCCTGTCTATCATCAAACTTCTTAATTTAATAATAAGCCAGCATCAAACTTCCTTTAAACCATTTCCCTGGTATTTATCTAGTATCAAACCTCACACACTACTCACAAAATATTTTATCGAACATAAATCCCGCTTCAAACTCATTAGTCAAGCAACAAACTTCCTTCAGGCCTTTCCGCAAGATTCAACCTACTTTGCTTAGTATCAATCTTCCTTTAAAACACTTTATTAAGCATCAAACTTCTATTTAGTCAAGCTTCCAACTTCTTTGTCTAGTATCTAACTTCCATCAAACCAATTTTTTAAGCATCAGACTTCTTTATCAAGCTTCAGACTGCATTGCCTAGTATCAAACTTCAATCAAACCACTTTTTTAAGCATCATATTTCTTTATTGAATAGCCAGCGACTCACAAACTACTTTATCGAATATCTAATCCACTTCAAACTGCTTTGTCAAGCGTAAACCTTCCTTGAGACTTTTTGATCCAGCTTCAAACTTCTTTGTCTAGTATCAAACATCTATTAAACCACTCTGTTTGGCAATAAATATCTTCCTCGGATAGCAAACGCCACGCACACCACTTTATCGATTAACAAAGCAGCTTCAAACTACTTATTCGAGTATCGAACCTCCGTTAGACTATTTCAGCAAACCTCAAATTGTTTTGTCATGTATCAAAAGTCGATCAAAGCGCTCTGTTAAACACCAGACTTTAGTATCGAATATCTAACGACTCACAAATTACTTTGAGGAATTCAAAAACCACTTCACTTCAGTTAAACCGCAAACGTTCCTTAAGCGTTTTTCATTACATTTTTTTATTTTGAATATCATACCGACATCAAACTACTCAGTGAAGGTGCAAACTTCCTTTAGACTATTTTCCCAAGCTATTATTAAACCACCAAGCTTCTATTAAAATACTCTGTGTGACACCAAACGGATAACAAACGACTCCCAGACTAATTTATCGAATATCATACCGGCTTTAGACAACTTAGTAAAGCATCCCATTTCATTTAAATAGTTTCATCAAGCTCTAAACATCATTACCTAGTATCAAACTTACATCAAAATACCTCAATAAGCATCAAATTTTTTTAATCAAAGTGAATCTTTTTTATTCGAATATCAAACTGACTTCGAACTAATTAGTAAAGCATGAATCATCCTTCAGACTATTTCCCCAAGCTTCAAACTACTTTGCCTACTATCGAACTTCTATTAAACCACTCTGTTTGGCATCAATTCTTTTTCATAGAATAGAAAATGTTTAATCAAACATCAAACCAGCTTCGAACTACTTAGTCAAGCGTCAAACTTCCTTCAGACTATTTATTAAGTTTCAAACTTTGTTCAAACTATCATCAAACCACTCTGTTGGGCATCAAACATCGTTATCGACAATCAAAGAACTCTTGGCATCAATTCTTTTTCGTAGAATAGAAAATACTTAATCAAACATCAAACCAGCTTCGAACTACTTAGTCAAGCATCAAACTTCCTTCAGACTATTTATTAAGTTTCAAACTTTGTTCAAACTATCATCAAACCACTCTGTTGGGCATCAAACTTCTTTATCGACAATCACAGAACTCTCATACTACTTTTTTCGGATATTACAATACTTAGTCAAGCATCAAGTTTCCTTTAGACTACTTCCTCAAGCACCAGACTTATTTGTGGCACATGAAACAAGGCGAAGAATACATTATCGAACAAGACACCAACTTCAAACTACTTGGTCAAGCATCAAACTTCTTTTAGACAAGTTCATCAAGCTTCAAACTTCTTTGTCAAGCATCAAACTTTCATTAAACGACATGTAACATTGGAATCTTAAACTACTGCTTAAAACCTAGGAAAACGTCAGATTTCAATATAGGTTATCAAACGACGGCAACTTTTTCTGTCGAATATAAAATAATCATCCGAAACATCTCAGGCTACGCCGTTAAAATTGAAATACTTACGCTTAGCAACAAACTTCTGGCAGGTTTTCCTTTTCTAGTTTACTTTTTAAAACATAAAACTAAAATTAGATTACTATTCCAGCCATTAAACTATGTTATCTGCCCACAAACTTCCCTTAGAATGCATTATCAAAACCTAAACGTAAAATTATCTTATTAGGTATCAAAACAGGTGACGTAGGGGATGAAAGAAACGGTCCTGACCGGTTTAAACATGGCAAAGCCCAGGATTTATCTTGGTCCCTCTTTCATCTCAAGTGGACACTGACCTCCCCGTGGTGTCACCTCGAGAACTGCCTTTAACACCCGTTAAAGGTAGTGAGCTAACATGTGCCGCGTGTTCACCCATAAGAACGCTAAAAACTTGGGTTTGGGCGTCGGGTTAGTAACCCTCCCCTAGAAAAAACAGCCTACTATGAACAAACGAAAGAAAAGAAAAAACAAACCCTCTGAAGTTGACGAACCCCGCAAACGTTTTAAGGACCATGATCTGCGAATCTGCACCTAGAATGTTCGCACTCTTTACAGAGAAGGTGCAGTCTTCGCATTGGCAGACGTACTTGAAAAGTACAAGGTCGATATTACTGCCATACAGGAAATATGATGGAACGGGAAAGGCGTCACAACAACACCTAAAGGTGACGCACTGTATTATAGCTGCCATGATATAAAGCATGAGTTTGGTTGCGGATTTGTAGTTAGTCGGAGACTAAAACATCTGGTATCCAGCTTCACCGGGTGCCACCGTGGTGCAATGGTATGCACACCCGCCTTGCACGCTGAAGGTCGTGGGTTCGATTCCCCGGCCAGTCAACATCAAACACTTTTCAACGGTGGCAAAATACCCCTCAGTAATGTTGGCGACATTTTCTGAGTATTTCAGCCTTGTACAACTTCTCTACAAGTGGTGTCTTAGACACGCCGTTCGGACTCGGCGATAAACAGTAGGTCCCATATCATTGAGCTAATATGAATCGGGGTGCAATCATTGATATGAGAGAAGTCTCCCCTGTCCCTCCTGGGATGTTTGTGGAACAATTATAATTATATCCAGCTTCACCCCAGTGAATGAAAGACTTGCTGCAATTCGAATAAAAGCTAAATTCTTCAACATCAGCTTTATTTGCGCTCATGCTCCCACTGAAGATAAGGACGAACAGACCAAAGATATATTTTACGAGCGCTTAGAAGAAACATATGACCGTTGCCCTGCCCATGACATTAAAATTATTCTAGGCGATTTTAATGCCAAAATTGGAAAGGAGAATATCTTTGGCCCAACAGTCGGGAATTTCAGTCTCCACAGTGAAACATCTGACAATGGTATGAGACCGATAGACTTTGCAGCAGCAAAAAACATGGTAGTTAGCAGTACCAGATTTAATCATCTCGATGTTCCTAAGGGCACCTGGCTGTCTACAGATCAAAGAACAAGTTATCAAATTGATCACGTTGTGATAGATGAAAGACATTCATCGAGCGTGTTAGATGTACGACCGTTCCGAGGCGCAAACATTGATTCGGACCACAACCTTGTTGCAGCAAAGGTGGGTACCCGTCTAAACGTTGCAAATAAATCACGAACAGACACAACGCGGAAGTTGGACATCGATTGGCTGCAGACACAGCAGAAAACCACAGCATATTCCACTCAACTAGCCCAATTGCTTAATGAGAGCACTCCTTGTCCCGATAACATAGCAACACAATGGCAAAATATTGCCCACTCCATGCAAATAGCCGCAAAATCGACAAAGGAATTCATTGTCGTGCTGCTACCGAAGAGAAAAATTCGGTATATATAGCTACTTTACAATCAGTAGCAACGCGTAGCGCACGAGAGAGATATCGGGAGAAAAGGAGAGAAGAGAAACGTCTTTTCCGCAAGAAAAAGAGAAAATGGGAAAGCCGGAGTGTGAAAAAATCGAGATGTACAGGAGCCAGAATGAAGTCCGAAACTTCTACCAAAGAGTGAAACATCAAACAGATGGCTTTGGTACAGGCACATCCTCCTGTACAGACCAGTAAGGTAATCTGGTAACAGACACAGATAGCGTGCTCAGGATATGGAAGGAAGATTTCTCCAATCTGCTGGTATCCAATAGTAGCGAAGACGATGATACCACAGATCCAATCCCAGAAGATGGTATAGAATTATGAGGTAAAAACAGCAATCAACCGGCTGAAGAATAATAAGGTAGCAGGAGCTGATGGCCTACCAGCCGAGCTGTTTAAAACTGGAGGCGACGCGCTGATAAGGTGTATGCATCAGCTAGTTAGCATCATCTGGCAGGAAGGACGCGTACCCGATGATTGGAACCTGAGCATCCTGTGTCCCGTCCACAAGAAAGGAGATAAGACTGTATGCTCCAACTATAGGGGCATAAGTCTTCTCCCTATTGCATATAAGATAGTGTCAGGGATATTGTGCGAACGACTAAAGCCAATGGTCAACGAAATAATTGGACCATACCAATGTGGCTTTAGACCTGGCAAGTCCACCATTCACCAGATATTTACCCTGCGGCAAATCCTAGAGAAGACCCAAGAGATGCAGATCGACACATATCACCTTTTTGTCGATTATAAAGCAGCATTCGACAGTCCCCCTCCGATCAAAGGTATTCCATGCAATGTCTGAATTTGGTATCCCCGCAAAGCTTTGTAAGATGACTTTAACTGATACCAGGTCCTCAGTTAAAATTGGAAAGAACCTCTCCGAAAAATGTTGTGCCAAAAGAGGTTTCAGACAAGGAGACAGCCTTTCGTGTGATTTTGCTGGAAAAGGTAATACAAGACGCAAATGTCAAAAGAAATGGCACAATTTACACCAATAGTCACATGTTACTTGCTTATGCTGATGACATAGACATCATGGGACGATCAGTAAAGGAAGTAACTGATACCTTTAGGAAGGTCGAAGCAGAATCTGCGAAAGTGGGTCTGGCGGTAAACGGCGAAAAGACCAAATTCATGGTGTCGACGCGCAAAGCGTCCATAGAGCTCGGACCAACTGCGGAAGTTGGTACCTACAATTTTGATGTAGTTAAAGACTTCGTCTACCTCGGCACTGCCATTAACACAACAAACAACATCAGTTGTGAAATAAGAAGAATTGTATTGGCCAACAGATGCTACTTTGGTTTAAGTAAGCAGTTTAAAAACAAAGCCACATCTCGTCAAACAAAAATAACACTATACAAAACGCTGATACTACCCGTGCAAATGTATGGCTCCGAAGCATGGGTACTTGCGCAATCAGATAAGGCAGTGCTTGGTGTGTTTGAGAGGAAAATTCTTCGAAAGATCTACTTGCCGATTTGCGTTGACATTGAATATCGACGTCGTATGAACCACGAGCTATATCAGCTATACAAAGACATGAATATAGTTAAACGTATCGAGATGCAACGATTGCGTTGGCTAGGCCATACCATACGAATGAGCGATGATGAACCCGCTAAAAAGGCGTATGAATACATGCCACATGGCGGTGCACGCAGAATCGGCAGGCCTAAGCTTCGATGGAGCATACAAGTGGATGAAGAAATGAAAATGCGTGGTATTCCAGAAAGCGAAGCGAAAAACAGAGAGAATTGGAGATCTTTTCTTAGTTCGGCCTATGGAACAAATGTTCTGTAATAACAAGATAATTGTAAAATTTAATTCATTTCATTTCTATAGAATCATTGATTCAAATGTTAAATTTAATCTAAAAAAAAAAAAAATAACTGTATATGTTGACTTTAATGTTGACCGGAAACATATATATAATTTAATTGGTTAATTGCAGAATAATATAAAATTTCTTACAGCCCCCCGTGCTAATATCTGCATACGAACTGCAGGGTAACGTTCATCAAAAATGCTTCATAAGAATAGAGATGTGAATCACTAACAAACATTTCGCAATTCAATCGAAAATCTGTGTCGAAATTCTTCAGTTACTGGAGGTCCATATGGGGGTTCTTATGGAACCCATGGGAGGGCATAAGGGATACCCAACAAACCACAATCGTCCGTACAACATTACATAGTCTGAAAGTAGACAGACAGTTCTGCGGAAGGTTGAAAGCTATAACATACGTTATGATACCTTACTTACTTACTTAGCTGGCCAATTACAGAACATTTGTTCCATAGACCGAACTAAAAAAAGATCTCCAATTCTCTCTGGTTTTCGCTTCGCTTTCTGGAATACCACGCATTTTCATTTCTTCATCCACTTGTATGCTCCATCGAAGCTTAGGCCTGCCAATTCTGCGTGCACCGCCAAGCGGATCATATTTATACGCCTTTTTAGCGGGTTCATCATCGCTCATTCTTATGATATGGCCTAGCCAACGCAATCGTTGCATCTCAATACGTTTAACTATATTGATGTCGTTGTATAGCAGATACAGCTCGTGGTTCATGCGACGTCGATATTCACCGTCAACGCAGATTGGTCCGAAGATCTTTCGAAGAATTTTTCTCTCAAACACACCAAGCACTTCCTTATCTGCTTTCGCAAGTACCAGGCTTCGGAACCAAACATCAGCAAGGGTAGTATCAGTGTTTTGTAAAGCGTTATTTTTGTTTAACGAGATGTGGCTTTGTTTTTAAACTGCTTACATAGGCCAAAGTAGCATCTGTTAGCCAATACAATTGTTCTTTTTATTTCACAACTGATGTCGTTAATTGTGTTTACGGCGGTGCCGAGGTACGAAGTCTTTTACTGCCTCAAAATCATAGGAACCAACGTCAACGGTTGGCCCGACACCATCAACTTAGTCTTCCCGCCGTTTACCGCCAGACCCACTTTAGCAGATTCTCCTTCGACCTTCATAAAGGTATCTGTTAATTCTTTTACTGATCGTCCCATGATGACTATAGCTTTGTTCCTTTACTTTTTTAATGGTAAGGGTGGAAAAAGAGAAAAGTGTCAAAATTGCTCAAAATTGCTCTCTCATGAACATTTTTACCAGAAAAGTAAAGGAACGGAAAAATAGAAGATCTGGCAGCAATGTCAAAAAGAAACATAAAAAATCAATTTTCGTCTTTTATTTCACAGTTTTTAATATAGTTTTGTCAGCGTTCGACTTTTTCTTCTGTTTTTCGTCCATTTTCTTTTTCATTGTGAAATAATCGTCAATCAAAAGTCGAAAAATCAGTTCTGCCATTTTTTACCTGCAGAAATTTTGCTGGTAGCCTGTGGTAGAAGAGAAAGCCATTTTCGCTCTCTCTCCACTCTCACTCTCTTAAAAATTGCTTCCAGTTTTGCCACTTTTCGGGGTTAAGGAACGCTTTGCAGGTTAAAAATGGTAACAAATGGTAAAAATGGTAACGTCAGGTATATAAAGGAACACAGCTTATATCATCAGCATAAGCAAGTAACATGTGGCTATTGGTGTTGATTGTGCTACTTCTTTTGACGTTTGCCTCTCGAATAACTTTTTCCAGCAGGATGTTGAAGAGATCACACGAGAGGCTGTCTCCTTGCCTGAAACCTCTTTTGGAACAAAATTCTTCGGAGAGGTTCTTTCCTATTTTAACTGAGGATCTCGTGTCAGTTAAAGTCATTTTACACAGCCGAATGAGCTTTGCATGGATACCAAATTCAGACATGTCCTGGAATACCTTTGAACGTGGTGGGCTGTCGAAGGCTGCTTTATAATCGACAAAAAGGTGGTAGGTGTCGATCTGCATCTCTTGGGTCTTCTCCAGGATTTGCCGCAGGGTAAATATGTGGTCGATTGTGGACTTGTTAGGTCTAAAGCCGCATTGGTATGGCCCAATTATCTTGTTGACCATAGGCTTTAGTCGTTCGCACAATATCCCTGACACGATCTTGTAGGCAATCGGGAGTAGACTTATGTCCCTATAGTTAGAGCATACAGTCTTATCTCCTTTCTTATGGACGGGGCACAGGATACTCAGTTTCCAATCGTCAGGTACTCGTTCTTCCTGCCAGATGGTGCTAACTAGCTGATGAATAGACCTTATTAGCGTGTCGCCTCCGGTTTTAAACAGTTCGGCTGGTAAGCCATCGGCTCCTGTTGCCTTATTATTCTTCAGCCGGTTTTACCTCATCTTGGCTGGGCGTTATACATTTAATACCATCTTCTGGGATTGGATCTGTGGTATCTTCGTCGTCTTCGCTGGATACCAACAGGTTTGAAAAATGCTCTTTCTATATCCTGAGCACACTATCTGTATCAGTTACCAAATTACCTTGCTGGTCTCTGCAGAAGGATATTCCTGTACCAAAGCCATCAGTTTGATGCTTCACTCTTTGGTAGAATTTTCGGACTTCATTCTGGCTCCTGTACATCTCGATTTTTTCACACTCCCGCTTTTCCATTTCTCTCTCTTTTTCTCCCGATATCTCTCTCGTGCGCTACGCGTTGCTACGGATTGTAAAGTAGCTCTATATGCCGCATTTTTCTCTTCGGTAGCGGCACGACCCTCCTGATCATACCATGGATTCCTTGGTGGAGGTCTCTGGTATCCAAGTATGGATTTTGCGGCTGTTTGTATGGAGTGGGCAAAACTTTGCCATTGCGCTGATATATTATCGGCATGAGGAGTGCTTTGATTAAACAATTGGGCTAGTTGAGTGGAATATGCTGTGGCTATCTGTTGTGATTGCAGCTTACCGATGTCTAACTTTCGTGTTGTGTCTGTTCGTACTTTGTTTGCTACGTTTAACCGGGTGCGTAAATTTGCTGCAACTAGTTAGTGGTCCGAGTCTATGTTTGTTCCTCGGAACGAGCGCACATCCAACACGCTCGATGAATGTCTTCCATCTATCACAACGTGATCAATTTGATTTCTTGTTTTCTGATCTGAAGACAGCCAGGTGCCCTTATGGATGTCGAGATGTTTAAATCTGGCGCTGCTAACTACCATGTTTTTGCAGCTGCGAAGTCTATCAGCCTCATGCCATTGTCAGATGTTTCATTGTGGAGACTGAATTTTCAGACTGATGGGCCAAAGATATTTTCCTTTCCAATTTTGGCATTAAAATAGCCTAGAATAATTTGAATGTCATGGGCAGGACAACGGTCATATGTTTCTTCTAAGCGCTCATAAAATATATCTTTGGTCTGTTCGTCCTTGTCTTCAGTGGGATCATGAGCTCAAATAAAGCTGATGTTGAAGAATTTTACTTTTATTCGAATTGTAGCAAGTCTTTCATTCACTGGGGTGAAGCTGGAGACCAGGTGTTTTAACCTCCGACCAACTACTTTTCAAGTACATCAGCCAATGCGTAAACTGCACCTTCTCTATAAAGTGTGCGAACATTCCAGGTGCAGATTCGCAGATCATGGTCCTTAAAACGTTTGCGGGGCTCGCCAACTTTAGAGGGATTTGTTTTTCTTGTCTTTTGTTTTTCCATAGTAGGCTGTTTTTCCTAGGGGAGGGTTACTAGCCCGACGCCCAAACCCAAGTTTTTAACGTTCTTATGGGTGAACGCGCGGCACATGTTAGCTCACTACCTTTAACGGGTGTTAAAGGCAGCACCCCAGGTGACACCACGGGGAGATCAGTGTCCACTTGAGATGAGAGAGGGACCAAGATAAATCCTGGACTTTGCCATGTTAAAGCCGGTCAGGGCCGTTTCTTGGTATCTCTCATCCCCTACGTCACCCAACAATAATGTATAATTACTACCAAATAGGGTTAACAATACATATGTTAATAGCCAACAATAGCAACGAGGAGATACGACAATAATTCAACAGTAGGATCATATAAAATATTTAGCCGATAGCCTTAGATGCTAGTGCTATTTTTTATATAATTTTATTGTAATTTTTTATTATAATAAATATTTGAAATAAATAAATAAACAAAAAATAATTATTTACAAATTGTCGTCGACGTCATTAAATTCCTGATTACTACAACAATTTCCACTTTCTCCCAGAAAAGTTTTAATAATAATTATAGAAAATTATTGTCGCTGATAACAATTTCGCTGAATTATTAAAAACACCTAAAAAACGCAGAAATGATTCACTATATGCTTATTGGTATTAAATAATCATTTAAAAAAAATAACAACTGCGTCATTTAAAAGGGTATCAATAATTCTGGCAGTTAACAAAACGATTGTAAAGCGGAGTTAAAATGAACGTAAGGCGGAATTAGAAAACGCAATGAAAAAGAAAGCAAAAGGAATGACGAAATATTTGTTAGTTTTCTCTTTTCTCTACCTACTCTCTTCTTGCGCCAAAACTTCTTGTCAATACTCAAAAATGTGCAAAGTGCACATGTTCAAAAGCACCGTTACCGAACCGTTTGTATGTGTATTAGTGTATTAGTTGTCCAAATTCTAGTACATAGGGGCTACTTTTAAGTACATACAATAATATCACATAACTTATGCACTAAAATAATGTAAACTGCACTCATACTTTCTGCTTGGCAAACAATTTGCTCGGCTGACCATCGAGAATGATGGAAAACTGGTTCCCCCACCTCCTAATCTATGATTGGAAAGTGGCGCAGACCGACACTATGTGTTGTGTGGCGCACTACAATCAATATTCAATATTTTACGCAAAGAATTTCTAGACACTAATATTTCGTGACCGGGTTACTTTACTGCGATCTGACTGGTTAGTATATTCTGCGATAAAGTTCCTTACACGGCATGTCTGGTTACTTCACCGTACTTACTGCGCTTAATTCTCCGGATGACTTGTGTATTATTTTGTTTCAACCTTTTACAGAAAAATGTTTTGTTATCCGGATGTTAGAGTTGCAGATAAGTGTTGGGGAAGCCTCTTGTCTGGTATGGTGTTTCGGTTTGGAAGCCGGACGACTGTACCAAATCACTTCAGATTTTAGGAACGGTCTGGCAAAAATGTGCTGGGTACACTATGTTTAATGGTGGCAGCGTCTGTTGCACCCTTAATTTTCTTGCCTTTACGTTGATTGTATTTGTTCCAATTGGATTCCTTTGCAGTTTTACTGCCAAACACCTGTTGCAAAAAAAAATGAAATGAGGCCCAAGTATTTGATCCGTACGTTTGTGGCTGGCGGTATACCCACGCCATTCAACCCATGGCAAGGTTTTTTGCAGATGCAAAAAAAAACTGAAAAAAAATTTCATTGTTAATTAAGCGAATATTCAATTAGCAATTTTCGCTAAGATTAACTTACCGTTTATTAAACAATAGTTGGCAAATACTTGTGTCGTTTCCCCAATTGGGGACAAATTGTAATTCCGTAAAGTAATAGTGGTTGGGGCACGTATTAAATTGGCTGTACCAATTTTCTTTGTCTTAAACGTTACTTATTTAAACGAGTGGTTGGCAAAGATGTTAATATGCCGGCAAAATTTATGAAATTAATAACTTCATTATGGCGTCGTTTTTAATGTCAAGAAAAAGAAAAAATTGATTGACAGCCGTGCAGCGTTGCCACCTTCCGACTTTTATTGTGCGATAATCAGCTGATGTTAATGCGGGGTTGACTAGGGTGACTCATTACGAGTGACGCAACGGTGGAAAAGTTTCATTGGCTGGCAAAAAATTTTTAGTCGGATGACATAACAACTATACACTATCAGCCATCTAAGCATCAAACTGATTCCTATAGTATAAAGATTCAGTCCGACCACTTCAACAAACGTCTAACTACATTGTCTAACATCCAACTTCTATCATTCCCCTGCTACTCATACCTTTCCCAGACTAGCTTGACGACGTCTAACATTAGCTCTGTTCCTTTACGTTCAAGAATCTTCAAATTTTACCACTTTTTACTCGAAAAGCGTTCCTTTACTTCAGACACCATACAATTAATATGGGAGCAGTTTACAACTTTTATTACTTTTGCCGGTTTTACCATTTTCAGAAGTAAAGGACCAGACCAATTATAAACCAACAACCTTCCAAGCATCAAACTTCTTTCTGCAGCATCATAATTCTCTCAGACCTCTTGATCAAACGTCAAACTAATTTAGTATGCAATTAATATGCAATTTTGGGTGACGTAGGGGATGGAAGATACCAAGCAACGGCCCTGACCGGTTTAAACATGGCAAAGCCCAGGATTTATCTTGGTCCCTCTTTCATCCCAAGTGGGCACTGACCTCCCCGTGGTGTCACCTGGGGAACTGCCTTTAACACCCGTTAAAGGCAGTGAGCTAACGTTCACCCATAAGCACGTTAAAAACTTGGGTTTGGGCGTCGGGTTAGTAACCCTCCCCTAGAAAAAACAGCCTACTATGAAAAAACGAAAGAAAAGAAAAACAAACCCCTCTAAAGTTGACGAACCCCGCAAACGTTTTAAGGACCATGATCTGCGAATCTGCACCTGGAATGTTCGCACTCTTTATAGTGAAGGTGCAGTCTTCGCATTGGCAGACGTACTTGAAAAGTACAAGACCGATATTACTGCCATACAGGAAATTCGATGGATTGGGAAAGGCGTCACAACAACACCTAAAGGTGATGCACTGTATTATAGCTGCCATGACGTAAAGCATGAGTTTGGTTGTGGATTCGTAGTTAGTCGGAGACTAAAACATCTGGTATCCAGCTTCACCCCAGTGAATGAAAGACTTGCTGCAATTCGAATAAAAGCTAAATTCTTCAACATCAGCTTTATTTGCGCTCATGCTCCCACTGAAGAAAACGACGAACAGACGAAAGATATATTTTACGAGCGCTTAGAAGAAACATATGACCGTTGCCCTGCCCATGACATTAAAATCATTCTAGGCGATTTTAATGCCAAAATTGGAAAGGAGAATATCTTTGGCCCAACAGTCGGGAAATTCAGTCTCCACAGTGAAACATCTGACAATGGTATGAGGCTGATAGAGTTTGCAGCTGCAAAAAACATGGTAGTTAGCAGTACCAGATTTAATCATCTCGATATTCATAAGGGCACCTGGCTGTCTCCAGATCAGAAAACAAGAAACCAAATTGATCATGTTGTGATAGATGGAAGACAGCATATTCCACTCAACTAGCCCAATTGCTTAATCAAAGCACTCCTCATCCCGATAACATATCAGCGCAATGGCAAAGCATTGCCCACTCCATGCAAACAGCCGCAAAATCCATACTTGGATACCAGAGACTTCCACCAAGGAATCCATGGTATGATCAGGAGTGTCGTGCTGCCACCGAAGAGAAAAATTCGGCATATAGGGCTACTTTACAATCCGTAGCAACGCGTAGCGCACGAGAGAGATTCAGGAAGAAAAGGAGAGAGGAGAAACGTCTTTTCCGCAGGAAAAAGAGAGAGAGATGGAAAAGCGGGAGTGTAAAAAAATCGAGGTGTACAGGAGCCAGAATGAAGTCCGAAAATTCTACCAAAGAGTCAAGCATCAAACTGATGGCTTTGGTACAGGCACATCCTCCTGTAGAGACCAGCAAGGTAATTTGGTAACTGATACAGATAGTGTACTCAGGATATGGAAAGAACATTTTTCAAATCTGTTGGTATCCAATAGCAGCGAAGACGACGAAGATACCACAGTCCCAATCCCAGAAGATGGTATTGAATGTATACCGCCCAGCCAAGATGAGGTAAAGACAGCAATAAATCGGCTGAAGAATAATAAGGCAGCAGGGGCCGATGGCTTACCAGCCGAGCTGTTCAAAACCGGAGGCGACACGCTGATAAGGTGTATTCATCAGCTAGTTAGCACCATCTGGCAGGAAGAACGAGTACCCGACGTTTGGAACCTGAGTATCCTGTGCCCCGTCCACAAGAAGGGAGATAAGACTGTATGCTCTAACTATAGGGGCATAAGTCTACTCCCTATTGCCTACAAGATCGTGTCAGGGATATTGTGCGAACGACTAAAGCCTATGGTCAACGAGATAATTGGACCATACCAATGCGGCTTTAGACCTGGCAAGTCCACCATTGACCAGATATTTACCCTGCGGCAAATCCTGGAGAAGACCCAAAAGATGCAGATCGACACCTACCACCTTTATGTCGATTATAAAGCAGCCTTCGACAGCCCGCTGCGTTCAAAGGTATCCCAAGCCATGTCTGAATTTGGTATCCCCGCAAAGCTCATCCGGCTTTGTAAAATGACTTTAACTGACACGAGGTCCTCAGTTAAAATAGGAAAGAACCTCTCCGAAGGGTTTGGTACCAAAAGAGGTTTCAGACAAGGAGACAGCCTTGGGTTATACGAGAGGCCAAAAGGTTATACGAGAGGCAAACGTCAAAAGAAGTGGCACAATCTACACCAATAGTCACATGTTACTTGCTTATGCTGATGATATAGACATCATGGACCGATCAGTAAAAGAAGTAACTGATACCTTTATAAAGGTCGAAGGAGAATCTGCTAAAGTGGGTCTGGCGGTAAACGGTGAGAAGACCAAGTTGATGGTGTCGACGCGCAATGCGTCCATTGAGCTCGGACCGACTGTGGAAGTTGGTTCCTATAATATTGAGGTAGTAAAAGACTTCGTCTACCTCGGCACCTCCGTAAACACAACAAACGACATCAGTTGTGAAATAAAAAGAAGAATTGTATTGGCCAACAGATGCTACTTTGGTTTAAGTAAGCAGTTTAAAAATAAAGCCACATCTCGTCAAACAAAAATAACGCTCTACAAAGCACTGATACTACCCGTGCTGATGTATGGCTCCGAAGCCTGGGTACTTGCGCAAGCAGACATGGCAGTGCTTGGTGTGTTTGAGAGAAAAATTCTTCGAAAGATCTACGGACCAATCTGCGTTGACGGTGAATATCGACGTCGCATGAACCACGAGCTGTATCTGCTATACAACGACATCAATATTGTTAAACGTATCGAGATGCAGCGATTGCGTTGGCTAGGCCATATCATAAGAATGAGCGATGATGAACCCGCTAAAAAGGCGTATAATTACGGACCGCTTGGCGGTGCACGAAGAATTGGCAGGCCAAGGAATAGATGGCGCAAACAAGTGGATGATAAGATGAAAAGGCGCGGTATTCCAGAGTGCGAAGCAACAAATAGAGAGGAATGAAGATCTCTTCTTAGTTCGGCCTATAGAACAAACGTTCTGTAATGGGCCAGCTAAGTAAGTAAGTATTAATATGCAATTTTTTCCAGTATACTTTGTCAGGCTTCAAACTACAATTGTCGATCATCAAAGTTCCCTCATGTCACTTTATTAATACCAAACTAGCCATTGACTTTTCTAAAAAAAAAAAATAGAGTTATATTCTTTGCCATCAAACAGAGTTTACTCGCATCAAATCTTCCCCACACTTGACTTTCAAGTTTTTGACTATACACTACCTCAACAAACTCATTTCCCTAGTTTCAAAATATTCTTAGATCACTTGCTCAGACGTTAAACTACTTTGTCTAGCATTTAAATTCCTCCATTCCACTTTGTTAAGATTCAAACTAGAATTGCATTACTATAGCAAACATCAAACTGCTTCTCTGGCTTCAAAATTCCTTTAGACCACGTATTTGAATGTCAAAGCACTTTGTCTAACGTCACACTTCCTACATTCCAATACAAATGACAAGCTACAGACTACAATTAGATTAGATTTCAAGCATGGAACTACTTTAATGCACATCAAACTTCCCTCAGACCACTTTATCAACTCCTAACCAGCGCTTGACCACTCTATCAAACATCAAATTATCTTATTAGACTTCAAACCGAATTTTCTCGCATCGAATCTTTTTCAAACTAGTCTTCTAAGCTTCAAACTATACAACACCACCTTACTAAGCACCAAATTGCTTTCTCTAGCTTCAAAATTTCCTCAGACCATTTGCTCAACCACCAAACTACTTTATCTAACATCTTAACTTTATCCATTCTTCTTTGTCATGCTTCGAACTACAATTAGATTACTACTTCCAGCAAAAACATCGCACAGGCTATTCTATTAACTTCAAACCACCCACAGACTTCTCTGTCAAAACCTCTTAGATCACTTGCTCAGACGTTAAACTACTTTGCCTAGCATTTAAACTTCTTCCATTCCACTTTGTCAAGCTTCAAACTAGAATTGCATTACTGTTCCAAGCATCAAACTGCTTCTCTGGCTTCAAAATTCCATTAGACCACGTATTTGAATGTCAAACCTTTTTGTCCAACGACACACTTCCTACGTTCCAACTACAGACTGAAATCATATTAGGTTTCAAGCATTGAACTACTTTAATGCACTTCCCTCAGACCACTTTATCAACTCCTAACCAGCGCTAGACCACTCAATTAAACATCAAATTATTATATTAGACTTAAAACTGTATTTTATCGCATCGAATCTTTTTCTAACTAATCTTCCAAGCTTCAAACTATACAACACCATATTACCAAGCATCAAATTGCTTTCTCTAGCTTCAAAATTTCCTCAGAACATTTGCTCAAATTTCAAACTACTTTAACTAATATCTTAACTTCATCCATTCTTCTTTGTCATGCTTCGAACTGCAATTAGATTACTATTTCCAGCAAAAAAATCACACAGGCTATTCTATTAACTTCAAACCACCCATAGACTTCTCTGTCAAAACGGCAAACTATCTTATCAGACTTCAAACTATATTTTGGGCTTCCAACATCCCTAAACAATTTTATCAAATTATAACCAGCCCCAGACCACTCTGCTAAACTTTTCAGTATATACTAGGTTGCAAACTATACATAGATTCCCTTCCATCCAACTACTTTTTCTGGCATCACTCTTCCAAGCATCAAAGAACTTGCTCGGCTCGAACTATCATGTTTTCAAGTGTTGAACTTTTTTCAGTGTACTTCGTCTAGTTTTTTTTTAAATATATTTCAGCATTTATTTAAATTTTAACAGAAAAATTTTCACAAGACAGAGAATGGGCTATTCAGAACTGCCAGAATAGCCCATTCTCTATCTTGTGGTTTCAGGACGACATCTAGCAATTCTTAAATTAGATGAATTTCTAGTATTAAAACTGTTCGAGTTGAATGGTAGAATTAAAGACCTATTCCCATTACCTCGAACCGCTTTGTAAACATAAACCATTAGTTGTTTCTTGTATAGTCCTCGAATTGGTAATATGGTTTTTGCATAGTTTTTGTACAACAAAATGGTATTATGGTGAATATCCAGATTAAATACGCATTTTAAACCCTTGTTCTGAGCACTCTGTAGAGATCTAAGTTCGCTACTCATTTTATGTGCATACACCAATAGATCCATCCAATCCGAGATTATTGATATCATTAAGATATAACATAAACAAGAGCGGTCCTAAAATACTACCCTGAGGTACACCCCACTTCACGGACGAAGTAGAGCTTTTTCCTTCACCAATTTGCACAAATTCCCTTCTATATGTTAAAAAACTTCTCAGCAAATCATTCTCCTTACCCCTTGCACCCTAGACAGACGGCAGCGTTAATTTGCATTAACTGCCTTTGTTTAAGTTAAATAGTTTATTTGCATTATTAGTTTCATTTACAACGGCCAATCTGTTGTGGTCTACATTATCGTTAAAATCTGCAAGCTCCTTATTGTTACATCCTTGTAACATTTACATCGCAGATTTTAACGATAATTCTTTCGTTGAGTTCCTTTGACATTTTCCCACCTCTCTTCATCTACTTTTACTTTCCATCGGATCGTTGAAACGCGCGCTTTATAGTAAGCTTTTCCTGCAAGATCGTTGCAAATATTCAAGGTAATATCGTTACCAAAACCCTATTTTATTTATCGAATAAAATCCATTTGACTTCTAGTCAAATATCATCAAAACGAAAATACTGCCTTTTTATTTCTTTTCTATTTTCTTTTATTTACATTGACGTAAACAGCCTTAATTCAAATTAATTCGTACATTATCCATATTCTTAATGCACAAAATCAAAGGAAATTTAAACTGAATTTAGCAATTTCAATATGGCAATGCTGTTGAAAATCAATTGTCTTTTGTCAAATTTCCATGTTTAAGAAAATAAAAAAAATCAGCAATTTTCGCGTTTCTTCAAAATAAGTATTGGTCTTTCGCGAGTAGAATAGCAGCTAATCGTTTTTCACGCCTTCTAACAAATCTCTTTTTAAAATTTTTATTTTCACAAAAAATGTCATTACCCACCATACCAATTCTATCGAAAATTATATCTTCTTCAAATGTTTCTTAAAGTTTTGCAATATTTTTATAATATTAAAAAGACTCAAAAATATCGCGAATAAATTAAATTTATTTTTGCTACTTCGTGGTGAAAAGGTCAATGGTAGAAAGTGTATTTGTATCGCATATTTTGGCGAACTTTTGTAAAGCTTTATGAAATGGTCTGCTGGGTACAAACAAACAACACAAACAGCTGTTTCATAAATGCAGAAACAGGATATTTTTAATGCAAATTAACTCTGCCGTCTGTCTAGGGTATTATGCCATAATATTCCATTTTTTCCAACAACGTATGAGGTTCACCACTGTCAAAACAGCCTCATCTGTTGCTCCACCTCTCACATACGCATATTGCGTTTTATATATCATACCTTCATCCTCCAAATATTTTAACAATTGTGTGTGAATAATCCGCTCAAAAATTTTATCAATAGACGATAATAAGGCAATAGGCCTATAATGTTCTGGTAAAGTTGCGCTTTTAATTTTTGGTATTGGTATAACCTTATGGAGTTTCAGTATATCCGGATATATCGACGTTGTTATCATGATGTTGAAAATATTGGTTAAGAACGGAGTCAGAATCGTTGATGTCCTATATAAAAATTCGGAAATTATGCTATCTTCCCCTGGACTTTTACATCTTTTCATACAGTATACAGTCAAATCTAGAACCGTATCTAGTCAGCGTTCTTAAATTATTCCAGCTGTCATCCCCATTCCGCTCTAAGCCATCTTTCAACACACCAACAGATTCGAAAAAGTAGTTACCGATCAACTGTGATTTTACCATATTATCAACTATGGGAAAACCATCAGAGCTTATCAAGGATACTTTTTCTTTTTTAGATCGACCCAAAACATTATTTAAAAATCTGCAGCAACTCCTCGAATCACCAGCAAAATTAGATAAACTAGTTTCAAAATATTTCTGCATACAAATTCTATGGGCCTTCTTTATAACTTTACTAACTCTTTTTAGCCTATCATTATTAACTGTATCGTTCCAAAATTTTCTCCTTATCCGTTATAGCCTTCGTTTCTCATTTATCAAAGCCCACAAATTGCTGTTTATCCAAGGAGCTACATCTTGTCCATAATGTCTTAAACTTTTTGAAGTCGACGTGCTCGAGTCAACAGCATCATTAATCAAAGATACAAGATTAAATGTTATGACTGAAGGATTGTCCGTGCCGTCTAATCTTGGGATATTTTCAGTTAAAATCTTTTGAACACTGTCATAATTCAAACATTTCTTTTCATTTTCGATAAAATCTTTGATCGTGTTATCAAAATCAAGTATACAAAATACTAAATTATGATCACTCAATTTCCATTCAACTGACTCCACCGAAAATGCCCCATGAATATTACTAAACACGTTATCGATACTTGTGCCGCTCTCTGGCCTAGTGATCAAATTATGACCAACCTGAAAATAATATGAACTAAAAAGATTTATTAAATTCATCGAATGTGTTCCCGAAACTAAATCAATATTAGAATCGCCCAAAACAACTGAAGGCAAATCGGTCGAACTTGACAACCTGTCATTTATTATATCCAAAAACCTTGAAACTCTAACATTTTTCCACGCACCTTGATATCTAGAATGAATTACTAGGCGTTTACACAAGACAGACTGTCTGCAAATACAACTCTGATTTACTTACACATACATACATTTGTCGGCTGTCTCTCAGCTGTCCATCATTTTTTCACAGACAGTAGGGTTAACAAATTGTTGACGTTTTTGTAACAATGTGTGAAATAATAATTGAAATGTGTTGAAAACAAAAGAACATGAACAAAAAGAAAATACGTTCACAAAAGGAAATCGACGATTTTTATTCATAATTTTACAACTGTTTTTGCAGTTGTCTGGACGCCTACGTCACACAGGCAAGTTTTGGGGTTTTGACAATCAATACATGTACTCAACTGTCCTGTCATGTGTAAACGCAGGGTTATATTCGTAAAATCTACACATTCAGAAAAAATAACTCGAAAGTTAAAACAATTACGAACGTAAACAGAGACTCCACCATAACCGTCACCTCTGCAATTGTGAATAACGTTGTAGTGTGGTATAGAATATAATTGCAAATGTTCTTCTTTAAACCAAGTTTCATTAATTGTTAAAATATCTGGCAGCCCTGGAAAACTACTTTGTTTAGCATTAAGGCCTGAATACATAAGCTGCCTCGCCTGCTTGTTTCTGATAAAAGAATAAAGAAGGCCGAGCCAATTTCGAACTAGGTTGTCCTTTTCTTCTTTATTCTTTTATTTGTGTTATGTTAGAAATGAAGCGGTCAAGCAAGGCAAGCAGGCGAGGCAGATTATGTACCCAGGCCTTTAGATTGCTCTGTTTAGCTTCGAACTACCGTATCGGTAGCTTGAATATCACTACTGTGTCTAGCAACAAATTTAGCTCAGAATAATTTGTTAGCCGGCGACCTGGCTTCACTCAATACCGTGTCAATCTTCAAATTAGCTTACAAAGTGTTAAGTTACGTTGTCCAGTATCCAACATCCTACACTATAAAGCATCAAACTTCACAAAGACTGCTATACAAAACGTTAAATGATAATGTCTCAAATATCAAATCACATTAAGACTCTGTCCAGCGTCAAACTTTTTTTGGAGCTTCACATTATATTTTATATTATCTCAATTCCCTCAATCTACTCTGGCAAGCTTCAAAGTATACATTGACTACCCTTCCAAACATGAAACTGCTTCGTCTAGAAGAAAAATACCTTCAGACCAAGTTTTCAAACGTCAAACTCCATTGTATGGTATCAAATTTCAATCAGTTAACTATGCCAAGCTTCGAACTAAATATCAGCGGTGTGCTGTTAAATTGGCTGTCAAACTACTGTTTGTAGCACAAAATTTCCATTAGATTGAACTGTCAAACTACAAGGTCTACGAACAAATTTCATTCAGATTAATCTTTCAGGTGGCGAAATATTCCCTCACAGTACTCTGTCAAACTACAAAATACCTTGCCAAGTGTTGAGATATGTTGTGTCAGTATCCATCTTCACTACTTTGTTGTCCAGCTATACCAAGACTACTCTGCCCAGCGTTAAACTATTTCCCCTATTATCCATTTTCTTATCTAGACAAATACCTGAAGCTTCAAACTAGCCTCAGACCACTTCTTTCCAGCGTCAAACGTCTTTGTGGGACTTCAAACAACTTTGAAAAACTTCTTTATCGATCTAAAGTTTAAACTACACCCAGACTGCTTTTAAAGCTTTCGAATACTAGTGTCTTTGACTTCATACTATGATTAGTGTGGATATTGATTAGAATACCTCAAACTATACGAAGACTACTCTGCCCAGCGTTAAACTATTTTCCCTATTATCCATTTTCTTATCTAGACTAATACCTTAAGCTTCAAACTAGCCTCAGACCACTTCTTTCCAGCGTCAAACTTCTTTGTGGGACTTCAAACTACTTTGAAAAGCTACTTCATCGATCAAAAGCTTTAAACTATACCCAGACTACTTTTAAAGCTTTCGAATACTAGTGTCTTTGACTTCATACTATGATTAGTGTGGATATTGATTAGAATACCTCAAACTATACGAAGACTACTCTGCCCAGCGTTAAACTATTTTCCCTATTATCCATATTCTTATCTAGACTAATACCTTAAGCTTCAAACTAGCCTCAGACCACTTCTTTCCAGCGTCAAACTTCTTTGTGGGACTTCAAACTACTTTGAAAAGCTACTTCATCGATCAAAAGCTTTAAACTATACCCAGACTACTTTTAAAGCTTCCACTTCTTTCCAGCGTCAAACTTCTTTGTGGGACTTCAAACTACTTTGAAAAGCTACTTCATCGATCAGAAGCTTTAAACTATACCCAGACTACTTTTAAAGCTTTCGAATACTAGTGTCTTTGACTTCATACTATGATTAGTGTGGATATTGATTAGAATACCTCAAACTATACGAAGACTACTCTGCCCAGCGTTAAACTATTTTCCCTATTATCCATTTTCTTATCTAGACTAATACCTTAAGCTTCAAACTAGCCTCAGACCACTTCTTTCCAGCGTCAAACTTCTTTGTGGGACTTCAAACTACTTTGAAAAGCTACTTCATCGATCAAAAGCTTTAAACTATACCCAGACTACTTTTAAAGCTTTCGAATACTAGTGTCTTTGACTTCATACTATGATTAGTGTGGATATTGATTAGAATACCTCAAACTATACGAAGACTACTCTGCCCAGCGTTAAACTATTTTCCCTATTATCCATATTCTTATCTAAACTAATACCTTAAGCTTCAAACTAGCCTCAGACCACTTCTTTCCAGCGTCAAACTTCTTTGTGGGACTTCAAACTACTTTGAAAAGCTACTTCATCGATCAAAAGCTTTAAACTATACCCAGACTACTTTTAAAGCTTCCACTTCTTTCCAGCGTCAAACTTCTTTGTGGGACTTCAAACTACTTTGAAAAGCTACTTCATCGATCAGAAGCTTTAAACTATACCCAGACTACTTTTAAAGCTTTCGAATACTAGTGTCTTTGACTTCATACTATGATTAGTGTGGATATTGATTAGAATACCTCAAACTATACGAAGACTACTCTGCCCAGCGTTAAACTATTTTCCCTATTATCCATTTTCTTATCTAGACTAATACCTTAAGCTTCAAACTAGCCTCAGACCACTTCTTTCCAGCGTCAAACTTCTTTGTGGGACTTCAAACTACTTTGAAAAGCTACTTCATCGATCAAAAGCTTTAAACTATACCCAGACTACTTTTAAAGCTTTCGAATACTAGTGTCTTTGACTTCATACTATGATTAGTGTGGATATTGATTAGAATACCTCAAACTATACGAAGACTACTCTGCCCAGCGTTAAACTATTTTCCCTATTATCCATATTCTTATCTAGACTAATACCTTAAGCTTCAAACTAGCCTCAGACCACTTCTTTCCAGCGTCAAACTTCTTTGTGGGACTTCAAACTACTTTGAAAAGCTACTTCATCGATCAAAAGCTTTAAACTATACCCAGACTACTTTTAAAGCTTCCACTTCTTTCCAGCGTCAAACTTCTTTGTGGGACTTCAAACTACTTTGAAAAGCTACTTCATCGATCAGAAGCTTTAAACTATACCCAGACTACTTTTAAAGCTTTCGAATACTAGTGTCTTTGACTTCATACTATGATTAGTGTGGATATTGATTAGAATACCTCAAACTATACGAAGACTACTCTGCCCAGCGTTAAACTATTTTCCCTATTATCCATTTTCTTATCTAGACTAATACCTTAAGCTTCAAACTAGCCTCAGACCACTTCTTTCCAGCGTCAAACTTCTTTGTGGGACTTCAAACTACTTTGAAAAGCTACTTCATCGATCAAAAGCTTTAAACTATACCCAGACTACTTTTAAAGCTTTCGAATACTAGTGTCTTTGACTTCATACTATGATTAGTGCGGATATTGATTAGAATACCTCAAACTATACGAAGACTACTCTGCCCAGCGTTAAACTATTTTCCCTATTATCCATATTCTTATCTAAACTAATACCTTAAGCTTCAAACTAGCCTCAGACCACTTCTTTCCAGCGTCAAACTTCTTTGTGGGACTTCAAACTACTTTGAAAAGCTACTTCATCGATCAAAAGCTTTAAACTATACCCAGACTACTTTTAAAGCTTCCACTTCTTTCCAGCGTCAAACTTCTTTGTGGGACTTCAAACTACTTTGAAAAGCTACTTCATCGATCAGAAGCTTTAAACTATACCCAGACTACTTTTAAAGCTTTCGAATACTAGTGTCTTTGACTTCATACTATGATTAGTGTGGATATTGATTAGAATACCTCAAACTATACGAAGACTACTCTGCCCAGCGTTAAACTATTTTCCCTATTATCCATTTTCTTATCTAGACTAATACCTTAAGCTTCAAACTAGCCTCAGACCACTTCTTTCCAGCGTCAAACTTCTTTGTGGGACTTCAAACTACTTTGAAAAGCTACTTCATCGATCAAAAGCTTTAAACTATACCCAGACTACTTTTAAAGCTTTCGAATACTAGTGTCTTTGACTTCATACTATGATTAGTGTGGATATTGATTAGAATACCTCAAACTATACGAAGACTACTCTGCCCAGCGTTAAACTATTTTCCCTATTATCCATATTCTTATCTAGACTAATACCTTAAGCTTCAAACTAGCCTCAGACCACTTCTTTCCAGCGTCAAACTTCTTTGTGGGACTTCAAACTACTTTGAAAAGCTACTTCATCGATCAAAAGCTTTAAACTATACCCAGACTACTTTTAAAGCTTCCACTTCTTTCCAGCGTCAAACTTCTTTGTGGGACTTCAAACTACTTTGAAAAGCTACTTCATCGATCAAAAGCTTTAAACTACACCCAGACTACTTTTAAAGCTTTCGAATACTAGTGTCTTTGACTTCATACTATGATTAGTATGGATTTTGATTAGAATACCTCAAACTATACGAAGACTACTCTGCCCAGCGTTAAACTATTTTCCCTATTATCCATATTCTTATCTAGACTAATACCTTAAGCTTCAAACTAGCCTCAGACCACTTCTTTCCAGCGTCAAACTTCTTTGTGGGACTTCAAACTACTTTGAAAAGCCACTTCATCGATCAAAAGCTTTAAACTATACCCAGACTACTTTTAAAGCTTCCACTTCTTTCCAGCGTCAAACTTCTTTGTGGGACTTCAAACTACTTTGAAAAGCTACTTCATCGATCAAAAGCTTTAAACTACACCCAGACTACTTTTAAAGCTTTCGAATACTAGTGTCTTTGACTTCATACTATGATTAGTATGGATTTTGATTAGAATACCTCAAACTATACGAAGACTACTCTGCCCAGCGTTAAACTATTTTCTCTATTATCCATTTTCTTATCTAGACTAATACCTGAAGCTTCAAACTAGCCTCAGACCACTTCTTTCCAGCGTCAAACTTCTTTGTGGGACTTCAAACTACTTTGAAAAGCTTCTTCATCGATCTAAAGCTTTAAACTATACCCAGACTACTTTTAAAGCTTTCGAAGACTAGTGCCTTTGACTTCATACTATAATTACAATACTCTGTCGAGCCTCAAACTACATTTTTGGACATCCAACTTCTTTACTTAGCATCCAACTTATCTCAAATTACAATCAGTGTCCAGCATCTGTGTAATATGAAAGCGAGCGATCCAATTGAAATCCAATGAAAGGTGGCATGTTTCACTTTCCTCCACATTGAATTGTCAAGGCACTGCCTTAAAAAGGCCACTAACATAAGTTCTCGATAAGATTTAATATTCCTTGGGTGAAACTTGTCCGTAATATCTCACCTGTATCTCTCTGTGGCAAATACAATATAAACGACTCGTGAAGTCCTTAGCAGCGGTTCTCTCCATTCCTTTGCATTGATCCTTTTCGAACGTAGTTTTTATAGTGTATTTCCCTTATAACGATATTAAACATATTACGAACTGCCACCTCCGTTAGTTCTACTATCCGAAGTACTACTAAATATCGAGAATATTTTTCTTGAACGCTGAGAACAAAATGTCAATGATATGCAATTGACACATTCATAGTAAATAAGTGGCTTCGAAAATATGTAGCTGTAAACTCCACTCAAATGTGTCCGTATTGTGTAATGCAAAATAGTATATAAGCATGGCAAAAATTCCACATAGCTGAATTGTGGTAAAGTGGTAGGGTTTGCCATTAAAAGTCATGTCCCAAAGTCCCCATAGATCCCATAAAAACGGTCTTTATGATTTGTGGCAGGGAGTCTTTATAGCCGAGCTGAAGTGCGTCTTGTTTAATAGGGAGAAACGAGTTTTTAAAAATGAGTAGAAAAGAACAACTCTGGGAACGGCAACTCTGGATTGTAATATATAGATAATATTCATTCAATGTACACTTGTTCTCAACAGAAAATTAACGCCTTTAACATCGCTTTAATATTATATTGACACGAACATGAGCTTAAAATATTTGCACATATACAGCAACAAATCACAACTTTGCGTAAAGGCATATAGATGTAGTATATTAAAGGGGATTAACTTGTATTTGAGGAAGTTATGCATTGTAGGAAGTTACGCACTACAGTATTTTATAGGTAATAAAGTAGGGTACCAAAGTTGAAAACGCAATAAATAACATTGGACAAAACATTCCACTAAAATAGTCTACAAACGCTCCCTTAAGGTCACCTACAGACCATCGATAAATACCTCCCACAGGTTGTATATAAGAACTCGTTCTTAGTTTGACTAACAAAATTTCCCCCTAGTCGTCCAAAAGACTCTCAGTTCGTCTATTAGGTATCTCTTCAGGTGGCCTATAAAGACTCACTTCAATGCAACAATCGGTGAGGATGTCAACACAGACCTCCATAGACTGGAGAAGCAACATATAGGAAGCAGCCGAAGCCATCAACTACTACCAAGAAGCACAATCACCCGAGGACTTTTAATCGAGTTGAGAACTTGTACTGGGCGCCACAAAAACTAAACTGTTATTTTCTCTCCACAGTTGTCAAAGTCGGACGCCACTATACCGACACATGGGAATGGTGTCGATATATCTACCGTTCGATTCACCAACATTACCACCTATGACGAAACTGCAATCGCTAGAGAGGAGTTCAAAACCTCACATTTCGTGGGGTAGGATTAACACAAACAAAAGCCGCCAAAGCCTTTTAGATTACTTAAATACTAACGACCTAATAACTCTTAACATAAGAATACGCGTACTGTCAATTTTGATAAGTTTCCAGAACAAAACCTAAACCAAGTGGACTACGTTTGGAAATCTAATATAGAATGGCTAGGGCACGAAAACGATGAATGCCCAAGCACGGAAGCCATAAACACAAACGTCGACAAACTATAGGTGGCACTACTGAAGACATTCGTTGGAAAATGTTCCCTTCGACAAAGGAAATCTGCCTAACAAAAATAAGCCTGGGTGACAGGAAACATTAATGTTGGTATGATGACCTTCATTCAATGTTAATGATAATAGTTTTTTCATAAAAATACAATTTGGTAAAAACCTCAACGTAACGTAGGACCCATCACCTTTGTCTGGCGACTTCATCTTTCACGTTGAACCATCTTCATTTCATTGCTTCTTTACTCTAGGAGGAATTACGTTACCCTTTTGTAGCGGCTTCGCTTTTCCGGTCTTAGGCATCTTTTCCTTCGGCTAAAGAAATTCTTCTTTCACTAGGTCTTTGTCAGGATTGGCTTTCAGGGCAATATTGTGCTCAAATTATGTCCTTCTCCGGGATCGCTTTTCTTATTATCAGTATCAGTATTTAGGTTTCAATATCTTAACCTTTAAGCTGCATTGACCATTATAAAAAATAAAATAAAAATTCGATTAGACTAAAGCCCCAGAGTAATGCCTCCATCTCACTAGGCAGTCACTCTTGTAGGACCCATAAACTTTGTCTGACGACTTCATGCTGAACCATCTTTATTTCGTCGCTTCGTCATCCTATGAGTAATAACGTTATCCTTTTGGCTTCACTTTTCTGGCCTTAGCGATCATTTCCTTTTGCCGAATAGAGTCATTCTTCCCTTGAATCTTTGGCTTTAATGGCAACATTGTGCTAAAAATCTGTCCTCGGAATTTTCATTGCACTGCATTTCATGTGTACTACATTTGTCTGCTGTTCTACCAAGAGTAGTCCATGGTGGAGAGCCCTGTAAGTAGTTCCTTTCAACTTCATCAGTGTATGGCTTTTGTTAACTCCATCGACAAAGCGTCGATGTTCAGATCTGCGTTCGAGATTTTCTTTCCTTTAGTTTCAGTACTTCAGGCCCCAATATCCACACTGAACCATCTTCATTTCGTTGCTTCCATCTTGGCGTATTTATTTGATCCTAACGCCTTCACTTTTGTTACCATAGACGTCTTCTCCTTCCGCCGAAGAGAGTCATTTTTCTCTGGACTTTTGGCTTGACTTAGCTTTCATGGCAACATTGGACTAAAATTCTGTCCTTCTCGGTGTATTAATTGCACTACATTTCATGTGTACTACATTTGTCGGCTCTTCTACCAAGAGGAGAATGGGGGAGAGCGATTTTTTCTCATGCCTCGTCATTGTATCTTTGTCGTTATTTTCATCGACAAAGTGTTCATGTTCAGATCTCCGTCCGCGATCCCTTTCCCTTTAATTCCAGTACTTCAGACTCCAATAGCTTAGCAATTCTGATTGACCATAATAATAAACAAAAAATATATTAGGTCCCAACGTAAGCCCTCCATCTCTCTAGGCTGTCTCTCCTGTAGGACCCATCACCATTGTCTGCCAACTTCATCTTCCACTACCTCATCATTGTATAACTGTAGTTATTTTCATCAACAAACCGTTCACGTTCAGATCTCGGTCCGGGATCGCTTTTCTTAGTACCAGTCCTTCAGGCTCCAATATATTTAACTTTATCGCTACATTCTCATTAACCATAATAATAAATAAAATAAGAATTCAATTAGTTAAAATCCCCAACGTAACGCCTCCATCTCTCTAGGCTGTCGCTTTTGTAAGACCCATCAACCACCTTTGTCTGGCGACTTCATCTTCCACGCTGAACCATCTTCATTTCGTTGCTTCTTCACCGTAGGAGAACTAACGTCATCCTTTCGGCTTCACTTTTCTGACTTAGAGATCTTTTTCTTCCACCGAAGAGAGTCATTCTTCTCTGGATCTTTGTCCTTAATGACAACCGTATGGTCTGATTCTATCCTTCTCGATGTTTCCATTGCAACTACCATCATTTGTACTACATTTTTCTGCTGTTCGACCACCAGAAGTCCATTTTCGTCTTGATCAAGTGCGAGGCGTGTATGCGGCACCTATCAGACTTCATCAGTGTATCGCTGTCTTAGCGTTCACGTTGAAGTTCTATTGCAGAAAGAGTATTCTCCGAATTGGATATATTTTTATTTAGTACCGGTACTTTTGCTGCCAATATATAAATCTTTATCATTACATTCTCCTTGCCCACCAATCCATTACGTTCGGCTTCAGCTGGTAGTCTGGACCTCCCCAAACTCTTCAAACCTTGACTTATTCTGTTTTCTTCTGTAACGCCTTCATCGCTTAGCCAGTCGCTCTTGTAGAAACAAACAACCTTGTCTGCCGGTTTTATCTTTCAGGCTCTATCATCTCAATTTCGTTACATCTTCACTTTAAGAGCAATTACGCCATCCTCATCCTGTTGTGGATCATTGGATTGCTTGGCTTTCATGGCAACATTGTGCTCGAATTCCTTTTCGGTATCTTCATTGCAACCACCTTCATTTGTACTATATTTTTCTGCTACTCTACCAAGAGTAGTCCATGGTGATGGGGAGCGATTCTTACTGCATGCCCTGTAAGCGGCACCATTCACACGTCATCAATGTATAGCTCACGCTAATTTCATCTTTTTCCTCTGAACGACGTGCTCCATCATCCATAATAGCGTTGAATTCGGATTCTAAATCTTGGTTAGCTGCTAGTAATTCTTTCTTAGCTACCTTGCTTTCCTCAGCCAAACGCAGAACACTATTGACATGCTTCTTTTAAGTGTTGGCAGCCTTGACTACAACTTCTTTTTCAGTTTTGTATTCGATTATAGCAACTTACATTGCCATGATCTCGTCTTCCAATAATTCTTCATAATTGCCACTAAATGCGAGCTCATCCACTTGTTTCTTCAGGCCACGGACCTAATTGTTGCCTCCACAGCTTCGCGCTAAGCGTCAAGTAGCATCGTAAATTAAGTGCATACCGTAGCTTCACGGTGGATCCTTTCACACTTCATCAATGTATTGCTGTCGCTAATTTAATCGTATATGTGTTCAGGTTCAGGCTAGATTGCAGAGTGATTATTCTCTTTTAGTGCTAGTACTTTATCCAATATCTTAACCTTTATCGCTGCACTCTCATTGATCACTGGCTTTGCAGCAGATTCATGACGTTCCTTTTCCTCTGACTGAACTCTGAGGTAGCCAAATTTTTATTTAATCTCATTACTTCTGCCATCATAGTCTTGACCACGGATTCTGAATCTTGGTTAGCTTCTAGTAATTCTTTATTAGCTAATGCTTGCTTTTCCTCAGCCTCAAGCAGGACATTATTGACTTGCTCCCGTTAATTGGCAACCTTAACTACATCTCGCACTTGTTTCTCAGGCCACGGACCTAATTGTTGATTCCACAGCTTCGCCCTAAGGGTCAAGTAGCATCGTCAATTAAGTGCACACCGTGACTTCACATCACCCTAGTCAAAGTTGCTCTCGTCCATGGAGGATCCTTTCACACTTCATCAGTGTACTACTGTCGCTAATTTCATCGTATATGCGTTCAGGCTCAGGCTCGATTGCAGATTGATTATTATCCGTCCGGGATCTTTTAGAGCCAGTTCTTTAGGCTCCAATATCTTAACCTTTATCGCTGCATTCTCATTGATCACTAGCTTTGCAGCAGATTCATGACGTTCCTTTTTCTCTGACCGACCTCTGAGGTAGCCAAATTTTTATTTAATTTCATTACTTCTGCCTTCATAGTCTTGACCCCGGATTCTAAATCTTGGTTAGCTTCTAGTAATTGTTTCTTAGCTACTGCTTGCTTTCTTCAGCCACACGCATAGCATTATTGACTTGCTCATGTAAAGTCTTCGCAACCTTAACTACATCTTCTTTTTCAGTTTTGTATGCGTCCATAGCAACTTATATTTGCATGACCTCACCTTCCATTGTCATGATCTCACCTTCCATTTTCTTCATAACTGATACTGCGTCGTAGCGTTTCATTCACCAGTAGTTTGAAGTCTTGCTATATTCTCTTCAGTTTTCTTCATTTCAATTTGAAGATTATTATTCAGGGCCCTCAATTTTGTTCTTGTTCGATTTGATTTCTTCTTAGCCTTTTAACATCTGCCTTCATTTCTTCACTTCTCACTCTCTTTCTTGGTTAGCTGCTAGTAATTGTTTCTTAGCTACTGCTTGCTTTCTTCAGCCACACGCAAAGAGCATTATTGACTTCCTCCTGTAAAGTCTTCGCAACCTTAACTACATATTCTTCTTTTTCAGTTTTGTATAGTTTCATAGCACCTGCTGTTGCCATGATCTCCATTTTCTTCGTAGCCGCTATCAAAGCGTAGCTTTGCATCCACTCGTTGTCCAATTCGGATGCGAGTTCATCCACTTGTTTCTTCTCCGCCACGGACTTCCATTTTGGTCTCTACTAGGGCGAAGTAAGTCGACTTTCCATTCGACTTTTTGCAGTCAAAAGTCTAAAAATCGTAGTCGAATTTTTCTGGATGGAAAATCGAAAAATCGATTATTGCTTTCCATTACCTATTTCTAGTCTCTACAATTTCAACCTAAAGAATTAGTAGCATCCCAAAGCACACCGTATCTTCTGTTTTCTTAATCTCAATTTGAAGCTTTTTATTTATCTTCCATTCCCTGGATCTCAATTTCCATTAAATTCCATCCACTCGTTGTTCGATTCGGTTCTTGGTTAGCTGCTATTAATTCTTTCTTACATTGCTTCTCTCAACCACACGCACAGCATTATTGAATTACTCATGTTAAGTCTTGGTAACCTTGACTGCATCTTATTTTTCAGTGCAACAAAGCAACTTCCATTGCCATTCATGACCGCCATCGCGTTGCATCCGCTCGTTGTCTTATTCGAATACAAGCTCATCCAATATTTTTTTAAGGCATGGACTTCATTTCTGGCCTCCACATCTTTAACCTCAAGAACTAGTAGCATCTCAAGTTCAGTGCACATCATAGCTTCAAGCTAAGCTTTATCCACTTCAGTTTACTTTATGTCTATTAGATCCTTATTCGTGGTCCTCATATCCGCCGTTGTTTCAACTCGATTTTTTTCAAATCCTGTTGCCTGATTTCTCTTCTTTCTTGCATACTATTTCCTTCCATGACAAGGCTATAACGGGAAATTTAAAATTTTCCCATAACTGGTTCCCTTTCCTCAATTTTTCTAGTGAACTATCGGAGCATTCTGTGGTTACCATTTTATTTTCTGTGGCCTGCTTCGATGCTGCAGCTCGCTGACTTTCAACGTACTCCCAAGCCTCTTCATGGTACTCTTCAGACTGGATCGCATTAATCTCCATCATCATCATCCTTTATTTTTCCTGCCTTCACATTCTGAAGCAGCATGCTTAACACCTTTAGGACAATCTCTATATTTCACTGATAGTTTGTAGGCATCCACCACTGATTCTTCTTGTTGACCGAATACAAATGTGTACATTATTTTTTAATATAAATATAAAAATATATATATTTTTTTAACTCCACTTGTACAAGATCGTAAAATATATATATTAATTTAAAAAATCCAAGTTTAGTAGATTAAAAAATGGTTTTTATTTATTAAATTTTTGAAAAAAGTAAATATACATTTAGTAGATTTGTTAAAAAATTGTTTTATATGTGTATCCACGTTTAGTACATTTTTTTGAAAATGTATCTTTTTTAATCCACTTTTAGTGGATTTCTTTAAATGTTTTTTCTTTAATCCACGTTTATTAGATTAAAAAAATGTTCTGTTTAAATCTTCATTTAGTAGATTTTTAAAAAATAATACTTATTTTTTAAAATCCACGTTTAGTAGATTCTTGACAAAATTGTTTTATTTTTTAAAATCCATGTTTAGTAGATTTTTTAAAAAAAAGTATCTTTTAACATTTACGTTTAGTAGTTTTTTTTTGAAAAAATGTTTTTTTTAATCCACAGTGAGTAGATTTATGAAAAAATTGTTTGTATTTTAAAGGCAAACCCTAAATTATTGCGTGTTGCGTGTGCGATCGTCAAAACAACAACAAAATACATGTATTTCAAGATTAGTAAATTTTTTAAAAGAAAAAAATATTTTTTTTTCCAAAATAGTCTGACTTAATCCCATTGTTGTTGTTTTATTATTTTAAAACAACTAATTTATTAGTGGAAAAAATTTGGCATTGTTCACCAAAGGGTAAGGCAGGGAAGAGTAGTTTCGATCCATGCCACTGGATCTCATCAGTTTCCTTGTTTCTTGTTTGTGGATATTCTCCACCGAAGTTATTTTTCAATAACTTCTTCAACAAAGAATTTTTTATACTCAAACATAGATAAATACCCAATTAGTAAATACCCATTGAAATGGGTAAATTGGGTACAAATGGGTAAATACCCAGATATTTACCCAATATGTGAGTATAAACTACAGAAACTAAAATCATACAATTGGATGCGAAATCGTAGTGTTTTAGCAAATTTTAACTGACTATGAATAAAATCACGTTTTTTGGATACGGGGCAATTTAAAATATGACCAATTTTGGTCCATATTTTGTGGTAAGTCTCTCATATATTGTGACAGCATTTTTAGATATTTGAGCGCTTTTAGAGCGGTTTGTTGTAGTTCTCCATGCAGAAAAAACATAAATGCTGGATCGAGACCCAAACTTTATAATATATGAGATGGATTAACTCAGGATTTCAGTGGATAATCTTGAGATTTAAGTCCTCCTCAACAAAGCTATAATTTTTGCATTTATCGTTAAATTTTTCGCACAAGTAAATCCAACAGCCTATTTGACATATAACAAGTAAAAAAGTATCAGTCGGCTTTGCCGACAGAGATATACCCTCAGCCTGTGCAAATTGAAACACTTTTTTCACAAAAAACTTATGTATTTAGGGGGTTTCAAAATTTTGGTCGTATGAACCGACAAAAATTTTGATTAGGATTAAAGTTCAAAAATTTTGCGGAAAAGGCAATTAAAGGAATGGACCGACATAGACCATGGGGTGCCATAGGGGGTTTTTACACCCTTCGGGCTGTTCCCTCAAGAAGTATGGACTTGCCCCTGAAACAACTTTTACCATCGTAATTGAGGCAACGAATGTAAGTTGCTTCAACAAAAATCAAAGTGATTCAATAGCAGGTCTTAAAGTGAACTTATCCAACATTTTGTGTGGGAGGTACGGGATGGAGTGGACAAATATAGTCCATATTCGAACCTGATCTATATCTGGTAGATATTATGAGAATGTGTAAAGTATGGACCAAAGCGGTCACTCCCATCAAGAGTTATCGTGCGCAAAATTTTTCCGAATATTTTTGAACTTTTGTGGGATAGGAACCTGAAGGAGTGGACCGATATGGCTTATCTACGAACTTAAAGTAAGTTTGGAAACAACATTACGAAGGCAAAATTTTGGCCGGAATCGGATTTCCGTTCGAGAATTATCTTGCGCTTCCACCCATAAACATGGTGTCATAGGGTTTGTTTTTCAACTTTCAGGCTATTTTTTCATGAAGTATGGACTTGCTCCTGAGGAAAGTTGTACCTTCGTATAGGAGACAGCGAATACAAGATGTTACAACAAAAGCCAAGGAGATTCGAGAGCAGGCCCTAAACTGAACTTTTCCGAAATTTTGTGTGGGAGGTACTCGAAGGAGTTTACCGATTGAGTCCATATTGGAACCTCACCTAAGTCTGGTAGAAATTTCATAATGTTCACAGTATGGACCAAATCGATTACTCCCTTCAAGAGTTATCGTACGCACAAATTTTCCGAACATTTTGGAACTTTTGTGGGGGAGGTACCGGAAGGAGTGGACCGATATAATCCATCTTTGAACTTGAACTAATTTTGGACAAAATATTACGAAAGCCAAATTTTGGACCGAATCGGCAGATCCGTTCGAGAGTTATCTTGCGCTCCAACCACTACACACGGGGTCATAGGGTTTTTCGTAACTTTCAGACTATTTTCTCAGGAAGTATGGACTTGCCCCTAATGAAACTTACAGCGTTGTATAGAGGACAGTAAATACAACTTGCGTAAACAAAAATCAAAGCGATTCGAGACCAGGTCCTAAACTGAACTTTTCCGAAATTTTGTGTGGGAGGTACCCGAAGGAGTGGACCGATTGAGTACATATTGGAACCTCATCTAAGTTTGGTAGAATTACACGATGTGCAAAGTATGGACCAAATCGGTTATTCCCTACAAGAGTTATCGTGCGCACAAGTTTTGCGACAATTTTTGAACATTTGTGGGGAAGGTACCTGAAGGAGTGGACCTATATGGCCCATCTTCGAACTTAAAACGAATCTGGACAAAATATTTCGGTACCCAAAATTTAAACCGAATCGATTGATCCGTTCCAGAGTTATCGTGCGCACCAGCCAGCCAGACAGACAGACGGACAGACAGACAGACGGACGGACATTGCTAGATCTACTCAAAATTGTCTGAAACGGATATCGTACAAACATACTTGGGGTCTAAAACCATTATTTCGATGAGGCACATTTTTGGTCGTATCAAAGTGTAAATACCCTCTTTAGCCTAAAGGCTGAGGGTATAAAAAGTTTAATCCGCGTTGTTTAACCGTTTATTTGGTATTCTTTTTGATTTTCTGTTTGACAGAAAAACAAAATTTTCATTTCAAAATAAAATTTTATTTACCCAAATAAACACCCAAAAAAGAAATTTATCGGTTATTTACCTGGTATTTACCCAAGTTTTGGGTAAATACCGGGTAGAATCCCATCTATACTCAAACATCAATAACTTGTTGAAAAAATTATTGAAAATATCTTCGGTGGAGAATATCCACGAACAAAAAACAAGGGAACTGATGAGATCCTGTGGCGAGGATCGAAGCTAGACTTCCCTGACTTATCTCTTGGCAAACTATGCCAAACCTACTCCACTAATAAATTAGTTATTTTAAATATTAAAACAACAACAATGGGATTAAGCCAGACTATTTTGAAAATCAAAATTGTAACAGCTATCCCAATAAAAAAATGCCACCAATGTTCTAATATATTTTTTTCATAAACGTGGATTTTTTAAAAAATATTTTTTTAAATAAACGTGGATTTTCTTAAAAATATTTTTTCAATAAACGTGGTTTATTTTAAAAACATTTTTTACAATAAACCTGGATTTAAAAAAATACATTTTCCAAAACATGGATTTATTAAAAAATAATTTTTCCAAAACGTGGATTTTTTAAAAAATAATTTAAATTTTTTTTTTCAAAAACGTGGATTTTTTAAAAAATAATTTAAAAAATTTTTTTTCAAAAACGTGGATTTTTTAAAAAATAATTTTCCCAAAACGTGGATTTTTTAAAAAATAATTTAAAATTTTTTTTTCAAAAACGTGGATTTTTTAAAAAATAATTTTCCCGAAACGTGGATTTTTTAAAAAATAATTTTTTCAAAACTTGGATTTTTTAAAAAATAATTTATCCAAAACGTGAATTTTTTTAGAAAATAATTTTCCCAAAACGTGGATTTTTTAAAAAATATTTTTTTCAAAACGTGGATTTTTTAAAAAATAATTTTTAAAAACGTGAATTTTTAAAAAAATTATTTTTCAAAAAACGTGGATTTTTTAAAAAATAATTTTTCCAAAACTTGGATTTTTAAAAAAAATTATTTTTCCAAAACGTAGATTTTTTAAAAAATAATTTATCCAAAACGTGGGTTTTTTAAAAAATAATTTTTCTAAAACGTTGATTTTTTAAAAAATAATTTTTCCAAAACGTCGATTTTTTAAAAAATAATTTATCCAAAAAGTGGATTTTTTAAAAAATTATTTTTCCAAAACGTTGATTTTTTAAAAAAAAATTTTTCCATAACGTGGATTTTTTAAAATATATTTTTTCGATTTTCAAAATAGTCTGGCTTAATCCCATTGTTGTTGTTTTAATATTTAAAACCACTAATTTATTAGTGGAGAAGGTTTGGCTTTGTTCGCCAAGGGGTAAGGCAGGGAAGACTAGTTTCGATCCTCGCCACAGGATCACATCAGTTCCCTTGTTTTTTGTTTGTGGATATTCTACACTGAAGTTATTTTCAATAATTTTTTCAACAAGTTATTGATGTTTGGGTATAAAAAGTTCTTTGTTGAAGAATTTATTGAAAAATAACTTCGGTGGAGAATATCCACAAACAAAAAACAAGGGAACTGATGAGATCCTGTGGCTTATTTTAAAAACATTTTTTCCAATAAACCTGGATTTAAAAAAAAATAATTTTTCCAAAACGTGGATTTTAAAAAAAAAAAAAATTTTCCAAAACTGGATTTTTTAAAAAATAATTTTTCCAAAACGTGGACTTTTTAAAAAATAATTTTTCCAAAACGTGGATTTTTTTAAAAATATTTTTTTCAAAACGTGAGTTTTTTACAAAATATTTTTTCCAAAACGTGGATTTTTTAAAAAATAATTTTTTCAAAACGTGGATTTTTTTTTAGAAAATAATTTTTTCAAAACGTGGATTTTTTAAAAAATAATTTTTCCAAAACGCGGATTTTTTAAAAAATTATTTTTCAAAAAACGTGGATTTTTTAAAAAATTATTTTTCCAAAACGTAGATTTTTTAAAAAATAATTTGTCCAAAACGTGGGTTTTTTAAAAAATAATTTTTCTAAAACGTTGATTTTTTAAAAAATATATTTTCCAAAACGTTGATTTTTTAAAAAAAATTTTCCCAAAACGTGGATTTTTTAAAAAAAATTTTTTCCAAAACGTGGATTTTTTAAAAAAAAATAATTTTTCCAAAACGTGGATTTTTTAAAATATATTTTTTCGATTTTCAAAATAGTCTGGCTTAATCCCATTGTTTTCGTTTTAATATTTAAAACCACTAATTCATTAGTGGAGAAGGTTTGGCTTTGTTCGCCAAGGGGTAAGGCAGGGAAGACTAGTTTCGATTCTCGCCACAGGATCTCATCAGTTCCCTTGTTTTTTGTTTGTGGATATTCTCCACTGAAGTTATTTTCAATAATTTTTTTCATCCCATCTGGGATGTTTGTGGAACAATTATATGTATAAAAAGATGTTTGTTGAAGAATTTATTGAAAAATAACTTCGGTGGAGAATATCCACAAACAAAAAACAATGGAACTGATGAGAGCCTGTGCGTGGATCGAAATGTGATTAAGTCAGACTATTTTAAAAATCGAAAAAATATATTTTAAAAAAATCCACGTTTTGAATAAATTATTATTTTTTTAAATCCACGTTATTCTTAAGAAAATCCACAATTTAAAAAAAACATTTTAAAAAATACACAATTTTTGAAAAAAAAAATATTTTTTAAAAAAATCATGATTTTTAAAAAATTATTTTGAAGAAAATACGCATTTAATCTATATATATAAAAGAGTAGTGAGGTGAGTGTCTGACTGACTGACTGATTCATCAGCGCCCAGACGAAACCGCTGAAGCTAGAAAGTTGAAATTTTGGGTGTAGGTTGCTGTTGGTGTGTAGGGGTGAGATAAGGCTGGATTTTTCGAAATTCGAACTGGAAGGGTACGAAAAGTACCAAAAGGTACTAAATATGGTACCCTTTGTATTACGCGGATGCGTAGAGCTAGAACTCTGAAATGTGGAATGAGGGTAACTGATGAAGAGTTAGAAAGATGTACCAATAGGTTTTTGGAAATTCGAACTACAAGGGTACGAAAAGTACTAAATGGTACTAAATTTAGTACAATTTGGATTTGTGTGAACGAATAGAGCTGGAATCCTGAAATTTAAAATTAGGGTCAATTGTGGAGAATAACAAAGAAAGGTTTTTGGAAATTCGAACTATAAGTGCACGAATAGTACTAAATGGTACTAAATTTAGTACAATTTGGATTTGGGTGAACGGATAGAGCTGGAATACAAACATTTGGAATGAGGGTCACTGATGAAGAGTAACAATGAAAGGTTTTGGGAAATTCGAACTATAAGGGTACGAAAAGTACTAAATGGTACTAAATTTAGTACAATTTGGATTTGGGTGAATGGATAGAGCTGGAATCCTGAAATTTGAAATTAGGGTCACTGGTGGAGAGTGACGAAGAAAGGTTTTTGGAAATTCGAACTATAAGTGCAGGAAAAGTTCTAATTGGTACTAAATTTAGTACAATTTGGATTTGGGTGAACGGATAGAGCTGGAATCCTGAAATTTGAAATTAGGGTCACTGGTGGAGAGTGACGAAGAAAGGTTTTTGGAAATTCGAACTATAAGTGCACGAAAAGTACTAAATGGTACTAAATTTAGTAAAATTTGGATTTGGGTGAACGGATAGAGCTGGAATCCTAAAATTTGGAATGAGAATCACTGATGAAGAGTAAAAATGAAATAAAGGTTTTTGAAAATTAAGGTTTTTGAAAATTTGAATTAAAAGTATAGGAAAAGTACTAAATCATACTAAATATAGTACAATTTGGATTTGGGTGAACGGATAGAGCTGGAATACAAACATTTGGAGTAAGGGTCACTGATGAAGAGTAACAATGAACGGTTTTTGGAAATTCGTATGAAAAGTACTAAATGGTACTAAATTTAGTAGAATTTGGATTTGGGTGAACGGATAGAGCTGGAATCCTGAAATTTGAAATTAGGGTCACGGGTGGAGAGTGACAAAGAAAGGTTTTTGGAAATTCGAACTATACGTACACGAAAAGTACTAAATGGTACTAAATTTAGTACAATTTGGATATGGGTGAACGGATAGAGCTGGAATCCTGAAATTTGGAAAGAGAATCACTGATGAAGAGTAAAAATGAAAGGTTTCTGGAATTGGAACTATAAGAGTACGAAAAGTAATAAATGGTACTAAATTTAGTACAATTTGGGTTTGGGTGAACGAATAGAGCTGGAATCCTGAAATTTGGAATGAAGCTCACTGATGGAGAGTAAACAAGAAAGATTTTTGGAAATTCGAATTAAAAGTATACGAAAAGTACTAAATAGTACTAAATATAGTACAATTTGGATATGGGTTAACGAATAGGGCCGGAATCCTGAAATTTGGATTGGGGGTCACTGATGAAGAGTAAGAAAGATGTACCAAAGGTGGAAAAGTCCTAAATGGTAGTGAGTTTAGTATGATTTGGATTTGCATTTGAATAACTGGAATCCTGAAATTTGGAATTAAGATTACTGTTGGAATATAGAATTGAGACATGGAGTTAGCTTTGGAAAATCGTACTAATGTGCACGAAGCAGTACTAAATGGTACGGAATTCGGTACAATTTTTATTTGCGTGAGTGTAGGATTGAGGTAGTTTTGGAAATTCGTACTTATGGAAAAGTGCTAAATGGAACTACATTGGGTATAAATTGGGTTTAGGTGAACGGATAGAGCTGAGATATGAAAGTGCATTTTGGAAAATCGTGTACCAAAAGTGCTAAATGGTACCTTTTGGTATTTGATATATGGTATAGAATTTTGTACAATTTGTGATTTTGTAAAGGGTAGAACTGGAATTGTGAAATTCGGTATTAGATTAGCAATTGGCGTTTAAAGTGGAGATAGGGAGGAGGTTTTGAAAATTCGTACTTATTTATACAAAAAGTTCTAAATAGAACTCTTATGGGTTTCAGGGGAACATATAAAGCTGGAGAAGTGGATTGGGATTAGGATATATGTTGAATATAAGGAAGTAATTTTTGAAACGTTTACCTATGTATACAAAGATATGGGTAACATGTTGGAACCAAAACCATTTTGGTATTGTGTAAGCGGTTAAGGTACTAAAGCTGGGAATATATAATTTGGAAATACGCTATTTGTACAAAAAATACGAAATGAAAAAATATTACTTTAAAATTTGAGACAAAGTTCTGAGTTTGAAAAATTGCACTGAATATTGTTCCATTGATTTGATATTAACGCCAAGGCGTTTCTAAAAAATGTACTGAAATTAAGTAGTCAAACGTAAAGTATCTTTTCAAAAATGTTTTTTAATTTGAAAACGTGGTCCAATGCGACAATTTTGTTAACTAGATGTTGTTTACCCCCTGATAATAAAAAAACCTAAATTGAAATGCCTCCAAACTAATTTTCCGGTATATACGGTTGACATACCCGTGCATATTAAGTACAATTTTTTGTAAAAAAGTTTTTCTAACCTTTCATGCCACAAATTCCGAATTTCGGTTGGAAAATGTGCAGAATATCTTCAAAATACTCTAAATCTTCAAAATATCTCTTCTAATAAACGTGGATTGAAGTGGATATTTTTTAAATTAAACTTTTATATCCTCTGAGTATTCAAGGTCCAAATTTAAAGAGAATTGGACAATATAGATTTGTTCTTCCGTACCGTTATATGGGGATATACGAAAACGTGGATTTTTATGGCCATTTTGAATGCCGAAAATTTAACGGAAGCTAGAACCTTGCATTGTAAATGTGCGTGATTGTTGTTGTGAAGGGGTGAGATAAAGTTTAGTGTCTGGAAATTCGTACTGGAAGGGAATGCTGTGTTAGTGAAGGGTTAAAGCCAAATCTGAAATTTGCAATATGATACTTAGTTTTGGAAACTCGAAATAAAAAATATGGTAGTTGTGTAGGGATGCGATACGGCAGTTTTTTTAGTAAATTCTGACTACAATCGAAAAAAATATTGGTAATAAAAATAGGTCTAAGTACAACAGAATCTACAGTATTCACCATTCCCGTATTAAAAAATTTTTATATATATTTTGTTCCCTTTCCGCATACGAAGTAGCGGGCATTTGCTAGTAAGAAATATTTTTTAAGAAAATCCCCGTTTATTGAAAAAAAAAATTCAAAAATCTATGTTTATTAAAAAAAAATTTGTTATTAAAAATAATTTTTTTCAAAAAAATCCACATTTATTGTTAAATTATTTCAAGTTTTCTATAAATCCAAATTTAGTGATAAATAGTGTCTAAGAAAATAAAATAAAGTGCCCTTTAATATTAAAAATATTCCTTATTTGATACATATATATAATTAAAAAATATCCACATTTATTGTATGTTTAAAAATACTTTTTCAAAAATATCTTTCGAGAAGCAAAATTTTTAATTCGCCTTTTGCAAAAAAGACAATCGTTGCTTCCTTCTGTGCCACCACAATTCCACAGCAAATACCAACAACCCCATACTGGTACCAATTGAAACAATTAACCATGTCCAATAGAAATCGTTGACCACCAACACCTTAGCACGCCTTTCCGGATTCGGATCTCGTATGGAAATCATATTTAATTTCAACATATCCGAAAAAGTGCTGGAATGCCATGCCTGTATTAGACCCGCTGCATGTACCTGATGTATGAGATAATTCAGCGGTTCCTGATAGGGTGAATTGTGCTGTAGACGAAAACCCCATGGCAGTAGGCGAAATACGGTTAAACCATCTGAAGTGCAAAATACCTTATGGGTAAAGTATTGTTGCTTCCTGGTGTAGATTTGCCACAGGGTCGATGAGCTGTAGTAACCATATTGCGTATTGAAATGTTGGCGATTCTCTTGAAAATAGCTTGAATTTTGCGTAATGTGTAACGAAGATTTTGCATTTTCAATGTGTGGCAAAATATATTGGGCTTCTATGGCATCGAGTAGAATTTTCAGGGGGGATTGTTTCAGTTGTTCCATATTTTCAATTTGCTGATGATATGTGGGACGGGTGAAGAGAGTTTGTACTCGGGCCGAAAATTGGGTACTTATATTCAGTCCGGCAAAAAACAATAGAAAGTAAATAATTTTCAAGCCCTGTAGCTTGCTTTTTCTGGCCACAAATGATTGTCCCAAAACTCCTGGCAGGATACGCTCATTTAATAGTAAACTAGTGCTTCTCCAGTGCCTATAGAAGGCATAGCCATAGAGGGAATAGATCAAAGACAGTGCTGCAGTACATATGACAATAGAGCCAAAGAAATTCCATCCTAGCAGTATGTTGAATACCTCACGTATGGTGCGTGGCTGGGCACATGGTACCATGGGTTCGAATTGTGCATCTTCCAACATATCATTGATGAGGGTATAATGTATTGACTTACCCAATTCCAAGCCTGGAAACATTACCCAATTGGCATTGAAATGTTGGGCAAATAACATCACCATGCGTGGTATGAAACCGTTGAGACGCAGTTCTTGGGTCTTGGCATCTTCGAAAAGCAAAGCCCTGGGAGGAGTTTGATCGGTAAAAGTTAATAATGATTTCTGCTGGAAATTTCGCCAATGTTGAGTATAATGAGTTTGGGAATTCCAGAGTAACCAATGATATTCTGGATAGGGTTTTAACATTAAGATTTCCTCCGTATCCTCTTCCATGTGGACTTGTAAAAAGACATTTGTCATGTTGTGTATTTCAAGGGCCCTCAGTAGCTCTTTTTTATATATTACAAATTGTCAATATTATGTGCCAAAATAAGTATTCTTGTGTGGCGTATATAATCCAATATTGCAGCTGCCAAGTTTAAAAGATACACATCCTTTGACTCCTGCATTAGGACCACACACAAAATCTCTGCATTAATTTTTTTCTTATAAATCAAATCTGGCATTTGCTGGGTAATGATAAATTTTGGTATTTGAAACTCAAGCAGATCTTGAAGAGTTTCATCCTTGTTCGCCATCTTCTTGAGGTTCTTCTCCCGGTCATGGACAATAAGCAGAGTATCAAATTTATGTTCCTCGTAAATTTTTTGTAATAATTTTTGATTTTTATTATCCTTGATCTCATAGCTCAGGTCAAATGCTGCGTTTGCTTTACACATGGATATAATGGACGAAATCAAAATTATTTTCCAAAACCCCGACATTGCAACTGAATGGTAGGTAATACGGTAAGAAAGTAACTGCTTTCCATTTTGCAAGGATTTCATATTTATATGCTTGCGGCAACAAAATTGGAACAGGTGTTTAGCTTCACTTTGGCCTATTGGCCTTTGTTCAATAGCAAACAATAGCTGCCGATTGATATACGATTAGAAGCTGTCAATTAGGCAAACTAGATTTAAGGTCAATTCAAAGATCCCAAAGATGTCCTTATGAAACTAACATTTTCTCATAAACGTGATTTATTTAACATTTTTTTATAACCGTAAATTTTTAAAGCAATATTTTTCCATAAAGGTGGATAAATTTTCTTTACAAATAGTTTTTTAAAAAAAGATTTTTTTAAGAAAAAAAAAACGTGAATTTCAATATTTTTTAATAATCGTGAATATTTTTTCAATAAACATGAATTTAACATTTTTAAAAAAATAGTTTTTCAATAAACGTGGATTAAAAAAAATATTTTTCATTAAAGTTAGATTTTAGAAAATATTTTTTTTTATTAAACGTGAATTTAAAAAAAAAAATAATTTTTTAATAAATGTGGATTTTAAAATATATTTTTTCACACATTTCAAATTTCATGGAAATTGGACATATATAGGGTGTTTAGAGCATAAAGTACATGAAATCGGCCAAAAATATATATGGGAACTATATCCAAATTTGAACCGATTTCATTACAGTTTGGCAAATTTATTCCGTTACTTATTCAAAGTTTGGAGACTGTATCTGTAAACGTTCTTTAAATTTCAGCATACAAAAACGGCAATTTTTGGAGGTACTTCCGATCCAGAGGCTATATCTCCAGATCGACGCGGATTTTCAAAAATTCATATAGCCTATTTTAGCCTATTTTCAGGAAGATCGGTTAAGCGGTTTTCGAGTCCATAAATTACAAACAAACATACAAACATTTTTCTATTTTATTTTATATATATAGATAGATTTTTTCAATAATTGTGGATTTTTATAAAATACTAGCGGACCCGGCGAACTTCGTCTCGCTATTAAGGAATAAAATTTCATACAAAAACTCAATTTTCGATTTTTCCAATTTTCCGATTTTTGCAGACAGATTTTCCAAATTTTTCTTCTGTAAAGACCTTCTCCTCGAAAATACGAATAACTGACAAAAAATTTTACAGAAATCGGCCTAGCCGTTCTCATTTTATGAATTACTATACATTTTTTACACCATTTTTATATATATAGATTTTCGTAATGATAAAGGATATTTATAAAATATTTTTTTTCAATAATTGTGGATTTTTTAAACAATAGCTTGTTCAAGGATTTTTTAAAAAAATATTTTTCACTAAACGTGGATTTTTCAAACAATATTTTTTTTAATAATCCTGGATTTTTTAATAATATTTTTCAATAATCGCGAATTTTTAAAAAAGAATATTTTTTCGATAAACTTGGATTTTTTAAAAAGTATTTTTTCAATAATAGTGGATTTTTTTAAAAATCTTTTTTTCAATAATGGTGGATTTAGTACTTTTTTTAAATAATCGTGGATTTTTTTTTAAAAAAAATATTTTTGCAATAATTGTGGATTTTTATAAAATATTTTTTCAATAATTGTGGATTTTTTAAACAATACCTTGTTCAGGGATTTTATGAAAAATATTTTTTTCACTATACTTGGATTTTTTAAACAAGATTTTTTCAATAATTGTGGATTTTTTAATAATATTTCTCAATAATCGTGGATTTTTTAATAATATTTTTTCAATAATCGTGGATTTTTTAATAATATTTTTTCAATAACCGTGGATTTTTTAATAATAATTTTTCAATAATCGTGGTTTTTTTAATAATATTTTTTCAATAATCGTGGATTTTTTAACAATATTTTTTCAATAACCGTGGATTTTTAATAATAATTTTTCAATAATCGTGGATTTTTTAATAATAATTTTTCAATAAGCGTGGATTTTTTAATAATATTTTTTCAATAATCGTGGATTTTTTAATAATAATTTTTCAAAAATCGAGGTCGTTCTTAAAAATAATTTTTGAATAATCGAGGTCGTTCTTAAAAATAATTTTTGAATAATCGAGGTCGTTCTTAAAAACATTTTTTCAATAAACGTCGATTTTTTTTAAATCTTTTTTCAGTAATTGTGAATTATTTAAAAAATCTATTTTTCATTAATCGTGGATTTTGTAAAAAATATTTTTTTCAATAATCGTGGACTTTGTAAAAAATATTTTTTTCAATAAACGTGGATTTTTTAAAAAATATTTTTTCAATAATCGTGGATTTCGTAAATAATATTTTTTTTAATAATCGTGGATTTTTTAAAAATACATTTTTTTCAGTAATCGTCGATGTTTTAAAAAAATATTTTTCAATAATTATGGATTTTTTAAATAATATTTTTTCAATAATCGTGTATTTAAAACAAAACATTGTTCAATAATCGTGGATATTTTAAAAAATATTTTTCAATAACCGTGGACTTTTTAAAAAATATTTTTCAATAATCGTGGATTTAAAAAAAAATATTTTTTTTCAATAATTATGGATTTTTATAAAAACATATTTTTTCAATAATCGTGGATTTTTTAAATCATATTTTTTCAATAATCGTTGATTTTTTAAATAATATTTGTTTCAATAATCTTGAATTTTTTTAATAATTTTTTCAACAATCTTGGATTTTTTTAATAATTTTTTTTTTCAATAATCATGGATTTCTTAAATAAATAAATTATTTTCAATAATCGTAAACTTAATAATCATGGATTTTATAAAAAAAAAAATTTCCAATCATCTTGGATTTTATAAAAAAAATTTTTTCCAATCATCTTGGATTTTATAAAAAAATATTTGTCCAATAATAATCATCATACTCACATTAATGTCTTTTATCATCCAGGGTTTTTTTTTGGCCGGCAGATTTCCTTTCCCAAAGGGGATAACTTTCTTCGATCGACTTCACTAGTATCATCTTTAATTTGTTGGCGTTTCTGTCTATGTATTTCATGCTTAGGCATTCATCGTTTTCGTGCCCTAATCGTTCTTTAGTCTCTTCTTTAGATTTCCAAATTTGTCCACTTAGTTTTGCTTTAGTTTCGTTCGGTGTCGGCGGTGGTCTCGATAGTTTATATCGTATGTACCGATGGTCAGAGAAGGAGTGTTCCTGTGGCACACTTTGCTGATGCCCCTCGTGCTATAGATTTTCTGAACATATTGTTATATCTAGTAAAGGGTGTCCCAACTAGAATGCAATTTTTAAATCTAGCGCCATTTGAAGTGTCATTGTTTGACATTTGAACAAGTGTTATTGTTTGCTAGTAGAAGTTACGAGGTTTGTAAAAATGGCGGTATTGGAGAGACAACATGAAAATCTGATTTTGCAGATAAAGTCATCTTCAGTGACGAGGCTTCGTCAATAGTCAGAATTGTCGCATTTAGGGTGAGGAAAATCCTCAAGTGATTAACGAGAAGCAAATGCATCCTCAACGTGTAACTGTGTGGTGTGGTTTTTGGGCTGGAGGAATCATTGGACCTTTTTTATGAAAATTTGGCATGTCAAGCGCAAACAGTCAATGGTGTTCGGTATCGTGAAATGATAACCAGTTTTTTCTTTGCCTAGAATTGAAGAAATATTTGTGGAGGGCATGTGGTTTCAACAAGACGACTCCAAATGTCATACAGCCAGAGAAACAATTCAATTGCTGCATCAGTCATTTCCCGGTCGTGCTATTTCGCATTGTGGAGACCAGAACTGGCCGCCTAGATCGTGCGATTTAACACCTTTCGATTTTTTCTTTGGAGTTTTTTGAAGTCGATGGTTTACACGAATAAGCCGACGTCGACGACTTAAGCCTTAAAAGAGAAAATTAGACGCTGCATTAATGAAATACCGCAGCATTTATGCAAAACTGTCATTGAAAATTTCATTAAAAGATCGCGTGTGTGCCAGCAAAGCCGCAGCGGCCATCTGCACGATATCTTGTTGCATGCATAAACTCGTTCTGTTTTTTTTAATTTTTTTAAATATCTGTGTTTTATTTAAAATGTGCAAATTGTGTTCCTTCCCTGTTACTTCCCTTAATTCTTTTAACGAAGTTGGGCGTATTTTTTATGTTAAGACTTATTAGTTCGTTAGTATTACAAAAATCTAACAGGGTCTGATCTCTTTTGTTTGTGTTAGTAGTGGCCAACGAACGAAAGTGATTGATCCTCCTCACCACCAGTTGCTGCAGTTCCGACAAAGTTGGTAATGTTGGTGAATTGAATGGCAGATAAAACGTTGTCATTTCCATGCTTCAGTAAAGTGACCTTCGTCATTGACAATTCTGGAAAGAAAATTAAACCTTAGTTTTTGTTGCAGATAATATAAATTCTCACTTCGATTCGCTGATGATTTCGGTTGTTGCTTCTTTAGGGACTGTGGGGCTGTTTGACATCCGCAACGATTCTAGATTTGCCTACCTAGATGAATCCTATATTGCCTTTGGCGCCCTACTTTATTACTTATAAAATGTCGTAATGCGTAACTATAGGCCGTTTCTGTTGGAACAGAACAATGCATAACTTCCTACAATACATGTTAATCCCTCCTAATACATTGCATCTCTAAGCTTCTACGCTACGTGGTGATTTATAGTTGTATATATGTGTATATACAAATGTTTTAGGCTTATATTCGTGACAATGAAATATTAAAACAAAGTTAAAGGTGTTAATTTTCTGTAGAGAACAAGTGGACGTTGTAATGAAAATTTTCTATATGTTAAAATCCAGAGTTGTCGCTTTACATTCGGTTTTTTATAAATTTTTTCCTCTACTCTGCATAACGCATAATTTACGACCAACAGTTCTTTATCACTAAACATACACAAGTACATAGACCTACGTTTCTACGTTTATTGATTCCAACTGACTCCAAATTAGACGTAGTTTGTCTACTACCCTGAAGATATTCTATAATTATGTACATACTTGTTTTTGTCGTCCATAAGGAACGGCTTCTGTAGTGCGATTCACTAATTCATTTATTGAGTTACCGAAAAAAATCTGTCAAGTTAAAATGCAAAATTATGAAAAGTTCAAATAAACATTGGCATCACTTTTCCTATCGGTAGAACTTTGCGACTACAATTTTTTGGTCGCTACCTTACAGGAAAATATCGTTAATTACCGAAACTGTAAGCATTTTAATGTTACCGATTTTTGTCGGTAACTCAAAAATGAGTTAGAGAGTAGCCCTACTGCTCGTCTAAAAAGACTTTCTTCTGTATAAGACCTGTCATGGTAACCCTGTTAGCGTTTTATTACTCTTCTATATGTGGCTGTGGCACGTGACCACATTAAAATATAGATATTTTGAGTGGAGTTACTAGCTACAAAATTTTAAAGAAAACAACACAATTTTCCAGGTTTGTCATAAATTGAAAGTTTATTCTGCGCTGAAGATTTTTTTAATTTAGTAGTACTTCGGACATTAGAATTGACAGAGGTTGCGGTGCATAATATGTTAAACATTGTTATAACAGAAGAAGAAGTTTGCGATAAGAATTACCTAACGAAAGGATTAGCGTATATGTTAATTCCTTGGGAGTGGAGCAATGAGAAGAACCGCCACTAAGATTTTGGATATTATTCTGAATGCATTTGTTATAGAGATATACAGGTGAGATATTGCGGGAATGTTTCAACAATGAAATAAAAAGCCGATAAACATTATGGTTAACAAAATAATTTAATGGATTAAGTGTTTTAAGGGAAGTTTGATACTTTACTAAATAGTCTGAAGCGGGTTTGATATTCTATAGAGTAGTTTACGATTCGTTTTATGTTTGATAATGATGTCTGATGAATAATAGAGTGGTATGATTGACGTTTGATAATAAGCAAAGAAGTTTGAAGTTTAATGAAAAGGTTTAAAAGAAGTTTGAGGGTCGAGTAAGTAGTTTGAAGCGAGTTTGCCAGCTGCTTGCTATTTGATAAGGAACTCTGAGGCTTAACACATTGTTTTAATGGAAGTTTGCTAATAGGTAAAGAAGTTTGAAGCTTGAGGAAATAGTATAAAGGAAGTTTGTAATGTACACGAAACAAGTCGAGATGCTTTGTCAAAATATACTTGGTTTTATTGCATCGTAGAGTTTAGAGAGACGTAGGACTGCGGGAGCCTTCTATCGCTAGCACTAGTCGGGTGGGGGGTTCGGGCCTATTCTCACTAAACCACTTATCCATTACATGAATTACATTTTTATTACAGACTCCCTTTTAAAAAAAAAATAAAAAAAACAAAGACCAAAACCAATCGATGGCAAAGGTGGAAAATTAGATTAAATTATGAATTAGTGGAAAATTGGAATTGTCGAATTTCACATTTACTTTATATTTACAATATATTCCCCCCTGATGTTATTGGGGAATGTGCTTCATTACCCACACCTACCTATGTTCCTTACACACAAAATATAATTTTTACAGGAACCCCAAAATGGCACTAACTCTACCTACTTACGATCTCATCTCTCGGGAAGAAAACATTGGGAAACGTTTAGCAAATCATTTTTGATTGAGTAACAAATTTATTCAAGGCATAATAAGAAATCTGCTTAAAATTCAGGATTTATGTTTTCTTAATTAATAATCATAATTAGACTTTATGACATAATTCATAACAAAATATATATAACAAGTTAGATTGTGATATAATTATTCTTAGTTGATAGGATTTGTAAATTTATATTCCACAGACTATGAATTGAATTGTATGGTTATTTGTATAATTATCGTTAAAGAGGAGAATAAAGGCAATATCTAAACTCAATAGAGGGTTAAGATACACAAAAGATCGTATTATGCAATCAAAACAAAGAATGATCAAAATTTGCATAACAAGCATAAAGTGAAAATAAGACCACAAAAAAAAAAAAACAACAATAAAACAGCTTGAAGTTCAATGACACTTTCAATCTGTTAGTTATCATTACATTATCAGAATTTAATATTCTGCTACCTATGATTACATGATAATTATGATTGCTCTGTTAATTTTGATCAGATGTTAAAATGGATTGTGACTTGGATATTGCTTTCACTCTCTCTCCACAAAATCTATGGGCAAGAAAATGAAAAGTAAATCTAGGCAAGTAACGATTGGACAATGGAAGAAAGTTTGTTTACATATTTACTTTGTCATGTACTTACATATTATAAAGAAGAATAAAAACTCACCAACAAAATTCCATTAGCGTATGAAGGCCTTCAAGACGAATGGTGTTGTTGTTGTTACAGTTGATTTTTGCTATAAAAAGGGCGTAGCAATGCAATCATAAGACTTGCATAGATTCAGCTTTTGTAAATTAATGATTTCAAATTTGATTGAAATATATGCTTATTTATAGTACGTTTATATCTAACCGGATTTAAAAAACCCACTGGGTTTTAAATGTCAATTCCATTACATATACGTCAAACAAATCCTCATAAAGAAGGTTAACCCCGCAAAAAGCTCTAATATAAACAGCATATTATAATAGTTACGTATTCACTTTTGTGTGTATTATATGATAATTCCTTAGAGTAAAATTCTTAATACAGCCATCGACATTATTGCGTAGTAGTCCGCATGGGGTAATAAAAAAAATGCATAAGCTTCCTCTGGGAAATGCTTCTTTTTAAAGGTTGATGTTTCTATGATGATTCTGGACAAACTTTAATAATCTCGTTGATTTGGAGGGTGAAATCACTGCACATGAGGTTTGATGTTAATGTCCGGGACTGTAGATTACTTTGCAAGTGGTTGGCAGACATCAACATTTAGGTTATGATGCGTTGAAGGTTAGAAAAAAAAAACGGGCACACGTTGATCATACAAAAAATGGCGTTTCATTGCCGATTGCTGATTATAAATTTATGCGATGGACGTGGATTGGAAAATTAAGTGACATACACTTTTCCGTTTGCCAAATATTTTCAATTTGATGATGTCGCTAAGACGATTCCGGATATAGTTTGTTGTACCTGCCCAAAATCACTTAGACAAAAAAAATGGCGTCCATTTCAGGTTATGAAATTTTATAGTGATTCAGAATTTAGGTTTTCCACAAAAAAGATGCCCCAGATCGTCACTGCCCTGTGGGAAGCCACGACCTGGGTTGACAACTGTCTGGAACAGGATAGAGGTTAACCAAACGTATTGTGATCCTATTTATATGGTTATACGTCAGACGAATAGCCACGAAATAGCGTGGTAGTTTAAGCGTTGATTGGTTATTCCTAGCAAAGGAAAAATATGGCCTAAGTATTACCATAAAACTGAGGAATTTTTTTATTTTGTGTTACCTTTGAAATTTTTGGCAGGGAACTGGAAATTTTAATTTGATTTGCAATCCAGGCGAAATAATATTATTCCGATATTTCTCTTCGTATTTTAATAATGTAAAACTAATTCGTGCACACTTTTTTTAAAAATTCACTGTGTGAAAAATGGAATGATTTGTAATTACCACGATGTGATCACTTTTAAATCTTCAAGAAAAAGAATTTGTAGGAGTGTGAAACTCCATGAGGAAAGTTATGACGCTGTATTAAGTTGGAGAATCGATAATATAGCGTAGAAGGAGGAGGATAAAAACGATATCGATTATATTTAGTACCGTACGATTGGCCGAAATTTATCCCGCAGAAGGTTTTTGCAATGACTCTCAAACTTTAACCACTTTTGATTGCTTATATTTTGTATATATTTTAAAAACTTTTATATTTCCAAATATTGTGTATATTTCCAATCCTTTTTTATATATTTATATAATAATATTTGCAATAAAAATTAGCATCTCAACACGTTGTGATATGATACAAGGCATAATTTGTCACTTTGAATTATTTGCATTCCTCCAAAAGGCTTATTAAACAACTGATTTGATAAACATTAGAACAATTGCGAGCAGGTAGATGCAAAGAAGAATAAAAAAAAAATAAATAAAAGGCAGAGAGAATGATCATCAATTATGATCGGGTATTAACAGTGAAGGTCAGGGTATAAACACCAGAATGAAATTTGTTGTTGGTGTAATGCAAAATGAGTAATACACATTGATGTTATTTGCATGATTATTGTATTACCTCTTATGTTCTCAGTGACTGGTGATTGATCCCACTACACTGTAGTAAAAAAGTATGCGATATCTAGCAACATTATTTTTTTTTTAATTTATATTTCCATCAGACAATAATTTTTTTTTTTTTTTTTTTTTTTTTTTTTTTTTGCAAAGGACGTCATTACAAGTTATATGGTGCACTAAGTAGTTAGAAGCGGGTTTGATATTCTATAAACTAGGTTGCTAGTCATTTGATGTTCGATAACAAAGTCTAATACCTAACGGAGGGGTTCGATTATAGTTTGATACTAAGCAAAGAAGTTTGAAGCTTGATGAAAAGGTTTAAAAGAAGTTTGATGGTCGAGTAAGTAGTCTGAAGCGAGTTTGCCAGCTGCTTGCTATTTGATAAGGAACTCTGAGGCTTAACACATTGTTTTAATGGAAGTTTGCTAATAGGTAAAGAAGTTTGAAGCTTGATGAAATAGTCTAAAGGAAGTTATATGGTTCACTAAGTAGTTAGAAGCGGGTTTGATATTCTATAACCTAGGTTGCTAGTCATTTGATGTTCGATAACAAAATCTAATGCCTAACGGAGGGGTTCGATTATAGTTTGATACTAAGCAAAGAAGTTTGAAGCTTGATGAAAAGGTTTAAAAGATGTTTGATGGTTGACTAGGTAGTCTGAAGCGGGTTTAATGTTCTATAAACTAGTTTTCTAGCCATTTGATGTTCGATAACGAAGTCTAATGCCTAATGGAGGTGTTCGATTATAGTTTGATACTAAGCAAAGGAGTTTGAAGCTTGATGAAAGGTTTAAAATAAGTTTGATGGTTGACTAAGTATTCTTATGTTCGATAACGAAGTCTAATGCCCGACGGAGGGGTTCGATGGTAGTTTGATACCACGCAACGATGTTTGAAGCTTGATAAAGGTTTAAAAAAAATTTGATGGTTGAGTAAGTATTCTTATGTTCGACAAGAAGTCTAATGCCTAACGGAGTGGTTCGATGGTAGTTTGATACTAAGCAAAGAAGTTTGAAGCTTGATGAAAAGGTACAAAACAAGTCTGGTGGTTGACTAAGTAGTCTGAAGCGAGTTTGCCAGCTGCTTGCTATTCGGTGAGGAAGTCTAAGGCTTAACACATTGCTTTAATGGAAGTTTGATATCACGTAAAGAAGTTTGAAGCTTGATGAAAAGGTTTAAAATAAGTTTGATGGTTGAGTAAGTAGTCTGAAGCGAGTTTGCAATTTGCTTGCTAATCGATAAGGAACTCTGAGGCTTAACACATTGCTTTAATGGAAGTTTGCTAATAGTTAAAGAAGTTTGAAGCTTGAGGCAATAGTCTAAAGGAAGTTATATGGTTCCCTAAGTAGTTAGAATATGAACTATTTTTATTTGTCTAATGCCTAACGGAGTGGTTCGATTGTAGTTTGATACTACCTAAAGAAGTTCGAAGCTTGATGAAAAGGGTTAAAAGAAGTTTGCTGGTCGAGTAAGTAGCTTGAACCAAGTTTGCAATCTGCTTGCTAATCGATAAGGAACTCTGAGGCTTAACACATTGCTTTAATGCGAGTTTGCTAATAGTTAAAGAAGTTTGAAGCTTGAGGTAATAGTCTAAAGGAAGTTATATGGTTCACAAAGTAGTTAGAAGCGGGTTTGATATTCTTTAAACTAGGTTGCTAGTCATTTGATGTTCGATAACAAAGTATAATGCCTAACGGAGTGGTTCGATTGTTGTTTGATACTACGTAAAGAAGTTTGAAGCTTGATGAAAAGGTTTAAAAGAAGTTTGATGGTTGACAAAGTTGTCTGAAGCGAGATTGTCAGCTGCTTGCTATTCGATAAGGAAGTCTGAGGCTTAACACATTGCAATGGATGTTTGCAAATAGGTAAAGAAGTTTGATGTTCTATAAACTAGGTTGCTAGGCATTTGATGTTCGATAACAAAGTCTAATGCCTAACGGAGTGGTTCGATTGTAATTTGATACTACGTAAAGAAGTTTGAAGTTTAATGAAAAGGTTTAAAAGAAGTTTGATGGTCGAGTAAGTAGCTTGAACCGAGTTTGCAATCTGCTTGCTAATCGATAAGGAACTCTGAAGCTTAACACATTGCTTTAATGAAAGTTTGCTAATAGTTAAAGAAGTTTGAAGCTTGAGGTAATAGTCTAAAGGATGTTATATGGTTCACAAAGTAGTTAGAAGCGGGTTTGATATTCTTTAAACTAGGTTGCTGGTCATTTGATGTTCGATAACAAAGTCTAATGCCTAACGGAGTGGTTGGATTGTTGTTTGATACTACGTAAAGAAGTTTGAAGATTGATGAAAAAGTTTAAAAGAAGTTTGATGGTTGACAAAGTAGTCTGAAGCGAGTTTAATGTTCTATAAACTAGTTTGCTAGTCGTATGATGCTTGATGACGAACTGTTATTCCAAACAGAGTGGATTTTTTGGAGTTTGTTACTAGGCAAAAAAGTTTGAAGCTTGAGGAAATATGTAGTCTAAAGGAACTTATATGGTTGAATAAGTAGTTGGAAGCGAATTTGCGAGCCGTTTGCTAGTCGACAGAGAAGTCTGAGGGATAACACATAGCTTCAAATGGAAGTTTGCTACTGGTAAAGTAGTTTAAAGCTGGAAAAAATAGTCTTTAGGATGTTATATAGTTGACTAAGTAGTTGGAAGCGGGTTTGATATTCCCTAAAGTAGTTTGCCAGTCGTTTGATGTTCGATAATGAAGTCTTATGCCCAACAGAGTGGTTTGATTGAACTTTGGTACTTGACAAAGAAGTTTGATGAAGTGGTTTAAAGAAAGTTTGATGTGTGACTAAGTAGTTTGAAGCGGATGAAGTGGTTCAAAGGAAGTTTGATGCTTGATAAAGTAGTCTGAAGTTGGGTTAATATTATATAAAGTAGTTTGCTAGTCGTTTGACATTCGATAATGATGTACGATGCTTAATAAAGTGGTTTGATTGAAGTTTGTTACTGGAAAAAGACGTTTGAAGCTTGATGAATTGGTTTAATGGAAGTTTGATGCTATACAAAGCAATCTGAAGCGGGTTTGAAATCCTATAGAGTAGTTTGTCAGTTGTTTGATGTTCTATAAAGAATTCTGATGCTTAACAAAGTGGTTTGACGGAACTTTGATACCTATCAAAGAATTTTGAAAGTAGTTTGATATTGAATAAACAAGTCTAATGTTTATTGGAGTAATTTTATGGAAGTTTTATACTAAGAACATATGTTTGAAGCTTGCTGAAATAGTCTGAGAAAGTTTGATGCTTGACTAATTAGTTTGAAGCGAGTTTGACGTTGAAGTTTGATACAGGCAATTAAATTTGAAGCTTGATGAAATTGCGTAAAGAAGTTTATTGCCTGAATAAATAGTTTGAGGCGGGTTCGATGTGCGATAAAACCTTCTGTCTGATGCTTAAAACAGTAGTTTAATGGATGTTAGATACTTAGGTAAGTAGGAGGTTTGATGCTTGACTAACGACCTGTTTCACTAAGACGATTCGAATACACATTCTTTCGAGCTACTACCAAACTTCGTTTTTTTTTAATATTTGTATTGTTTTATTTTCAATCCAACAAACATTTCCTACGACAGCAGGAGTATGGTAGTATTTCGAACAAATTCGTCTTAGAGAAACAGGCCACAAATTGTAGGAAGCGGTTTTGAAATTCGATTAAGATGTTTGCGAGACATTTTGTTTATTTAGTATATATTAACAGGTATAATTTATATATCCCGCGAAGCTTGTCGCTAATCTGCGATTAAGAAGTTCGAAGCCTAACAAAGTGGTTTCATGGAAGGGCTTGATGCTAAACAAAGAAGTTTGGCACTTAACAAAGTGGTTCCACAAATGTGTTTGATGTTAGACAATGAAGTTTGAAGCTCGGTAAAATAGTCTGAAGAAAGTTTGGTGCTTCACAAAGTAATTAGAATGGAATTGATTGCCAACCTTACCGTTAAGGCAGCTTTTCGCTTACGTCTTATTTTTTTTATAGAATTCAGGGTTTTCTTGGCAGTATCCCTTGGCTTTGCCCAAGATTCTCGTACGGTGTTTACCTTTTTTAAAAATTTCCATATCCCTTTGCCACTCTCCGGCAAATGATTCACAGAATAGTCTTCCTTGCCTTTTTTCAAAAATAATTTTTTTGTCTAAATAAAACATAGTCGGCTATACCGACTACCCTCAAACCTACTTCCTTATGTTAAACTAAATCGATGACTCTTTCCTTTTCGTCTTTTCAGCGTATGGTGGTCGTAACCCGTATTTATGGCAAGCTTTACGGGATTTCAAACAATCAATTATCTCTTCACATAATAGCTTAAAATGTCATATTAATTACAACCTTGTTCCCCACCCTCCCGCATCAAACCCTGCGTAGGTTTCAAAATTAATTATTAGTTAATCGAAACCAAATAAAAGATAATCAATTTAGAATGGCATCAGTCGGCAGTTATCATGGGACAACTATTACAAATTGTTCTATTAGCGGAATTATTTATTCATGGCTTGGCCATGGATACAAATTCGACTAACAAATCCGGAAGAGATGGAAACAATTTTAAGTTGGAAAATTTGCTGGGAAATATATACAAGGAGAAGAAATTTGAAACATTGTTGCTGGTGGCGGATCAAGAGAGTCTAAAGGATATTCTCATGGAGGACACTTTTAACTTGATTCAGTTACCCCTGGTCCTGCCCAAAATGAGTAATACACATTGATGTTATTTGCATGATTATTGTATTACCTCTTATGTTCTCAGTGACTGGTGATTGATCCCACTACACTGTAGTAAAAAAGTATGCGATATCTAGCAACATTATTTTTTTTTTAATTTATATTTCCATCAGACAATAATTTTTTTTTTTTTTTTTTTTTTTTTTTTTTTTTTGCAAAGGACGTCATTACAAGTTATATGGTGCACTAAGTAGTTAGAAGCGGGTTTGATATTCTATAAACTAGGTTGCTAGTCATTTGATGTTCGATAACAAAGTCTAATACCTAACGGAGGGGTTCGATTATAGTTTGATACTAAGCAAAGAAGTTTGAAGCTTGATGAAAAGGTTTAAAAGAAGTTTGATGGTCGAGTAAGTAGTCTGAAGCGAGTTTGCCAGCTGCTTGCTATTTGATAAGGAACTCTGAGGCTTAACACATTGTTTTAATGGAAGTTTGCTAATAGGTAAAGAAGTTTGAAGCTTGATGAAATAGTCTAAAGGAAGTTATATGGTTCACTAAGTAGTTAGAAGCGGGTTTGATATTCTATAACCTAGGTTGCTAGTCATTTGATGTTCGATAACAAAATCTAATGCCTAACGGAGGGGTTCGATTATAGTTTGATACTAAGCAAAGAAGTTTGAAGCTTGATGAAAAGGTTTAAAAGATGTTTGATGGTTGACTAGGTAGTCTGAAGCGGGTTTAATGTTCTATAAACTAGTTTTCTAGCCATTTGATGTTCGATAACGAAGTCTAATGCCTAATGGAGGTGTTCGATTATAGTTTGATACTAAGCAAAGGAGTTTGAAGCTTGATGAAAGGTTTAAAATAAGTTTGATGGTTGACTAAGTATTCTTATGTTCGATAACGAAGTCTAATGCCCGACGGAGGGGTTCGATGGTAGTTTGATACCACGCAACGATGTTTGAAGCTTGATAAAGGTTTAAAAAAAATTTGATGGTTGAGTAAGTATTCTTATGTTCGACAAGAAGTCTAATGCCTAACGGAGTGGTTCGATGGTAGTTTGATACTAAGCAAAGAAGTTTGAAGCTTGATGAAAAGGTACAAAACAAGTCTGGTGGTTGACTAAGTAGTCTGAAGCGAGTTTGCCAGCTGCTTGCTATTCGGTGAGGAAGTCTAAGGCTTAACACATTGCTTTAATGGAAGTTTGATATCACGTAAAGAAGTTTGAAGCTTGATGAAAAGGTTTAAAATAAGTTTGATGGTTGAGTAAGTAGTCTGAAGCGAGTTTGCAATTTGCTTGCTAATCGATAAGGAACTCTGAGGCTTAACACATTGCTTTAATGGAAGTTTGCTAATAGTTAAAGAAGTTTGAAGCTTGAGGCAATAGTCTAAAGGAAGTTATATGGTTCCCTAAGTAGTTAGAATATGAACTATTTTTATTTGTCTAATGCCTAACGGAGTGGTTCGATTGTAGTTTGATACTACCTAAAGAAGTTCGAAGCTTGATGAAAAGGGTTAAAAGAAGTTTGCTGGTCGAGTAAGTAGCTTGAACCAAGTTTGCAATCTGCTTGCTAATCGATAAGGAACTCTGAGGCTTAACACATTGCTTTAATGCGAGTTTGCTAATAGTTAAAGAAGTTTGAAGCTTGAGGTAATAGTCTAAAGGAAGTTATATGGTTCACAAAGTAGTTAGAAGCGGGTTTGATATTCTTTAAACTAGGTTGCTAGTCATTTGATGTTCGATAACAAAGTATAATGCCTAACGGAGTGGTTCGATTGTTGTTTGATACTACGTAAAGAAGTTTGAAGCTTGATGAAAAGGTTTAAAAGAAGTTTGATGGTTGACAAAGTTGTCTGAAGCGAGATTGTCAGCTGCTTGCTATTCGATAAGGAAGTCTGAGGCTTAACACATTGCAATGGATGTTTGCAAATAGGTAAAGAAGTTTGATGTTCTATAAACTAGGTTGCTAGGCATTTGATGTTCGATAACAAAGTCTAATGCCTAACGGAGTGGTTCGATTGTAATTTGATACTACGTAAAGAAGTTTGAAGTTTAATGAAAAGGTTTAAAAGAAGTTTGATGGTCGAGTAAGTAGCTTGAACCGAGTTTGCAATCTGCTTGCTAATCGATAAGGAACTCTGAAGCTTAACACATTGCTTTAATGAAAGTTTGCTAATAGTTAAAGAAGTTTGAAGCTTGAGGTAATAGTCTAAAGGATGTTATATGGTTCACAAAGTAGTTAGAAGCGGGTTTGATATTCTTTAAACTAGGTTGCTGGTCATTTGATGTTCGATAACAAAGTCTAATGCCTAACGGAGTGGTTGGATTGTTGTTTGATACTACGTAAAGAAGTTTGAAGATTGATGAAAAAGTTTAAAAGAAGTTTGATGGTTGACAAAGTAGTCTGAAGCGAGTTTAATGTTCTATAAACTAGTTTGCTAGTCGTATGATGCTTGATGACGAACTGTTATTCCAAACAGAGTGGATTTTTTGGAGTTTGTTACTAGGCAAAAAAGTTTGAAGCTTGAGGAAATATGTAGTCTAAAGGAACTTATATGGTTGAATAAGTAGTTGGAAGCGAATTTGCGAGCCGTTTGCTAGTCGACAGAGAAGTCTGAGGGATAACACATAGCTTCAAATGGAAGTTTGCTACTGGTAAAGTAGTTTAAAGCTGGAAAAAATAGTCTTTAGGATGTTATATAGTTGACTAAGTAGTTGGAAGCGGGTTTGATATTCCCTAAAGTAGTTTGCCAGTCGTTTGATGTTCGATAATGAAGTCTTATGCCCAACAGAGTGGTTTGATTGAACTTTGGTACTTGACAAAGAAGTTTGATGAAGTGGTTTAAAGAAAGTTTGATGTGTGACTAAGTAGTTTGAAGCGGATGAAGTGGTTCAAAGGAAGTTTGATGCTTGATAAAGTAGTCTGAAGTTGGGTTAATATTATATAAAGTAGTTTGCTAGTCGTTTGACATTCGATAATGATGTACGATGCTTAATAAAGTGGTTTGATTGAAGTTTGTTACTGGAAAAAGACGTTTGAAGCTTGATGAATTGGTTTAATGGAAGTTTGATGCTATACAAAGCAATCTGAAGCGGGTTTGAAATCCTATAGAGTAGTTTGTCAGTTGTTTGATGTTCTATAAAGAATTCTGATGCTTAACAAAGTGGTTTGACGGAACTTTGATACCTATCAAAGAATTTTGAAAGTAGTTTGATATTGAATAAACAAGTCTAATGTTTATTGGAGTAATTTTATGGAAGTTTTATACTAAGAACATATGTTTGAAGCTTGCTGAAATAGTCTGAGAAAGTTTGATGCTTGACTAATTAGTTTGAAGCGAGTTTGACGTTGAAGTTTGATACAGGCAATTAAATTTGAAGCTTGATGAAATTGCGTAAAGAAGTTTATTGCCTGAATAAATAGTTTGAGGCGGGTTCGATGTGCGATAAAACCTTCTGTCTGATGCTTAAAACAGTAGTTTAATGGATGTTAGATACTTAGGTAAGTAGGAGGTTTGATGCTTGACTAACGACCTGTTTCACTAAGACGATTCGAATACACATTCTTTCGAGCTACTACCAAACTTCGTTTTTTTTTAATATTTGTATTGTTTTATTTTCAATCCAACAAACATTTCCTACGACAGCAGGAGTATGGTAGTATTTCGAACAAATTCGTCTTAGAGAAACAGGCCACAAATTGTAGGAAGCGGTTTTGAAATTCGATTAAGATGTTTGCGAGACATTTTGTTTATTTAGTATATATTAACAGGTATAATTTATATATCCCGCGAAGCTTGTCGCTAATCTGCGATTAAGAAGTTCGAAGCCTAACAAAGTGGTTTCATGGAAGGGCTTGATGCTAAACAAAGAAGTTTGGCACTTAACAAAGTGGTTCCACAAATGTGTTTGATGTTAGACAATGAAGTTTGAAGCTCGGTAAAATAGTCTGAAGAAAGTTTGGTGCTTCACAAAGTAATTAGAATGGAATTGATTGCCAACCTTACCGTTAAGGCAGCTTTTCGCTTACGTCTTATTTTTTTTATAGAATTCAGGGTTTTCTTGGCAGTATCCCTTGGCTTTGCCCAAGATTCTCGTACGGTGTTTACCTTTTTTAAAAATTTCCATATCCCTTTGCCACTCTCCGGCAAATGATTCACAGAATAGTCTTCCTTGCCTTTTTTCAAAAATAATTTTTTTGTCTAAATAAAACATAGTCGGCTATACCGACTACCCTCAAACCTACTTCCTTATGTTAAACTAAATCGATGACTCTTTCCTTTTCGTCTTTTCAGCGTATGGTGGTCGTAACCCGTATTTATGGCAAGCTTTACGGGATTTCAAACAATCAATTATCTCTTCACATAATAGCTTAAAATGTCATATTAATTACAACCTTGTTCCCCACCCTCCCGCATCAAACCCTGCGTAGGTTTCAAAATTAATTATTAGTTAATCGAAACCAAATAAAAGATAATCAATTTAGAATGGCATCAGTCGGCAGTTATCATGGGACAACTATTACAAATTGTTCTATTAGCGGAATTATTTATTCATGGCTTGGCCATGGATACAAATTCGACTAACAAATCCGGAAGAGATGGAAACAATTTTAAGTTGGAAAATTTGCTGGGAAATATATACAAGGAGAAGAAATTTGAAACATTGTTGCTGGTGGCGGATCAAGAGAGTCTAAAGGATATTCTCATGGAGGACACTTTTAACTTGATTCAGTTACCCCTGGTCCTGGTGACAACAGGAGCCAGCTACGAATTTGTAAGAACTTTTAATGCAGAGATATTGGTTGTTTTCTTAATTTCCAATAAGGTGGATATGGAGCTAATGACTTCGGCAGCAAAAGTTTTAAATTACATGAGGCAGTCGAGGATTTTGGTTCTGGTCTCCGGAGAAGCTGACCAGAAATTTCTGGAGAATTTCTTAAAACTTTGTGATTTATATAAAATGACAAATGTCCTGATGAAAGGTCTCAATTCTGAAGAAGTGGACATCATACAACAACTGAAGCCATTTCCCCACTACCAATGGTCAGTGTGGAGTGGAGCGCCCTATTATCCTGAACATTGGCATAATATGGAGAATAAGTCGGTGGTATATTTTACTGATACCACCATGACCTTGTCCTTTCCCTATGAAGATGGCAAGGGAGGTGTTAAACTTAATGGTTACATTGCCCGTTTGGTGTTACTCTTCGGCGAAGTCTTTAAGGCCCACATGCAAATGTATGCCTCTCACGAGGTGGCGGCAAGGACATCCCTTAGCCAAGTCAATCAAATGGTCCAAGATAATCTCATTGACATACCCATGACCTTGTCTCACTACAATGATGGTAAATGGCTCTACAAATCGGCAGTCTATGATTCGCTGGAGGGTTTGCTAATGATACCATGTGCCCTGCCGCTTAGCATAACCGAAGTCTATGGTGTCCTGTTAAATCGTTACTTTTTTGGTTGCGTCATTCTTTGTACCCTAATCTTTTTGGTTGCGTCATTCTTTGTACCCTAATCTTCTCCCTTTCACAATTTGTGGTGGATTATTTCTTCGATGGGCATCATCTGCAGCACCTGGATTCCCTGTTCAATTATCGTTTCTTTTCGGGGATTTTGGGTCAATCATTTGCGCCCCGGAAATCGAAGTGGCGTAGCTTGAAATTAATATATATTCTGATTTTTGTGGCAGGGTTAAACATAAGCACCCAATTTGCGGCTAACATGAACACCCTGATTACCAGTCCACCCAATCATCCGCAGATTCAATCGTTTGAGGATCTCAAAAATTCACAGCTAAAAATTCTGGCCATCACCAGTGATATTGAGGCCATAGAAGATGCCGCCGACATTATACAGGATTCTCTGCTGCTAACCGATAGCGTGTCGTACTATGAAGAAAATCGCAACAATTTCAATACCTCAACGGGTTATTTTTTGGTTTCACTCTCCTGGAAGGTCCTCAAGCGTAAACAGCAATATTTCACTCAAAATATTTTCCAAGTCTACGAGAAGATGACCCTCTTCAGTATGCCTTGTGCACTGCAGCTGCAAAAGCATTCAATCTATAAGGAGCCGTTGGATTATCTCATAAATCGGGTACATGCGGTGGGTTTGCCGCAGTATTGGTATGCCAGCACCTTTGCAGATATGCTACGGACAAAGAGGGTGACCATCAGTACTCCCAATTTGGGTAATCAGGCACGAGCACTTGAGGTGAAGGATCTCTTTTGGCCTTGGATAATTTTGGTTGGTGGCTTGACTTCGGGATTTTTGATATTTTTGGCGGAACATTTAGTGCAGCGTGTTATACAAAAGGTTGGGATTGTCAAATTCTGAATTAAATATTAAACAAATAAAATAAATTAAATTAAAAAAAATAAATAAACTTTAATTGTTTAAGAATTTTTTTTTTGCAAAACGTGGATTTTTTAACAAATATTTTTCGGAAAATGTGGATTTTTTTAAAGAATATTTGTAACACAAAACGTGGATTTATAAAAAAAATATTTTTAACACAAAATGTAGAATTTTTAAAAAATATTTTTAACAAACAAAACGTGGATTTTTTAAGAAATGTTTTTCACACTCAAAACGTTTATTTTTTAAAAAATATTTTTTAAACACACAAAACGTGGATTTTCCAAAGAATATTTTTTCTTCCTCCATCCAACCACAAAACATGGATTTTTTAAAGAATATTTTTCCTTCCGCCATCCAACCACAAAACGTGGATTTAAAAATTTTTTTTTTCTTCCGCCATCCAACCACAAAACGTTGATTTTTTAAAGAATATTTGTTATTCCGCCGATTTTTTAACGAATATTTTTTCTTCGCCTTTAGACCACAAAACGTGATTTTTTTAAAGAATATTATTTCTTCCGTCATTAGACCACAAAACGTGGATTTTTTAACGAATATTTTTTCTTCCGCCAATAGAACACAAATCGTGGATTTTTTAAAGAATATTTTTTCTTCCGCCAATAGAACATAAAACGTGTAATTTTTTTAAAAAAAATATTTTTAAAATAGTTGGTGGGCGTTCACCTTTTATTCTCCAGCACCCACGTATATATAATTTCTTATTACTTAATTAAAATCCTTTTTATTCTTTAGAGCGCCTTATTAGGCACTAACAAAACATTTGAAGCATTTAATTAATGCCTTGTGATTTATCACTTTAATAAATTAATTAAATTAAGCAGGCTCATCCCAAGCACTGTAAGCAAGGATATAGAGACTTGTTCTCAACTTTACTGTCCTCAGTTTGATTTGGTCCTTCCAACAGTGTGGCCATCAAATATTGTTCTGAGGAGAATGCAGTTTTTAATCCGAGTACAAATGAAGTTCATTCTTCAAATCCTCTTATTTTTGGGTAACATGTGGAACACAAGGAGCTCTGTTATGGATATCCTAAAGGTCCAGGAAAATAATGAGATCAATTTCTATCAAAAACTGCTGAACAACATTTACATGGAAAGAAACTTTAATTCTTTGCTTGTGGTCCATGACGAGCAGCAAACCTCTCTGGAACCAATTATCCAAAGCCTTTACAAATTAAATTGGCCAACAAATTTGGTGACCAAATCCCAAGGAGAGTTCCTTTATCGAATGGAGTACAATAAGGAGATGTTGGCAGTACTTCTGCTTACTCTGAAGATGAATGTGCAACTTATGGAAATAATGGCAAATGTCTTGAATTTTATGCGTGAGACCAGAATTGTGGTTATAGCTGTGGATGTCTTGGATCACCAGGAGTTCCAACAGCAACTCCTCGAAAATTGTAAGGACCACAACATGACCAATGTTTTGTTGAGTTTCACTTCAACTCAAAAGCAAAGTGGCCACGGTAGTCGTATGCTTTATTTCCTCAAACCCTATCCCATATATCATTGGTCTCACCCAGTTCCCGCAACTGATCTCGGCAACATAAATCTTACTTATTATCCTCAACATTGGCGTAATCTGCACAATAAAACCCTACTCACCTATGTGGATAAGGCTTCGTTACGCTCTCTCTACTACAAGGATGAGCAGGGCAATCTAAAAATTAATGGTTATGTACCCAGATTTGTAATGCTCTTTGCCGAACGCTATAATGCCACCCTGCAAATGATCAAGCCCCTTGATATGGTGACTTCCAAACATTTTAAGGAGATCTTGGCGGAGTTGGTTGAAACAAATCTAATTGATATACCCATGTCTATGGACAGCAATCCACACTACGACAGATGGTTTAATATGACGGATGTGTTTTATCATGACCGAGGTATGTTAATGGTACCCTGTGCCCAGGCTCTGAGTATTCGCGAGGTCTATGCCATTATATTAAACGCAACCATCATTGGTTCCATTCTCGTTGGTACTGTGATTTTCTCTCTGCTTCAATCGTTGATTGATTATATTTTTGATGGCCTCTTGGAACCCACAAGGCTGGTGTTTAGTGTTCGTATATTTCACGCCGTATTGGGTCAATCATTCACCCCGCCCAACCAGGAACCTCGGAAAATTTTAAAATTCGTATATTTGCTGCTATTTATGACTGGTCTCTTTTTGAATACCATATTTTCGGTGAATGTCAGTACCCTACTGACCAGTCCACCCAAACATGCGCAAATAAAGACACTCCAAGACATAGTCGATTCAAAGATGAAAGTGTTACTCCAGGATGCAGAAGCTTTTGCCATGAGATATCGTTTCGAAGGTTATGAAAAATATATAGTGACCACCCAAAATATTAGTTACGTGGAAGCCCTGAAGAATGACTACAACACTTCCTATGTTTATTATGTTTCCTCACCCGGTTGGGAAAAGGATACACTAAGGCAACAGTTTTTAACGCACAAACCTTTTTGTACCTATGACGATTTGGTAATCTATCCCTATTTACCTTGGGGTATACCATTGCAAAATAATTCTCCTTATAGGGATGGTTTGAATTATCTGTTGCATTTGGTCCATGCCTATGGGTTTATGGAATACTGGTCCTACGATACTTTTGCGGATTTGTTGAAATTGAAGCAGGTGTCGATACGTGATCCATATGTGGATAAGGGATCCCAGCAATTGGGAGCAACGGATTTGTTCTGGACTTGGATGATCTTAATTGTGGGGTTGTTTGCCTGTGGCTTGGTGTTCCTTGCAGAAATTTGGTGGCACCACAGGAAATCACAAAACACATTATAATTAATTACAAATTTTAAAAATTAAAAAAATAATTAAAAAATTATTTAAATAAAATCGAAATAAAAAGGATTCTTCTTAAAATATTAGTTAAGAAGAATCCTTTTTATCCTTAAAAAATCAAAATTTTGTGTCCAATAAACTTTGAAAAATATTCATTAAAAATCTACGTTTATTTATTTATTATATAGTATTCCCTGCCTTACCCCTTGGCGAACAACGCCAAATCTTTTCCACTAATAAAATAGTTGTTTTAAAATATTAAAACAACAACAATGGGATTAAGCCAGACTATTTTGAAAAAACAAAATTGCAAACGCTATCCCAATAAAAAAAAAAAAAAAAACGCCACAATGCTTCAAATTGAAGACACTGGCACGACGTGTGTTGTTTTTGCTGTAAAGCAGACCAACCAAATTTTAGTGGAAGAGGTTTGAATTGTTTCGCAGACACTTTCGTCGGAGTTGTATGAGGTTGCCAAGGAAAAACTTCTCATTGAACTTTTTTCTTTGCTTACCTTTATACTTCGAGCTGACGATTGATGTTTGGGTATAAAACGTTTCTTGTTGAAGAAGTTATTGAAAAATAACTTCGGTGGAGAATATCCACACACAAGAAACAAGGGAACTGATGAGATCCAGTGGCGTGGATCGAAACTATAGTATTCCCTGCCTTACCCCTTGGCGAACAATGCCAAATCTTTTCCACTAATAAAATAGTTGTTTTAAAATATTAAAACAACAACAATGGGATTAAGCCAGACTATTTTGAAAAAACAAAATTTATTTATTTATTTATTTATTTATTTATTTATTTATTTATTTATTTATTTATTTATTTATTTATTTATTTATTTATTTATTTATTTATTTATTTATTTATTTATTTATTTATTTATTTATTTATTTATTTATTTATTTATTTATTTATTTATTTATTTATTTATTTATTTATTTATTTATTTATTTATTTATTTATTTATTTATTTATTTATTTATTTATTTATTTATTTATTTATTTATTTATTTATTTATTTATTTATTTATTTATTTATTTATTTATTTATTTATTTATTTATTTATTTATTTATTTATTTATTTATTTATTTATTTATTTATTTATTTATTTATTTATTTATTTATTTATTTATTTATTTATTTATTTATTTATTTATTTATTTATTTATTTATTTATTTATTTATTTATTTATTTATTTATTTATTTATTTATTTATTTATTTATTTATTTATTTATTTATTTATTTATTTATTTATTTATTTATTTATTTATTTATTTATTTATTTATTTATTTATTTATTTATTTATTTATTTATTTATTTATTTATTTATTTATTTATTTATTTATTTATTTATTTATTTATTTATTTATTTATTTATTTATTTATTTATTTATTTATTTATTTATTTATTTATTTATTTATTTATTTATTTATTTATTTATTTATTTATTTATTTATTTATTTATTTATTTATTTATTTATTTATTTATTTATTTATTTATTTATTTATTTATTTATTTATTTATTTATTTATTTATTTATTTATTTATTTATTTATTTATTTATTTATTTATTTATTTATTTATTTATTTATTTATTTATTTATTTATTTATTTATTTATTTATTTATTTATTTATTTATTTATTTATTTATTTATTTATTTATTTATTTATTTATTTATTTATTTATTTATTTATTTATTTATTTATTTATTTATTTATTTATTTATTTATTTATTTATTTATTTATTTATTTATTTATTTATTTATTTATTTATTTATTTATTTATTTATTTATTTATTTATTTATTTATTTATTTATTTATTTATTTATTTATTTATTTATTTATTTATTTATTTATTTATTTAAATTTTAAATGTTTAAAAAATATTTTTTTCAACAAATTTAAGTTTTTAAATTTTATTTTCAATTTTGGATCACAAATTTCTTAATATTCTTTAAAAAGGATTAGTTTCTAGAATTATTGTTCAGTTTAATTTTATTTAAATTTTTTTTTTTAATAAATTCTTGGAAGATTTAAGCGATATTGAGTTTTCCTGCGGTGCCACCAAAGTTCTGCCAGAAATACTATGCCACTGGCTAACAAACCCACAATTAGTATCACCCATGTCCAGAACAAATCCGTTGCTTCCAATTGCTGGGGTCCCTTATCTACATATGGATCACGTATGGACACCTGTTTTAATTTCAACAAATCCGCAAAAGTATCGTACGTCCAGTATTCTATAAAACCATAGGCATGGACCAAATGCAGTAGATAATTCAAACCATCTCTATAGGGTGAGTTATTTTGCAATGGTAAACCCCAAGGTATATACAGATAGAGCAGCAACTCGTCATGGGTACAGAAAGGTTTGTACGTTAGAAATTGTTGCCTCAGATTATCCTTTTCCAAACCTGTTGAGGAAACATAATAACTGTAGGAAGTGTTGTAGTCAAGTCATTCTTCAGGGCTTCCAAGTAACTAATATTTTGGGTTATAACTATACTTTTTTCATAACCTTCGAAACGATATCTCATGGCAGAAGCTTCTGCATCCTGGAGTAATATTTTCATCTTTGAATCCACAAGATCTTGGAGTGTCTTTATTTGCGGATGTTTGGGAGGACTGGTGAGTAGGGTACTGACATTCACCGAAAATGTGGTATTCAAAAAGAGACCAGTCATAAATAGCAGCAAATATACGAATTTCAAAATTTTCCGAAGTTCCTGGTTGGGCGGGGTGAATGATTGACCCAATACGGCGGGAAATATACGAACACTAAACACCAGCCCTGAGGGTTCCAAGAGTCCATCGAAGATATAATCATTTAACGATTGAAGCAGAGAAAAAATCACCGTACACACGAGGATGGAACCAATGAAGGTTGCGTTTAATATAATGGTATAGACTTCGCGAATACTCAGAGCCTGGGCACAGGGTACAATTAACATACCTCGGCCATGATGAAACACATCTGTCATATTAAACCATCTTTCGTAGTTTGGAGTGGTGTCCATAGACATGGGTATATCAATTAGATTTGTTTCGGCCAACTCCGCCAAGATCTCCTTAAAATGTTTGGCAGTAACCATATCAAGGGGCTTGATTATTTCCAGGGTGGCATTATAGCGTTCGGCAAAGAGCATTACAAATCTGGGTACATAACCATTAATTTTCAGGTTGCCCTGCTCATCTTTGTAGTAGAAGGAGCGTAACGAAGCCTTATCAACATAGGTGAGTAAGGTTTTATTGTGCAGATTACGCCAATGTTGAGGATAATAGGTAAGATTTAGGTTGCCGAGGTCAGTTGCAGGCACTGGGTGAGACCAATGATATATGGGATAGGGTTTGAGGAAATAAAGCACACGACTGCCTTGGCCGCTTTCCTTTTGCGTTGAAGTGAAACTCAACAAAACATTGGTCATGTTGTGGTCCTTACAATTTTCGAGGAGTTGCTGTTGGAACTCCTGGTGATCCAAGACATCCACAGCTATAACCACAATTCTGGTCTCACGCATAAAATTCAAGACATTTGCCATTATTTCCATAAGTTGCACATTCATCTTCAGGGTAAGCAGAAGCACTGCCAATATCTCCTTATTGTATTCCATTCGATAAAGGAACTCTCCTTGGGTTTTGGTCAACAAATTTGTTGGGCAATTTAATTTGTAAAGGCTTTGGATAATTGGTTCCAGAGAGATTTGCTGCTCGTCATGAACCACAAGCAAAGAATTAAATTTTCTTTCCATGTAAATGTTGTTTAGCAGCTTTTGATAGAAATTGATCTCCTTATTTTCCTGGGTCTCTAGGATATCCATAACAGAGCTCCTTGTGTTCCACATGTTACCCAAAAATAACAGGCTATGAAGAATGAACTTCATTTGTACTCGGATTGAAAACTGATGATGATGATGGCTCATGGTATGAGGTACTAAATAAAACTGAGGGCACCAGAGTTGAAAAGAGGTTTTTATATCATTGCTTACCCTGCTTGGGATTAACCTGCTTAATTTAATTAATTTATTAAAGTGGTAAGTCGCAAGTTAATGGGGAGTTAATTAAAGGCTTCAAATGTTTTGTTAGCATAATAAGACACTCTAAAGGATAACAAGGACGTTAATTATATAATACATAATTATGTAATACGGATGAAAAAATATTGTTTAAAAGATCCACGTTTTATGGTCTAACGGCGGAAGAAAATATTTTTTTAAAAATCTAAGTTTTGTGGTCTAATGGCGGAAGAAAAAATATTTTTTAAAAAATCCACGTTTTGTGGTTGGGTGGCGGAAGAAAAAATATTTTTTAAAAAATCCACGTTTTGTGGTTGGATGGCGGAAGAAAAAATATTCTTTAAAAAATCCACGTTTTATGGTTGGATGGCGGAAGAAAAAATATTCTTTAAAAAATCCACGTTTTGTGGTTGGATGGCGGAAGAAAAAATATTCTTTAAAAAATCCACGTTTTGTGGTTGGATGGCGGAAGAAAAAATATTCTTTAAAAAATCCACGTTTTGTGGTTAAATGGCGGAAGAAAAAATATTCTTTAAAAAATCCACGTTTTGTGGTTGGATGGCGGAAGAAAAAATATTCTTTAAAAAATCCACGTTTTGTGGTCTAATGGCGAAAGAAAAAATTTTCTTTAAAAAATCCACGTTTTGTGTTCCAATGGCGGAAGAAAAAATATTCTTTAAAAAATCCACGTTTTGCGGTCTAATGGGTGAAGAAAAAATATTTTTTAAAAAATCCACGTTTTGTGGTTGGATGGCGGAAGACAAAATATTCTTTAAAAAATCCACGTTTTGTGGTTGGATGGCGGAAGAAAAAATATTCTTTAAAAAATCCACGTTTTGTGGTTGGATGGCGGAAGAAAAAATATTCTTTAAAAAATCCACGTTTTGTGGTTGGATGGCGGAAGAAAAAATATTCTTTAAAAAATCCACGTTTTGTGGTTGGATGGCGGAAGAAAAAATATTCTTTAAAAAATCCACGTTTTGTGGTTGGATGGCGGAAGAAAAAATATTCTTTAAAAAATCCACGTTTTGTGGTTGGATGGCGGAAGAAAAAATATTCTTTAAAAAATCCACGTTTTGTGGTTGGATGGCGGAAGAAAAAATATTCTTTAAAAAATCCACGTTTTGTGGTTGGATGGCGGAAGAAAAAATATTCTTTAAAAAATCCACGTTTTGTGGTTGGATGGCGGAAGAAAAAATATTCTTTAAAAAATCCACGTTTTGTGGTTGGATGGCGGAAGAAAAAATATTCTTTAAAAAATCCACGTTTTGTGGTTGGATGGCGGAAGAAAAAATATTCTTTAAAAAATCCACGTTTTGTGGTTGGATGGCGGAAGAAAAAAAATTCTTTAAAAAAAATCCACGTTTTGTGGTATAATGGAGGAAGAAAAATATTTTTTAAAAAATCCACGTTTTGTGGTCTAATGGCGGAAGAAAAATATTCATTAAAAAATCCACGCTTTGTGGTTGGATGGCGGAAGAAAAAAAATTCTTTAAAAAAAATCCACGTTTTGTGGTCTAATGGCGAAAGAAAAAATTTTCTTTAAAAAATCCACGTTTTGTGTTCCAATGGCGGAAGAAAAAATATTCTTTAAAAATCCACGTTTTGCGGTCTAATGGGTGAAGAAAAAATATTTTTTAAAAAATCCACGTTTTGTGGTTGTATGGCGGAAGACAAAATATTCTTTAAAAAATCCACGTTTTGTGGTTGGATGGCGGAAGACAAAATATTCTTTAAAAAATCCACGTTTTGTGGTTGGATGGCGGAAGAAAAATTTTTCTTTAAAAAATCCACGTTTTGTGGTTGGATGGCGGAAGAAAAAATTTTCTTTAAAAAATCCACGTTTTGTGGTTGGATGGCGGAAGAAAAAATTTTCTTTAAAAAATCCACGTTTTGTGGTTGGATGGCGGAAGAAAAAATTTTCTTTAAAAAATCCACGTTTTGTGGTCTAATGGCGGAAAAAAAATATTTGTTAAAAAATCCACGTTTTGTGGTCTAATGGCGGAAAATAAAATATTTGTTAAAAAATCCACGTTTTGTGGTCTAATGGCGGAAGAGAAAATATTTTTTAAAAATCCAGGTTTTGTGGTTTAAAGTTGGAAAAAAAAATTCTTTTTAAAAAAATCCACATTTTGTGGTCTAATGGCGGAAGAAAAAATATTCTTTAAAAAATACACGGTTTGTGAATTTTAAACTCCAAGTTTTGTAAAAAATAGATTTTAAAAATTCCAGGTTTTGTGAAAATATATTTTCTAAAAAATCGACTCTTTGTGAGAAATTATTTTTAAAAAGATTTTTGTTTGGTGAGAAAATATTTAAAAAAAAACACGTTTTGTGTTAATTTTTTTTTAATCCACGTTTTTTGATAAATTTTTTTCCATCTTTGTGTTTATTTCAGCTTTAGTCCATATTTTGTTGTAATTCAATTGTTTGAATAACAACAAAATATTTTAAAGTGGATATGAAATTGATTAATTGCGGGCGAAGGGTAGGGAATACTATAGTTTCAGTTGTCACCAAACAACTTCATCAGTTCCCTTTTTCGCCGACTCTGTATCGATAAACAGGTCAATAAAGCCATCTAGCAAATTAAATAAAATGAGAAATTTGCTGTTTACCCTACAATTTGAGTCGAACTAAAGAATTTCATATCCACCACTGTTTTTATGTCGTCTTTGCTTCGCAAAGAATACGAACATAGGAGTGTTGCTTCAATAAGCAACTAATCAATTTCATATCCACTTTAAAATATTTTGTTGTTATTCAAACAATTGAATTACAACAAAATATGGACTAAAGCTGAAATAAATACAAAGATGTAAAATTCTGCAGTCCAACAATAAAAAACGCCAACAACGATAAATTTTTTTTTAAATAAAAATTGAAAAATTATTTCACATTTGAAGATAAAATATATAATCAGATATATGGAATGCCCATGGGAAACCCATTATCGCCGACCATCGCAGACATAGTCTTAGACAAACTACTTGACGACACATTAGCTGAGCTACAGAATAAAGACATAAATATCAGATACATAGTCAAATATGTAGATGATATTTTAGCTATTATACATAAGGACGATGCTGATGAAATCAAAAATACTCTAAATAAATATCACAATAAAATTCAATTTACTATTGAAGTCGAAGAAGGAGGATCAATACCCTATTTGGACGCTAGACTACAACGCAAAAATAATAAAATCGAATTTGATTGGTATACAAAAGACACGTCTTCAGGAAGAATAATGAGTTATCACGCAACACAACCAAAATCTCAGATTTAAAACACGGCCAAAAACTTAGTGTACAGGTTTTTAACCATCAGCGACAAAAAATTCCACAACAAGAACATTGAAATCATCAAAAACATACTCCACAACAATAGTTTTCCACTGAAAGTCATCATTTCACTCATTGAAGAAATAAAAATGAAAATTAATAACGAAACATCAACCATCTTCAAGAATAAAAATAAGTCTCCAGATACAGAAAAACAAACTTTTTACGGTGTAACATATTTTCCTGGCTTGTTTGACAATCAGCAACTAAGACAAATAATAAATAACAACAACATCAACTTTGCCTACAAACCAAACAGAACACTAAATGCAATTTTTTCAAACACAAAAACCCCGATTGACAGGCAACAAGAAAGCAATGTGGTCTACGAAATCCAATGCAAAGGTAAAGCTAATGAGACCTGCAAAAAAATTTACATTGGGACAACAAAGCGAATGCTAGGCACACGAATGGCAGAACATAAAGCAGACATACAAAAACAAAAGGAATCCACTGCTTTATCACAACATGTTTTACACACCGGTCACTCACCAGATTTTGACAACATAAAAACAAAAAAAAAAAAATATTGGACAAAGAGAAAATGGAAAAGAAGAGACTTATGATTGAAAGTCTAAGAATACAACAAAATTTTGACAAGACTATGAACTTGAAAGAGGACACAGATAACGTTAGTTCGTGCTATGGAATCGCAATAAAGTAATCGGCCTGTGATATTAGTTTTTAAGTCGTGTTGTTGCATTATATGTTTAATATAAGATCAATGTAAATCGCGTCTTAAATTAATATTGTAAGTTTACTACATTGTTGCTTTGACATGAAATAAAAAACTTTATTTTATTTAACAGACGAGTTCCCCAGAAGAAGTCGACAAAACATCGACGAAACGTCGGGAATAAACGCAATAAACTTTTGTATTATTTGCAAAACATCAACATAGGTCAGTAAGCTAAATAAGAAAAATAACATGAAAAAAATTATGCTTTAAAAAATCCACGTTCGGAAAAAAAACAAATCTCAAAAATATCCACATTTAAAAAAAAACATCGTGCAGCAAAAACTTGCAATTGTAAATTCCCATTCTGTATACACCCATGCGTATAAGTATTGTCATAACGTATGCGTCAATGTTGTACCCGTGGGGGTATGACTGCTGTCAAAACTCATACGCCTCCCAACCAAGAAATTTTAGTTCCATTGTTATACCCTCAGCATTTATGCTAACGAGGGTATATACACTTTCATACGGGCAAAATGTGCCTCATCGAAATAATGGTTTTAGACCCCAAGTATGTTTGGACGAAATCTGTTTCAGACAATTTGGAGTCGATTGAGCAATGTCCGTCCGTTACTCTGTCTGGCTGTAGCGCACGATAACTCTCGAACGGATCAATCGATTCGATCCAAAAGTTGGCTTTCGTAATATTTTGTCCAAACTTAGTTAAGTTCGGTCCACTCCTTCCGGTACCTCTCCCACAAAACTTCGAAAATGTTCGGAAAATTTGTACGTACGATAATTCTTGCAGGGAGTAACCGATTTGGTCAATACTTTGCAAATCGTGAAATGTCTACCAGACTTAGATGAGTTTCCAATCGGTCCACTCCTTCGGGTACCTCCCACACAAAATTTGGGATAAGTTCAGTTTAGGACCTGCTCTCGAATCGCTTTGATTTTTGTTTTAGCAACTTGTATTCACTACCCACCATACGACGGTACAAGTTTGATCAGGGGCAAGTCCACACTTCCTGAGGAAGTAGCCTGAAAGTTGCAAAAATACCCTATGACACCGTGTGATGTGGTTGGAGCGGAAGATAACTCTAGAACGGATCTGCCGATTCGGTCTTGCATTCGCTGCCTCACTTACGATGGTAAAATTTTTTTCAGGGGTAAGTCCATACTTCTTGAGAAAACAGTCCGAAGGGTGTAAAACCTCCCTGTGGTACCATTTGTAATGGCTGCAGATCCACTTCCATAATGGTCAATGTCGATCCATTCCTTTAAGTATCTCCTCCGCAAAACTTTTGATCTTTAATCCTAATCAACATTTTTGTTGGTTCATACATCCAAAAAATTTAAAACCCCCTAAATACATACGTTTTTGGGAAAAAATTGTTTCAATATACACAGGCTGAGGGTATATCTCTGTCAGCAAAGTTTACTGATAGTTTTTACTTGTTTTTAATAACTTTATTTAAGTTAATAACAAACTTTTCGATCATTTATGGGTTATCTTATGATTATCTTAACTTTAGCAAATAAAGATTATTGAGGATTTTTTCTCAAAATTAGCTGATGCATTTAGGAATCCTTATTATTTAAAATTAAATACGATTTATTTTGATCTTATTCCACATCAACTCTACTAAGAATACAATTAAACCACTCGTTAACCCAGCACAACTTATCATCCAAATCCAAAACATATCGCCAATAGTTAAAGGTCGGGGTCCTTTCTCAGCTTCCGGATGCAAAATAGTTGTCTCTTTAAGCTTGAGCATATCGCTAAATGTGCTATAATACCAGGCATCTATGAGCCCATAAGCCTTAACCTGTTCAATGAGATAGTTAAGGCCCTCCTTATAGGGTGAATTGTGCGGCAAGGGTATGGCCCAACGAAGATTGGGAAATAATGTCAAGTTATCATAAGTACAGAAGATTTTCTTCTCAAAGAATTGTTGCTTGAGTAATAGCATTTGCCAGGCTGGCGATGAAAAATAATAACCATAAGAGGTATTTAGGTTATTACGTAGCTCTTGGAGGTATCTGAAATTGTCGGTGGTGGTAAATGCCTTGGCAAGGTGCTTAATTTCATGCCCCATAACCTCGGCTTCAATGTCTAAGAGTATAATTTTAACTGGAGATTTCAAAAGGTCTTGCATAGTTTCGATTTGTCTGTGATTCGGAGGATGGGTAAAGAGAGTGCTGACATTGACCGAAAATGTGGTATTCAAATAAAGTCCCGCTATGAAAAGGAGAAAATAAATTATTTTAGAACTAAAATTGGAGAAATGTCCCATTGGAAATGATTGACCCAAAATGCCGGGAAAGATAAGTTCGCTAAAGAAGAGGCGTGATATGTGCAATTGGCCCTTGTAAACATAGTTGATGAGAGCTTGAACCAGCGACAGCAGTATGGTGCAGACAATAACATAACCAAAAAATACCTCATTCAATAGAATGCCAAAGACCTCACGTGTATTTAAACTCTTTGCACAGGGTACCACCAACAGACCCTTATCGTGAAGTAGGGTATTGGTCATGTTGAACCATTTATTTATGACCGGACTGGTATCCACAACCATGGGTATATCAAGACGATTGTTGCTTACCATATTCTCTACAATCACGAATAATGGGTGGGCTCTTTAAAATCTAGTGGCATGGCCATTTGAAGAGTGGCATTAAAACGTTCGGTAAAAAGCATAATAAACCGGGCAACGAAGCCATTTAGATGTATGTTACCCTTTGCGTCTTTGTTGTACAGGGTCCTGGGTGGTATACGATCCATATAGGTTAGTAGAGTTTTATTGTACCCATGTTGTGGGAAATGTGGGGTAGTGTTGCCGGGGCGTGAATCCCAAACTAGAAGAGATAGATCATTAAAAATACACTTATAGAAAAGTCGTGATATCTCCGAAACTAGAAGAGATAGAGCATTAAAAGTGCACTTATAGAAAAGTCGTGATGTCTCCGAAACTAGAAGAGATAGAGCATTAAAAGTACACCTATAAAAAAAGTCGTGATATCTCCGAAACTAGAAGAGATAGAGCATTAAAAGTACACTTAAAGAAAAGTCGTGATATCTTCGAAACTAGAAGAGATAGAGCATTAAAAGTACACTATAGAAAAGTCGTGATATCTTCGAAACTAGAAGAGATAGAGCATTAAAAGTACACTTATAGAAAAGTCGTGATATCTCCGAAACTAGAAGAGATAGAGCATTAAAAGTACACTTAAAGAAAAGTCGTGATATCTCCGAAACTAGAAGAGATAGAGCATTAAAAGTACACCTATAAAAAAGTCGTGATATCTCCGAAACTAGAAGAGATAGAGCATTAAAAGTGCACTTATAGAAAAGTCGTAATGTCTCCGAAACTAGAAGAGATAGAGCATTAAAAGTACACCTATAAAAAAAGTCGTGATATCTCCGAAACTAGAAGAGATAGAGCATTAAAACTACACCTATAAAAAAAGTCGTGATATCTCCGAAACTAGAAGAGATAGAGCATTAAAAGTACACTTATAGAAAAGTCGTGATATCTCCGAAACTAGAAGAGATAGAGCATTAAAAGTACACCTATAAAAAGGTCGTGATATCTCCGAAACTAGAAGAGATAGAGTATTAAAAGTACACTTATAGAAAAGTCGTGATATCTCCGAAACTGGAACAGATAGAGCATTAAAAGTACACTTATAGAAAAGTCGTGATATCTTCGAAACTAGAAGAGATAGAGCATTAAAAGTACACTATAGAAAAGTCGTGATATCTTCGAAACTAGAAGAGATAGAGCATTAAAAGTACACTTATAGAAAAGTCGTGATATCTCCGAAACTAGAAGAGATAGAGCATTAAAAGTACACTTAAAGAAAAGTCGTGATATCTCCGAAACTAGAAGAGATAGAGCATTAAAAGTACACTTATAGAAAAGTCGTGATATCTCCGAAACTAGAAGAGATAGAGCATTAAAAGTACACCTATAAAAAAGAAGTGATATCTCCGAAACTAGAAGAGATAGAGCATCGGACGCCTCCCCAGGTGGTGGATAGGGGAAAGCTCATCAGATATGACGGGTACAGCAAAAATAAAATATGTGGGGCGAACTAAAAATAAAAGGAAAAAGCAGCGTCTGATCGAGATTCGGCGGCAGCAAACAGCGTCTGTACTCCATTGGAGCGGCTGAAAATTAGATGGAAAAATATAAACCCTTCAGAAGGCCACGGGAAACCACTGAAGTAACTCTCCCATGAAAATCATACAATATGAACAACCAACAAAACACACGGCCCTCAGTCTCCGGCCAATCGAGGGTGCTAAGAATCCCCGGAGGTAAAAACAAGAAAACACTGAACATTGGAACATGGAATGTCCGAAGCTTGTATGAGTCTGGAAAACTTAACAATACTATCAATGAAATGAACAGACTTAACATAGATATATTAGGCGTTAGTGAAACATGGTGGACGGAATGTCACACATTTAAATCCCAAAATGCGTCGATATACTCCTCAGGAAATATGGAAGGGACACACAGAAGAGGTGTAGGTATCATCGTTAGCAAAAATGTTGCTGGCTGTGTTGCTGGATTTGTTCCAATGTCCGATAGGTCAATGATGATAAAAATAAAAGTAAAACCGCTTAACTTAAACATTATTCAAGTATACGCACCCACATGTGATGGAAACACATACGAGGTCGAAAAATTCTATGACGAAATCAATGAATTGCTAAAAATGACGAAATCACATGAAATTACAATAATTCAAGGCGACTTCAATGCCAAAGTAGGAAGCCAAGAGGTATGCAGAGTTACAGGAAGATTTGGTCTCGGCGAACGAAATGAAAGAGGTGACAGATTAATTCAATTCTGTCAAGAAAATGGATTTACTATCGCCAATATATTATTCCAATTACATCCTAGAAGACTTTATACGTGGAAATCGCCGCAGGATAACAGAAATAATATAGTGCGTAATCAAATAGACTATATTATGATTAATAAAAGATATAAGACCTGCGTGATTAAATGCTCAACATATCCAGGAGCAGATGTGCCATCGGATCACAACCTTCTGATGCTGAACATTCGTACAAAACTTGCAACAATTCAAAAAAAGAAGAAACGGCTCCGAATTAATTGTGAAAAACTTAATGATCCAATGATTAAAAACCAAGTGAAGGATAACCTAAATAAGGAACTTGAGAGAATCGACTTGAACGATGTGGAAACTCTTTGGCATAATATGAAAGGTACGATATACAAAATAACAGAAAACTCGCTTGGAAACTGTACTAGAGAAAATAATGAAGAATGGATGACGGATGAAATTTTACAGCTTCGAGCAGAACGCAGTAAATTTAGAAATGTGGATTATGAGAAATACTGGGAAGTCAACAAAGAAATTCGAGCAGCAACCCGTGCTGCCAAAAATACTCTTATAAATAGAAAATGTCGTGAAATTGAGCATCTACAAAGTTTACATGATGATTTTAATCTTCATAAAAAATTTAAAGAAGCGGCCGGAATTTATAGAAAATCCACCACAACCACGCTTTTAGATGATAACAACCAGCCAATTTTTGAGATGGAACAAACAAAAAACCATTGGAAAGAATACATTAAAGAATTATTTACTGATGAAAGCAGATCGTGCAATGAAAACGTTAATATGGATATTGCTGGAAATCCAATAACGGAGTCTGAAGTAGAACAAGCAATTATAACACTAAAGGACAAGAAATCGACAGGACCTGATCAAATCCCGTCCGAAATGCTGAAACTAGTAGATGGACGCAATATACCAATAATAGTAAAACTTTTTAATTATGTATATGACACTGGTCAATACCCACATGACTGGCTACTATCGACCTTTGTAGCGATACCAAAGAAGACTTATGCAAAGAAATGCAGTGAGTACAGACTCATTAGCCTTATGTGCTACATTCTAAAAATATTTCTTAGAATAATACACACAAGAATATATCCTGCATGTGAAAAAGCTATGGGAGACTCACAGTTTGGGTTCAAAGAAGGCATGGGGACGAGAGAAGCTTTGCTGTCCATGCTGATACTGGTGCAGAAATGCAGAGATGTCCAAAAAGATGCTTTCCTCTGCTTCATAGATTACGAAAAGGCGTTTGACACCGTTCAGCACGACAAGTTAATCAAAATATTGAAGGACATTGGAGTTGGGGAAAAAGAAATAAGATGCATAAAAAACTTGTATTGGAATCAAAAAGCTCGGATGGAGATAAACAGTGAACCAACAGAAGAAATTGAAATTTCAAGAGGAGTGAGACAGGGATGCATATTGTCCCCTTTGCTGTTCAACATTTATTCCCAGAAAATATTTAAGGAAGCCATTGAAAGCGAACGAATAGGAATAAAAGTACATGGTATAATAATCAACAACATACGCTATGCAGATGACACTGCAATAATAGCTGCCAGCATATCTGGTCTACAAAAGCTCATAGACAAAGTTACTTGTGTGAGCGAAATGTATGGCCTAAAAATAAACATTAAAAAAAACCAAATACATGGTTGTGAGTAGGAAGAACGATCAATATAACACCACCCTAAAAATTAAAAATAATAATATTGAACGAGTCACAAATTTGACATATCTTGGGGTATTATTAAACGAAAAATGGGATTCGTCAAACGAAATTAAACGACGTATTGAGATGGTCAGAGATGCCTTTTTCAAGTATAAACAAGTATTAACAAACCACGACATAAGCCTCTCAACAAAAGCCAGATTTGTGAAATGCTATATATGGTCTGTACTACTCTACGCAGTTGAGACGTGGACCATCAAAATTACCGATGAGAAAAAGCTTGAATCCTTCGAAATATGGGTCTATCGAAGGATTTTAAAGATACCCTGGACCGACCATGTATCAAACCAGGACGTTCTAAGAAGAATGGGATTAGAAAGACAACTGCTGCAACATGCCAAATCTCGAAAAATTGCATACCTAGGACATCTCATGAGAAATGACAAATATAAGTTTCTGCAAACCATTATAAAAGGTAAAATAGAAGGAAAAAGAGGAAGAGGTAGAAGAGAACTGAACTGGCTAAAAAATATCCAAGACTGGACAGGCTGCCAAGATGAAGGAAATGTGATTTCGGCTGCAAGAAATAGAGAGCTGTTTATGCCTGAATAATCATTATAATATAAATATGAAATTATATTAACACATTTATAATTCTATTGTATGATCGCTTATATCCGGATAACGGATTTGCAAATAAAGAAGAAGAATCAACAAAGCAATTGGTAAAGAAGTTTGAAGCTATTTCAAAGGTAGTCTGATCCAGGTTTGCTATTAACTAAAGAAGTTTCATGCCAACTAGAGTTGTTTGATAGTAGTTTGATACTAATCAAATAAATTTGAAGCATGAATAAATAGTCTGGAGAGGAGTTGGTATTAAATAAAGTAGTTTGCGAGTAGTTTCATACTTGAAAAGAACGTCGGATGTTTTACAGAGTAGTTTCAAGGAAGTATGTTAGTAGGCAAAGAAGTTTGAAGCTTTATGATATAATCTAAAGGAAGTTTGATTCTTAACTAATTAGTATGACGCGGTGTTTTGAGTGCGATAAAGTAATCTGCGCTACCCTTTTGGTGGACAAAAAAGTTTTGAAACTATTTAATGGTGTAAAGGAGATTTGATTCTTGACAAAATTGTTTGAAGTGGGTTTGTTACTCGATCAAGTTGTTTGCGAGACATTTTGTATACGATAAAGAAGTTCGAAGCCTAACAAAGTGGTTTCATGGAAGCCTTTGATGCTAGGCAAAGAAGTTTGGCGCTTAACATAGTGGTTCCACAGATGTGATTGATGTTAGACAATGAAGTTTGAAGCTCGTTAAAATAGTCTGAAGAAAGTTTGGTACTTCACAAAGTAATTAGAATTGGATTTTATTGACAACCTTACAGTTCCGGCAGCTTTTCGCTTACGTCTTAATTTTTTTTAGAATTCAGGGTTTTCTTGTCAGTTTCCCCTGGCTATGCCCAAGATTCTCGTAAGGGGTTTACTTTTCCTTGCCTCTTTCCACAAATAATTTGTTTGTCTAAATAAAACATAGTCGGCTATAACGACTACCCTCAAACCTCCTTCCTTATGTTATACTAAATCGATGACTCTTTCCTTTTCGTCTTTTCAGCGAATGGTGGTCGTTACCCGTATTTATGGCATGCTTTACGGGATTTCAAACAATCAATTATGTTGTCGCATAATAACATAAAATGTCATATTAATCACAACCTTTAAACCACCCTCGCCAATCACACCCTGCGTAGGTTTCATAATTAATAATCAGTTAATCGAAATCAAATAAAAGAAAATCAATTTAGAATGGCATCAGTCGGCAGTTATCATGGGACAACTATTACAAATTGTTCTATTAGCGGAATTATTTATTCATGGCTTGGCCATGGATACAAGTTCGATAAATAGATCCATAACAGATGGAAAAAATTTTAAGTTGGAAGTTTTACTGGGAAATATCTACAAGGAGAAGAAATTTGAAACTTTGTTGCTGGTGGCGGATCAAGACAGTCTAAAGGATATTCTCATGGAGGACACTTTTAACTTAATTCAGGTACCCCAGGTCCTGGTGACAACAGGAGCCAGCTACGAATTTGTAAGAACTTTTAATGCAGAGATATTGGCTGTTTTCTTAATTTTCAATAAGGTGGATATGGAGCTAATGACTTCGGCAGCGAACGTTTTAAATTACATGAGGCAGTCGAGGATTTTGGTACTGGTCTCCGGAGAAGCCGACCAGAAATTTCTGGAGAATTTCTTAAAACTTTGCGATTTATATAAAATGACAAATGTCCTGGTGAAAGATCTCAATTCTAAAGAAGTGGACATCATACAACAACTGAAGCCATTTCCTCACTACCAATGGTCAGTGTGGAGTGGAGGGCCCTATTATCCCGAACATTGGCAAAATATGGAGAATAAGTCGGTGGTATATTTTACCGATACCACCATGACATTGTCCTTTCCCTATGAAGATGGCAAGGGAGGTGTTAAACTCAATGGTTACATTGCCCGATTGGTGTTACTCTTTGGAGAAGTTTTCAAGGCCCACATGCAAATGTATGCCTCTCACGAGGTGGCAGCAAGGACATCCTTTAGCCAAGTCAATCAAATGGCCCAAGATAATCTCATTGACATACCCATGACCTCGTCCTATTACAACGATGGTAAATGGCTCTACAAATCGGCAGTATATGATTCGCTGGAGGGTCTGCTAATGATACCCTGTGCCCTGCCGCTCAGCATAACCGAGGTCTATGGTGTCCTGTTGAATCGTTACTTTTTTGGTTGCGTCATTCTTTGTACCTCAATTTTTTCCCTTTCACAATTTGTGGTGGATTATTTCTTCGATGACCATCATCTGCAGCTCCTGGATTCCCTGTTTAATTATCGCTTCTTTTCGGGGATTTTGGGTCAATCATTTGCGCCCCGGAAATCGAAGTGGTGTAGCTTGAAATTAATATATATTCTGATTTTTGTGGCGGGGTTGAATATAAGTACCCAATTTGCGGCTAACATGAACACCCTGATTACCAGTCCACCCAATCATCCTCAGATTCAATCGTTTGAGGATCTCAAAAGTTCACAGCTAAAAATTCTGGCCATCACCAGCGATATTGAGGCCATAGAAGATGCAGCCGACATTATACAAGATTCTCTTCTGCTTACCGACAGCGTGGCCTACTACGAAAAAAATCGGAACAATTTCAATAGCTCAACGGGTTATTTTTTGGTTTCACTCTCCTGGAAGGTCCTCAAGCGTAAACAACAATATTTCACCCAAAATATTTTCCAAGTAAACGAGAAGATGACCCTCTTCAGTATGCCTTGTGCACTGCAACTGCAAAAGCATTCAATCTATAAGGAGCCGTTGGATTATCTTATAAATCGGGTACATGCGGTGGGATTGCCGCAGTATTGGTATGCCAGCACTTTTGCAGATATGCTACGGACAAAGAGGGTTACCATCAGTACTCCCAATTTGGGTAATCAGGCACGAGCCCTTCAGGTAAAGGATCTCTTTTGGCCTTGGATAATTTTGGTTGGTGGTTTGACTTCGGGATCTTTGATATTTTTGGCGGAACTTTTACTACAGCGTTTTATGAAAAAGGTTGCGATTGTCAAATTCTGAATTGAATATTAAACAAATTAAATAAATAAATGTTAATTGTTTAAGAATATTTTTTTCGCAAAACGTGGATTTTTTAAAAAAGACTATTTTAACACAAAACGTGTATTTTTTAAAAATATTTTTAACACGAAACGTGGATTTTTTAAAAGATATTTTTAACACAAAATGTGGATTTTTTAAAAATATTTTTAACACACAAAACTTGGATTTAAAAAAAAAATTCACAAAATTTTGATTTTTAAACAATTTTTTTTTTACAAAATTTGATTTAAATATATTTTAAAATATATTTTTCAAAATATATGGATTTTTTTAAAAAACATTTTTTCAAAAATTTGGATATTTTATAAAAATTTAAAAAAAAAAATATTTTTTTTGAAAATTTTTGATTTAAAAAAAATATTTTTTCATAAAAAATTTCTTCAAAATCGTGGATATTTGAAAAAAAATATTTTTTATTTATTCCAAAAAAAAAATTCACAAAACGCGGATTAAAAAAAATGTGTTTCAAAAAATTAAAAACGTCGATTTTTTTCAAAAAAAAAAAAAAAAAAAATTGTTTTAAAATTGCGGATTTTTTTAAAAAATTGTTAAAAATATTTTTTACATTTTTTCAGAGTTTTTATAGAAAGTAATGATGAAGTTAAGCCAATGGGGGAATGCTCCAGACTTAAGCAATCATATGATTGAATCTTCAACTGAAAAAAACAAACAGTTTAAAAAAATATTTTTTCACAAAATGTGGATTTTAAAAACATATTTTTCTGAAAACGTGGATTTTTTTTTTTTAAATCTTGCTACTGAAATTTTCTTGCTACCGAATCGCTAATAAAAAATTGCAGAAATAAACCGGAATACTCGTTGATGACCTTTGGAAATACCTTTAAAAATACCTTTAAAAATACTATTTAAACAAAAAAAAATTAAAAATAAATTTTTTCACAAATAGTTGATTTAAAAAATAATAATTAAAATAATATTATGTCATAAAACGTGGGGTTTTGAAATAAAACTTAAAAATATTTTTTTGAAAAAATGGGTCTTTGAAAAAATTTTAAAAACAAGTTGAAAATATTTTTTTAAAAAAACATTTTTCAAAATGTATGAATTTTTAATTTTTTTTTTTAAATGTGACCTTTTTTTTAAAAATTAAAAAATATTTTTTTTAAAATCTTGATTTTTTAAAAAATATTTTTTTATAAAACATTTCTTCAAAATAATATTTTTTAAACTTGGGTTTTGAAAAAACTTTAAAAATAATTTTTCACAAATCCGCGTTTTTTTATCAAAAAATTAAAAACGTCTATTTTTTCAAAAAAATAAAAAATTGTTTTATTGGGATAGCTGTTACAATTTTGATTTTTCAAAATAGTCTGGCTTAATCAATCCCATTGTTGTTGTTTTAATATTTGAAACAACTAATTTATTAGTGGAGAAGGTTTGGCAAGGGATAAGGCAGGGAAGACTATTTTCGATCCTCGCCACAGGATCTCACCAGTTCCCTTGTTTCTTGTTTGTGGATATTCTCCACCGAAGTTATTTTTCAATAACTTCTTCAACAAAAAACTTGTTATACCCAAACATCAATCGTCGGCTCGAAGTATAAACGTGAGCCAAGAAAAAACTTCAATGAAAAGTTTTTCTTTGGCAACCTCACACAACCCCGACGAAAGTGTTTGCAAAACAAAGCAAACCTTCTTCAAATTGTAACAGCTACCCCAATAAAAAACGCCACCAATGTTCTATTTGAGAAACACTGGCACGGTTTGTGTGTGGTTGGTAAAAGCTACCAAAAACATTTTGTTATGTGCATTCGTTGAAAATCAACGACGCATAACAGTGGAAGAAGGTTTGCTTGCAAACACTTTCGTCGGGGTTGTGTGGATTTTTTTTTTTTTTAAATGTAAAAAAAATATTTTTTAGGTTTTTAAAAAATATTTTCTCACAAAATTTGGATTTTTAAAAAAATATTTTTCACAAAACGTGAATTTTTCAAAAATTAAAAAAAAATATATTTTTTTCACAACTAGTGGATTTAAAAAAAAAAAAATAATAATATTTTGTCATAAAACGTGGGCTTTTTTAAATTAAATTAATAATATTTCGTCATAAAGAGTGGGTTTTTGAAATAAAACTTAAAAATATTTTTTCATCAAAAGTGGTTCTTTGAAAAAAATTTAAAAAATAATTTTGCACAAATTAAAAAAAAAAATAATAATATATTTTTTGCTAAACGCGGATTTTTTTTAAAGAATTAAAGAAAATTTAAACTTGGATTTTTTGAAAAAATTAAAAAAAATATTTTTTAAAATGGTGGATTTTTTAAACAATATAAAATATTTTTTATAAAACGTGAATTTTTTCAGGCGTTTTAAATTTTTAAAAAAATTAATAATACTTTTCATAAAAAGTGGGTTTTTGAAAAAATAATTAATTTTTTCTTACGTGGGGTTTGGGACAATATTAAAATATTTTTTCAAAAAATTAAAAAATATATATTTTTTTAACTTGGATTTTTTCAAAAAAGTAAAAAAAAATAAATGTAAAAAATATTTTTTTTAACAATTTAAAAAAAAACGTAAATTTTTTAAAACATTAAAAAATACAGGGTAGATTATTTTACCAAATTTAAAAAATATATCTACAAATGTGAATTTCTTGAAAATTAAAAAAACAAAAATTATTTTTTTTTTGCAAAACAAAATATGGATTTTTTAAAAAAATATTTTTTTATGGAATATTTTTTCTTCCGCCATTAGAGCACAAAACGTGGATTTTTTAAAAAATATTTTTTCATAGTTTGGGTATTCATTTTCCCCAAGGAATGAATCACTTACCCATTACTATATAACTATTGCTAATTGAACCACCACCTTATGTTCTTAAGCATCTACGCATTTGGTTTCTTATTACTTAAATAAAATCCTTTTTATTCTTTAGAGTGCCTTATAAGGCACTAACAGAACATTTGAAGCCTTTAATTAATGCCTTGTGATTTATCACTTTACTAAATTAATTAAATTAAGCAGGCTCATCCCAAGCACTGTAAGCAAGGATATAGAGACTTGTTCTCAACTTTTCTGTCCTCAGTTTGATTTAGTCCTTCCAACGGTGTGACCATCAAATACTATTCTGAGAAGAATGCAGTTTTCAGTCCGAGTACAAATGAAGTTCATTCTTCATATTCTGTTATTTTTGGGTAACGTGTGGAACACAAGGAGCTCTGTTAATTCTTTGCTTGTGGTCCATGACGAGCAGCAAACCTCTCTGGAACCAATTATCCAAAGCCTTTACAAATTAAATTGGCCAACAAATTTGTTGACCAAAGCCCAAGGAGAGTTCCTTTATAGAATGGAGTACAATAAGGAGATATTGGCAGTGCTTCTGCTTACCCTGAAGATGAATGTGCAACTTATGGAAATAATGGCAAATGTCTTGAATTTTATGCGTGAGACCAGAATTGTGGTAATAGCTGTGGATATCTTGGATCAGCAGGAGTTCCAACAGCAACTTCTCGAAAATTGTAAGGACCACAACGTGACCAATGTTTTGTTGAGTTTCACTTTAACACAAAAGCAAAGTGGCCACGGTAGTCCTATGCTTTACTTCCTCAAACCCTATCCCATATATCATTGGTCTCACCCAGCGCCCGCAACTGACCTCGGCAACCTAAATCTTACCTATTATCCTCAACATTGGCGTAATCTGCACAATAAAACTCTACTCACCTATGTGGATAAGGCCTCGTTACGTTCTCTCTACTACAAGGATGAGCAGGACAATCTAAAAATTAATGGTTATGTACCCAGATTTGTAATGCTCTTTGCCGAACGCTATAATGCCACCCTGGAAATGATCAAGCCCCTTGATGTGGTGACTTCCAAACATTTTAAGGAGATCTTGGCGGAGTTGGTTGAAACAAATCTAATTGATATACCCATGTCTATGGACAGCAATCCACATTACGACAGATGGTTTAATATGACAGATGTGTTTCATCATGACCGAGGTATGTTAATGGTACCCTGTGCCCAGGCTCTGAGTATACGCGAAGTCTATGCCATTATATTAAACGCAACCTTCATTGGTTCCATCCTCATGTGTACGGTGATTTTTTCTCTGCTTCAATCGTTAATTGATTATATCTTCGATGGACTCTTGGAACCCTCAGGGCTGGTGTTTAGTGTTCGTATATTTCCCGCCG